>NC_071091.1:51611923-51976923 GCF_027358695.1 Spea bombifrons
CTAAACAGCCTTCTAAATCATAGGTCATCAGAAAAAAAAGATGCCAAAATTCTTCAGAAATATTCAACCACTCCACCAAGTCTGGCAGCTCATAAATCTTTTTATGAGACACTATTCAGTTATCTAGTATGATAGTAATCAATTCCATCCTTTGTATGCAGAGCTCTAGTTAGTTTTTAAGTCTCAAGTGGTACAAAGTAACGTGCACCTCCCTTGGCACACCTTCGAAATCAGGATGTGGTATATAAAACACATATGCATTCAGACTTTTTTTTTGCCTAATCTGATAAAATACTTATTTGTCCCAGATGGACAAAAGTAACCCTGCAGTTGATGTCCTAGGACTAGGTAATAATCACCCTCTGCTCTCAACTGCAAATGTGAAACGGTTATAGTTATGGAAAGGTTATGAAGAAGACTTTATCTTAGTTCTGTATATGTGTCTGTTAAATGAGCCACATTATTCACATCATGGGCCACTATAGGAAGAACAATTAAACTTCCAATTTTCTTTTATTTAACTTTTTTACCGACCTGCAATTTCTAGCTTCTAGACAACCTATAATTTCATCCATTCTTACTAGTTGTCCCAGTTGTAACCATACCTCCCCTTTGAGGTGTGGTGGTTGTAAGATATAATTCTACATGGAATACATTGATTTGAAGAAATTGTACCACTATTTGAAAGCTTAGTGTTAATTTTTTATATATAGCCACCTGGGTGTCCAGATTAGCAAAACAACTAGACAGTATTTACACAACGGCATCTTTGTGTAACTTTTCATTTGCTATTTTAGAATTTATTATGAATGTGGGATAGTGTGTAGGAGTACGTTGGCTGCAATAATACAGGGGCACTTGGCTAGACTTGGTCCCCCCTACACCCTGCATCAAGTTGTGTGGTACCAACCTTCTCTTTGAAAGGTCATGAACAAGGTGTCTAAACAAACGACTTACCTCAATAACCATTATAACAATAATTTCAGTTATTAAAGCTCTACATTGTTAAAGTAGACCCTAGGCCTCATACCTGGCACTTAGTTCTTTTTTGCACCAAATAAAACTTGTCATCTGGATATTCCTATTAAATAGCCTTTTCCCTAAACTTCGTGCCGAGTTCCAAGCAGTCACTTTCATTGTTTGTGCCTTTTTTTCATGCAATGTTTATAATGACAATGCTGCCTTTAGATCTTTTGTTCTCTTTCCACCTCTGAAGAACAACAAGCCCAGTGTTGGAAAACATTGCATGTCATATCTTCCTAAACAGCAACAGACGTACACTTTCAGTGGCACGAGCGATTTGCTAAGTGAAGTGTAATAGCAGCGAGAAGCCTACTGTACACAAAGAAAAGCTCTGAATTATTAATAGGCCGTAGTTAAGGAAATGATAGCATTCTACCACTCACTTCTAGTAGGAGCTCTCCTTCTGGCATGGCAGTCCCACTGGAGCGGTTGTCTTCTTTTATTGCGTGACCGACCGGCTGGCACGGCTGCTTCTTGGAGTGCTGTTCCTCAATTGCTGTTAAACAAGGTGAGCGAGAGAACGATAAGTAACAGAACTGATCGGCATGATAGGTTCAGTGAAGTGTTACACTTCGAGGTCACCGAAAGAGCAGCATGCAATTTTCATATCTCACAGCCTGAGGCGTCACTTTGTTTTTGTATCATTTGGCAAGTGTTTAAAGGCATCACTTAGATGTGTATTTGCATGAGATATCCCATAATCCTTTGTAACGGACCACAACTATTCTCCTATTTATTTACCCTGTGGTTTTACATTGTATTTAATTCAGCAATGCAATTCTCGCACTTATTCCTAAAACTCACTTATGTCATTTTTATAGTGACTTTTATCCATAATACTAATGAAGAATGTAACAAGATATATTCCAATAAGTTCTAAATCCATTATTGATTATTATCTAAAAAGAGAAAAAATATTGTTTCTTTAACACGTCCACTATAATAACAGAAAAACAAAATAAAAATTCAAATAATTTGGTAACATTTAGAGACCTGCGTTCCATTATTTACACCAGGATTTGAGGCCCAAAACGCTTTTTTTAAATAATTTTTTGAGTAATGCATGATGTGAGGCATCCAGTCGCTTGCCATGTGCAAAGCACTGTGCGCAACTCGTAAAAACAAGATTCACAGGGGTATGTGTTACATGTCAACGAAGTCTGAGTCTATACACAGGTTACCTACCAAAGACCTTTGGTTTTATTATAGGTATGTGCAGAGTAGACACTTTTATCAAAAGGATTGAAGTCCCCAAGTCCAAGGTAAGTTGCTCAATATTAAAGTTTATTCTTTATAAACCAGTGAATCAAATGGGAGAAAAACAGCTTAACGCGTTTCACACTTAACTCAGCGCTTACTCATAAGCTTGTAACCATAAGTATATTTAATAGCTGGTCTATAATATGCTAAAGCTCTAAGGCCTTCCCCATAAATCTTGCTCCAAACCCATTTTACTTGCAACCTCGCTGTACCATAACAAAATATCCACTTTCTGCGATGTCATCTAAGGCTGTCCCATCTACAGATCCCTATAGCCCTTTAGCCTCTAAATGCTAATCAGAGCTAGGTCTTACCTTCTTCGACAGTTGGAAGCTAAACATTAACTTTGTATTCTCTCCAAAATCTGAATCCTATATCATCTAAAACTGTCCTGCACCTAAATTAATTGAGATTTTCACCAACTGCTGAAGGTTAGCGGAATAAAGTATATAGGTTCTAACTCTGACAAGATTTTCTACTTGAGCTCTTCCTCGCATTGTTACAAGAAGCAGTCCAAGTTCTTCAAACAGGGCTAGTCCAATTTGCGAGACGGGAGATTAGTGGGGTCATTTTACGTTATTCTATAGAAGTGGCTCGACAGATTGCACCGTGTAAGAGCAGGGGTCATGTTAGGTTCCAGGTAAGAGTGTGGATGTGTGCCCATGGGCACATATATTGTGTGGGGGTCCACTTGACTTTAAATGGAGTACTGGCTGAATGGCAGAACTAATTACTGAAAACTGAATATGATACAGTTATATTGAATCTGATTTATTTCCAGTTTAGTCAACTAAGAATCTATGCTGTCTACCCCTGAATCTGACTATGCTTCTGGTTTACCCTTCTGTACCTTCTGTGAGATCTTGACAGATACCTTGTTCTACCATAATTTTGAAGTATGCCAATATGTCGCCAATTGGTAGATGCATTTTTGGCATTTATTTGTTCCAATTCATGATTGCCAGTAAGGATATGGTTATTTTAATAATCCTGTCAGTGTTTCCTATCCAAATCTAAATTATTGAATAGGGTGCTACCACTGGTGATTCCTTTCCTGACTTCAGTGATGCAGTGCAAGGCATAGATCCCATACATTTGAAAAGCTCCATGGAAATAAGTATTTGTACCAGAAATATATCGGTATATGGTGTGTCCAAGTAGTGGTTTGCTATGTAACTAACAGACTGTGCCAGCCTGAGGAAGTGTCTGTACATTTCTGCTAGTGTGGTATAGTGGTTTACATGTTAGCTGTAAAACAAACTTGTGGGTTTCACTTAGGCTTTTAGATCATTATGTGGTAAATGTGTCATCCTCCTCTTTTCCAAAACACATAAAAAACATTATATATAATAACAAATAGCCCTGCACTCCTACCTAAACATAAATAAGGTGACAAATACTAGATTCCTAGTTCAAAAAACATGGTGCCCGGTGCTTGGCTGATTATATAAATCAAATCTAACAAAATATGCCAGTTGGCAACACCTGTCAGATTTATTTGCAAGTGCAATGCAGCTTAATTTGTCTTTATCTTGTGCTCCAGCGATAGGTAAAAGTCACTGGACTTGATTATAATATTGGGTACATATATATTTTAGCTCTTGCTGTAAAAATGAAACCTTAAATGAACACGACAGCCATTATATGCGGTTTAACAAATCTCCTGACATGTTGTATATGTTGTATATATGACCTACAATCCCAAGGGAAAATGGAGTCTTTGGCTCAAGTTGATTCTGTATATTAGCACAATACAGAAAAAAGACATTAACTTACAGAAGCGTTCAGGATCTCAAAGGTCTCTACATCAAATAGATGGAATTGCAGTATATTAAAGATGCAGAAAGCTTGTATCCACAAGAAGAAAAAGGGCGAAGATAATGAGGGCATTGATACTTGGACTACAGTATAATGGCATAGTGGAGGACTGGTGACAGCAAATCAACAGACATGCCATTACAGTCAATCTGCACAATCAAAAGAAACACACACTGCATTTTATTTGGCATGAGGTTCTTCTGGATGGGGACATCTTTGGATGATTGTGGTTGATAGACATAGTGGTTTGGACAGTGAGCCAGATTATAATATATGACAAGTGGGAGTATTGTTGTGGAGTTATAGTGGTCTTTTTGTCATATGCCACAATGCAGAGTTACGTTAATTTAGTGACATTTGTTAAGGTCATGCTGCCAACAACCTGGATTCAACAGACTCAGCGCTCATGGAATACACAAAGAAAGATCTTCACACCACACAGTGGAAACATTAAACTGTGTGTAGTAGTTGGTGGAAATCCCTGCCTGACTTTATTCTGTATTTAACAATCAGGGTCAATGCTAAGAGATTAAGACTATTCTATTCTGCTGTCTACACTTCTCAAGGAGCTCACAGTCAGCTAGTTTAGAAAGTCCACAGACATGAACATATTAGACGAAGGGGAATCAGGTAAGAGTCAATGTGCACATTGTAGTTTTTAATTGTATTTTTTGGCGCTGATTCCTTGCTTTGTTGTGTAAATCTCTCTCTATATATAGAAGTTTTTGCCAATGCTATCGTACATTATTGTATACAGCATTGTATTTTATGATCCAGTTTATTTTTTTTCCCATGGGACTTCCCTCTTTAAGAATTCCTATTTGGTACCTGTGTTTTGGCCAGCCATATTTTTGGGCTATTTACTCCCAAGTATTGTTAAAAAATGTGACTTTGCGATAGACTTATACTGCAAGTATTATGTACAACATGGAAAAACTGCCCATAAACCAGGTAATATTTCACTCTATGTCACTGTTTTATTACAATAAGACAAACTAAACAATGTGATTCCAATTCAGCAAAAACTAATTTGAGCCGAACCTACTAAAAATGTAAGTAATGATTCAGGACTCTAATACTGTGTCCATTTAATGTTACCATAATATTTGGCAAGATTCCTTGACTGGGGAGTAAAATGATTATGGTAATATTGCAAAACTATGTTTACGTTTAAGCAGAACGTAAAACAATATGCCCAAAATATTTTATAGTATTTGTGTTATTTTTTTTTACTAAATAAAAACTGCATGATTTTACAATGAGAGGCCTGCCACTGCTAAACAGAACTTCTGTACATTGATGACGCATATCTAGAAATACTTTTGTAGATGTCCATTGTAATCTGGTTATATACATATATATATATATATATATATATATATATATATATATATATATATATATATATATATATATATACACAGATATACACATATATATTAAAAATGTGCCCAATAACTTATGGCTGACAAAGTCATGTGTCAGAGACTTGGGAAAGTGTTTTATTGATGTATTTAAAATGTGGGGGTAAAATGCATTAACAGATACACCATCTGTGGCTATGATTCAAATTAACATTTTTGTTCTTCAGATCATTTTCTCCTGCGTCAGGCATCAATACGTCCACAGTGGAGTATCTTCTCAACTACCTCTATATCATTACCCTGAAGGGAATGGCTGTGCCATACTGTCTTTCCACATATGTTTAACAAGGTGACCTGAGATACCTCAAAATGTCTGACATGTATGCCATGGTATTAAAGTTTATAACTAGATTGGCAGATACTTGTTGGAAGATTGTATAACTGTCATGGAACCTGAGAACCAGTGTGATCTATACATACAGGGAGAGAACCCATAACATCAAGGGAATGCAAACGTAAAGGAGTTGCTGTTTAAGCGTGTTTAGAGCACCATTTGAGACCTACAGGTGTTGTCAGCTAGAGACTCCAGCAATGTTCTCTTGTAGAGGTCAAAGCAATCTGAGGAGCAGCAGAAGACATTCTGTACGGCTATTTGATCAATAAGAAGTTATGTTATTGGTTATACATGAAATAAAGCTTGTCAGTGTTTAGTACCAAGTTGGAAGCCTGTGCAAATATACTTTTGTATGTAATATATAGGTGTATAGGGTCTTATCAAGACTCAATAAGGGTTGGAAAAATCAGAACGTAACAGGGGGGACAAGATGAATCCCTTGGTGATGCCATTTTCAAAGACTCGTCCTGGTTGGATGCTGTAGTCCTAAACTTTTTATTTATGTTTTTTAAAAATAATTTTGCTGGAGTAAAATATAGTAGAATACAACATGTTTTTTAACTAGAGACTGTTCATCTGTTCTGTATGTAGCTGGAAGATCTTTTTTCTGAACATTGCCGTGGTACACGTTGTTATATCATACATGTTCTGTTTCACACCAGGGAATAAGATGTAATCGTCTGGAGAACTTTTACCACAATCAGAGAAAAATAAATCTTTGTAGCTCTGAGAATAATTGTCCACGCTTGACTCACATGGGTTCTCTAACATTACATGATGCAGAGAGATTTTTTACATACATGTGGAAAATGTTCAGAAAAAAATATATTATCAGTCAAGAAGGCGCCACAAAAATACAGTTTCTACATCAATGGACTTTTACACATAAATTGTGATACCAACATCTTTGGGGGGCTACTTATTTGTAGCTTGTTTTTACTGAAAAGATAGATGTCCATTTTATTACTTTCTCATTTTATAAACATTCATGTTCTTGATTAAATTAAATCTGCATGAACTCTACGGCAAAATAAAGTTTACATTCTTTTGAGTGTTATTTAAATCAGTGCTTGACAACACATCTGGAGGGTCACATGGTATTCAGAAATTTTGCCCCAATAGAGGCAACTTTCAAAATATTTCTGAAACCCTGAAGGTTCTCTGGTTAAAAAGATTCCATCAAATTTGCTGTGGAACAGGTGATCACGCAGATTTTGTGACTGCCCTGCATGACAACTTTAATACCTTGGGTGTATGTGGGTAAACCTGTCCTATCATGAATACACCCTGAGAATATAAAATTATGAAATTATGCTTCTAATAGACTCTAAAGAAAGGATTTAAAAGAGGGCAAGTGTAGTCTCCCAGCCATTCTTTGGTTTCAATTCCCTCTTTCTTTACAGATAGCCTTCATCACTAGCAGAGAATTATGGAAGCTATCAGCAGCTGGATGGCCATACTGATAAAGTCCTTTCCCCAAAAGAGGACATTACACATTCTCCAAAACACCATCACCACCAGCCAATAATAAATTACTAGAAAAAATGATATTTGTAATAAAATGGCAGAACTGCCTCATTTGCTTCTATTATACAGCACTTCTTTATTTTCATCATATGCCTAACAACGCATTTCAATCTGTGGCATCAAGTAAGTTCTAGGTCACCACAGAAAATGAAATCTAATTATTTTTCACATTCATGTGACAGAATACTTGAAGCTCCAGTTATTGCAATATGATACAGGGGCTTTTGTGTGAATGAATCCATTTCAGAGTTTGAAAACATACCGCTAGTAATTTTCCACACCATCCGACCATATTATTAACAAATTTATTTCACTTACAGTATACTTTCCTATTGCATTTGTGTTTTAACATAACTTAGATGGCACTGAAGTAAAAAATAATGTAATGTAATATGTTGTATAGCTGTTTTGAATTAAAATTGTACCCCACTGTCCATCCTCTTTAGAAGAAATGAATTCACACAACCGGTAAATACTGTTTTGTAGCTCTAATCCACCATGAGTGACAGCTCTGAAATGTTATGGATGGGTTTGCTTGAATTACCGTATTGGCTCGGATATAGGCCGCCCCCGTATACAGGCCGCACCCTAAAAGTTTGGTGCTTTTTTAAAGAAAAAGTTTTTTTCTTTAAAAAAGCACCAAAAAACATGCTGCCACTCTGTCCCCCCCCGAGATATGCTGCCACTCTGTCCTCTCCCCCCTCCGAGATATGCTGCCACTCTGTCCCCCCCCGAGATATGCTGCCACTCTGTCCTCTCCCCCTCCCCGAGATATGCTGCCACTCTGTCCTCTCCCCCTCCCCGAGATATGCTGCCACTCTGTCCTCCCCCCCCCTCGAGATACGCTGCCACTCTGTCCTCCCCGCGATATGCTGCCACTCTGTCCTCTTCCCCCCCCCGACTTACCAGAGCAGACTCCCGGGTGTCTTACGGGGCCGGAGGGGGACATCTATGCACATCGTGTATACAACTCCCGGTGCCGGCCCTGCAAGACACCCGGGAGTCTGCCCTGGTAAGTCGGGGGGGTTAGAATGCATCGTGCGCACGTTCACCGGCAACGGCGCATCGCCGCTGCCGGTGAACGTCCGTGTGATGAGCTTAGACAACCGGTACGTTGCCCCCCCGTGGGAAGTGCCGGCAGGGGAGGCTGTCTGAGCGTATCAGACAGTAGGATGCAGGTCCCCTGCACCGCTGCGGGGGATCTGTATCCTAACCCCGCTGCCTGCCCGGTGCCTGGGACTGCATGTCCCGGGCATCGGGCGCTAGACCCCGAATATAGGCCGCACCCCCACTTTAAAGACTTAAAGTGGGGGGAAAAAGTGCGGCCTATATTCGGGCCAATACGGTAACTAAAATAAACAGCTAGTTTAGCGGTACTGTCACCTTCATAGCTTTTGGCAAGGCTTTGAAACTACATATTTATTTTTTTGTGATTGGTTTAAAGATGTTTGGACTATGGTCCTTCAGGGAAGACGAAGTCTGTGTCAAAACCAGAATAATAACTAGAAGCTATGTGTAATACTGTCCCATACTCAACCCAACAACACCCAGAGTGGCTACCAGAACCTTCTACCACCAAAGAGGAAGAATATATTCATGTTGAGAAATGATAATGCAGAACCAGAAAAAAAGATGGCTGCTCTTGATGTATGTAAATAATATGAGTGTATACATACAGTATATTGCTGATTTTAGAATATAAACACCATTTATTTAGTGTACTGAACTGTATTTGTCAGGTCAACTTTAAGCCTATGCTAATACCAGATGTTGAAGACTAAATCAAGAGTCACCACACAAGCAATGTAAAAAAAATGCTTTTAATAAACAAAACCTAGTTTAGTTTAGACAGAGTTTAGTTTACCATTACGGCAATATGTTCGTAAACCTGATTAGCACTGGTGATTTCAATGGTCTTTGCTTACTTACACAATCGCACAAATATTTAGGCTTACCTGTCTCAAGTCTACTGTATGTTTCAACTGCAAATGGTTCAAATGTAAGATGCCCTAATCCCAATAACGTCAATGCGCACACTGGCAAATGTGCTGGACGAGTTTCTTTACCACAATTTAAAAGTGAACATTGAGTGTGACAGAAACCACAATTTCCAAAGACAGACCTTTATAGTTCTCGGTAAACAGATATCTGTACCATGTTCAAATATCCAAGACAGCATAAACTTTTTAAAGTGGGCCTGTCATCCACAAGTGTACACAACTTCACCTATACTTATATATTTTTATAATTATATATATATTTGAGAACATCTTACTGGAGAGTGTCTAGTAAGGATAAAAGCAGGATTTTGCTTCAATGTGTACATACCTATTTTAATGCTATACACCAGTATCATTTTTGCACTATATATGGGAGGGCTGGCACCTTCTGGCCCAGAGGGAAAGTAAAGCCAAGTGGCCTCATTGGCAATTTGCCCCCAACACACACACAGGATAACACACATACTTACACTAAAACATATTCACTAACTCACACCACATTCCTGCTCACACTTTTACACTTTTACACATTCATGCTAACACACAGACACATACACATCTGTGCTAACACAGAAACCCTTAAACATACACATCCCTGCTCATACACAAACACTCCATGCTCTCACACACACAAATGCTTAAACATGCACAAATGCTTACACATACATAATTATGTTAACACACTCTTATACATGCATACATTATCATTCTAACATACAAACATACATATATTCATTCATGCACACTTCCTCCCTTACCCTCTCACTCTCCGGCTGCTCGAACAATGTGGTTACATAGTTACATACATAGTTATATAGGCTGAAAAAAGACATGCGTCCATCAAGTCTTTCCTATATCTGTTAATTTGTTGCTGTTGATCCAAAAGAAGGTCTTGTAACCTTGCGTTCCTGCCCCTGTGCCAGTCCAAAATTGTCTACCAAAAGTCTAACAAGGGGCCAGTTGAAACAGCCCTTTGTGAACAATTTCGGACCAGGCTAGGGGGCATTTATATACCGGTATATAGAAATATATATATATACATATATATATATATATATATATATATATATATATATATATACACTGTATATATCATCATCATCATATCTTTTTAACTTCAAAAGTATATACCATAGAATTGCATAAAACATTGAATTAAACTTCATCCAGGAACATCTTGCATTGTACAGGTCCTATTTTAATGTGGAAGCATATTAAGCTTATGCAAAAGTGATATTATATTTGTATGATAACACTAAAAAGTACATTCATCGCACCTATAAAGCAAAATGCTAGTTAGCCACTTTAATGGTTAATAAGGTTTCGCAAGGCTCAGTTGGAAACAAAAAGGAAAATCCGGCTGTCAGAAAGTTTACTTAATGAGTTTCCCCATATATAAAAGAACATCACAGAGGGTTGCCAGGCTCATACAGATAAACATACTGTTGCATTTATTCACCAGGCAATTTACAGTACATCTTCCTTCCCTCTCTTACTCCCTTTCTCCCTCTTTAATCACCTCCTCCTCTTTCTCTCCCTCTCCCCCTCCTTCCTGACATCTTTGCGTGATTAGAGAACAGCTATCTTCTCTACATGTAGGCGGGAGCTGGCACTGAGCCATGTAAGCTCTGCAAAAATCCAACCCCATTTTTTTCCTTTTTTTTTTTTTTTTTTTACAGTGCCCTTTTTCCAAACAGTGGAATCCCATTTAGAGAGAAACACCAGAGGGAGAACAAACCGCTGGCTGACCAAGCCCTTGCTGTCACGCAAACCCAGCCCTCTGTCAATCTCCTCTTCTGCCTGACAGAGCCCTGGCATTGGTTCAAACCATTGCGTGCAAGCAGTGAAGCCACATTACCCGACGAGGAATTTCATAATAACAACAGCTGTTAAATATTGATGACTCCTGGCAAGCTGTGAATGCACTTGGTGAAGGTTAAGTCAGTGTGTAATGGAATCTAATTCCTCGTTATACATTGTATCAGCTATCCGGAACTTGCTTTTTTTTTAGGTATCAAAGTATAAAATGCAAAAATAAATAACAAATTAAAAAAAAATGATATATATATATA
Organism: Spea bombifrons; assembly: GCF_027358695.1. Taxonomy (NCBI): domain Eukaryota; kingdom Metazoa; phylum Chordata; class Amphibia; order Anura; family Pelobatidae; genus Spea; species Spea bombifrons. The sequence goes on from NC_071091.1 coordinate 51,623,382, forward strand.
TATATATATATATATATATCATACAAAAAAAGGGCCATCAAAGGGTTAAGGGCGTGGTAAGCCAAAGATACATTTGAAATGATATATGTTGTTATAAAATTTTGTTTGAAAAGTTAAAAGCGAAGGCAATCAAAATAACCAGTTTGCCTGCATTCCAACTGCCTTAACATCTAAATTTAACAAGCACAGCTTTCTAGTAGTATTTTTCCAGCTGCTGGGCGCTTTGATGAGGTTTTGCGTACTTCTCATTTAAGACTGATTAGATCTCTCTGCAGTCTGCCAAGGGGCCGTATCCCTTGTTCTAGAGAGGACATGGTTTGGGTTAGGTGATATACATGAGAAAAGCGATCAGACTTTAAAACAACATTTTGACTGCCTAAAAGATACTTCTGGTAAACAAATGGTGCAGGCTTAAATAGTAATTTTAAACTGATATAATTTAGTATTGATTGTTATACATATATCATTGTATATGTATCTACGTTCCTGGAGATCATTGAGTTGACGCTTAAATTTAACATGCATAATTAGTCTACATTACCTTGAACATGCATTTAGCACCGGCAAGCTATTGGAAGCACATGGAGCCTAATATTTGGCTTTAAGGACCATGTTAATTAATTTTAATCATTCATTCTAGTTTGGAACGGATATATTTATAGACTACATCTGAGGCTATATGTCTGAATTAATTGAACAAAAGAAGTTTTGGCCCATACAGAATAATCCACAATCAACACAGAGTAATCAATACTTCCCCTTTGGGCATTGGTTATGTGTCCCCTTATCAGACATATCTATTGTTTTGTATGATTACATAAGGTTGGTAAAATTATTCTACTGGTAGATGCACACAGTAGTCCTAATTGTGTGATCGGATAAATACCAGGATTAAAATGCAGATGTTCATAGGAACATGTATGTACGTGCAATGGAAAGTTACAGCCGTCAAAAATTGATCATACATAGTTTGTTTTGGGCACACGTAATCGTGTGTCATCTTAATGACTTTATAGCACGTTTAATACGGAACATGCCTACGCGACTCATTACTAGCAAAGTCCTTCATTTAACAAGGGAATCTGCCGCCTACGAAACACCTGCCCAGAGTTAAACAGGTTAAATAAAATGAATCTTAACCAATTCATTTTGATTAATGAAGGATTAAAATGGAAGCCTGGTTCTTTTATATCAAGTTCCAAAGTTCTTCTCGAAGTGTATTATCTAGTATTGCTTTAACAATGTGGTGAGCATACTCTTTTTTTTTAAAATAAATATGTTCTTTATGTGCTTACCTCCTGCATGCACCTGATGATGCTTAATAACACATGGTATCTGTCACGCAATAGACAACTATTAATCTTATTTTGCTTTAATGTAGAATTTAGCGGTTACGGCTCAGTGATACATAGCAGGAAGCAATACTTAACCCTGCATTGTAGAAAACCATCATCACAGCATTTAGTAATTAAAAAAAGCGAGAAAGATAGACAGATAAGATTAGGCAGAAAGTGGCAAGTTTTAAGAGCTTCCAAAGCACACGCAGAAGGGAAAATTGACCAGTCAGTAAAAAATGGAGATAAACGTGTTTTAGATACAAAAAATGAGAAAAGGAAAGTAAACACGGATTAGTTCGATTAAAAACAAAGAAAGGCAGGCATGTAGAGGAGGATAAAGGTCTTAGCTGACTGCCTCAATGAATATTTCTGTTCAGTTTTTACAGATGAAAAGGAAGGAAAGGGACCTCAGTAAGGAAGAGTCACTTGATACATGAGAGTTTATCGAGAAAGAGGTTCTATTTCAACTGTCTAAAGTAAAGACAAATAAGTCGATGGGGCCTGATAGGATACACCCCAAGTTATTAATAGAGCTTGGGGGTGTACTAGCAAAACCGTTAACTGATTTATTTAACAAATCATTGGTAACGGGAGTAAGGAGGAGTTGGGAAACTATAGGCCAGTAAGTAGGAAAATTAATGGAAACTATGGGTTGTTGAACATCTAAAAGTACTTGGATTTCAAGATCAGAAACAACATGCAGGGCCGGCCCTACCATGGAGCAGAGTACAGCAGGGGAGTTTAAGCATGAATGTGTGAATGAAAGGCTACCCCAGATATGAGATTAGGCCAAGGACTAAGGAAAGTATTCAGACATTGGGCAGACTGGATGGGACAAATGGTTCTTATATACTGACACATTCTATGTTTCTAAGTTTGTCAATATGCTTATAAAGGTCATGGCTTACATCGAGACAATGCAGTCTTCTGTTTCTCTGCTATAGAAAAGGATTCAGCTCCTTATTCTACATAAACGTTTGTCTGTGTACATATTACCCCTACATCTGTTCCAGAAACAATATTCAGTAAAGTCAGGAAGTTGTTCTACTATAAAAGGCCCTGAGTATTAGGCCACGACGCAGCTAACTGGCACTGTGGCTCATGAGTCCCTGTACTGTATCTGGCTGTTGCTGAATTGTGAGGACCAGCAGTTCCAACCCTTTTCTTTTAGTCTTTTTGTTTCGATGTTCTTTATTGCCACTACTACACAGGCTGTTGGGAAACCATGCGTCTGATAGTAGCTGGGGGTATTCTTTTGAATCTTGATAGAGACAACCATGAGTTTTACATTGGCTGTAATGATGAAAAAGCTGTAGGCAATGCCATGCCTTACAGTAGACAGCAGAACCTTTTGAAGGATTTATAAAATGTTCCAACCTTCTAGGAATATGTAGGCTCTGACCAAACCCATAGATATTGGACAGATACACAACTATTGCTATTTATGTATTTTATTTATATGACATTATTTTATTTAGGTAATGGGAGTAAGAAGATGCACTTTGCCTAGGGAATGTACCAATATGTGGAGTAATAAAAATCTTTAGTCTCTATTGATATTTTTTATTTATGTTAAGCATTCCTAAATATATGTATGAGATCAGTATAATGTTACATTAGGTCAAAGAAAAGTACACAGTTCCTTTAAAGTCAAATGTGTTCTCAAAGTTATAATTAACCTCTGGCAGCCACAAACTGTTTCTATGGTATCTGGCAAAGTCCAGAAATACTCTAGACTTGCTCATTCAGATACATTTGTGATGATTTAAATATCTGAAAAAAAAGAAAATTCATAAAATGAATTTGTAATCTTAATTTTAAAACAATGTCTTTTTATCTGTTTACTACTGAATTTTAACCTGCCTATGACAATAGGGTAATATTAAACCCATATTTTATACTGACCATCTCATTCCAATTCCTTCATTTCGTCATCATCAGCATCATCATCTTACAATTTCTTTTAACTGTGCCGTCTGCTTGTGAAAATCACCAGATGGCAGTATATTCCTTAAAGAAATACATACTAAATTGACCCTTAAGTGCATGTAACCAGCATTAGAAATATTCAGAATTGCACTAGAAAATTTTAATGAATATGTGTTATGTATTTCATAGCAGAATTTGTAACATTCGCAAACACACACACATTTTTCCTCACAGGGCGTATTTTGACTTACAAAAACATACATTTCCAGTATATCATTTTGGAGCATTCTTCTCCTGCTCTAAAAAGCAAGAAGAGTTTGTCCCAGTCACTGCCCATCACACAAAATATCAATGCTCCTTTTTTCTCCCATTGACTTACAGATCAGACACCGCTCCAATGAAATGTAGTAGGAGAAACCATCAGCGCTGTTCTAACTAAATGTAGAATTCTCAACACAATCCCTTTGCCTGTTAATTTCCCAAATTATTATTATTATTATTTATTGTTTTATATAGCGCCATCAAATTCCGTAGCGCTGTACAATGGGTAGCTAGGACATAACAAGTAGTATGTATCATAACAAATTGACTTACAGAGACAACAGGTGAGGAGGGCCCTGCTCATACGGGCTTACAGTCCAAAAATAATTCCTGAATCAATAAAAATATTTGCTTAACATGCTAGAGGGTGCAATTAAAGTTATGGAAAAGCAGATTTAGATATAAGAAATATAGCACATCCTTCCCTATGGTATACTATTTTTTTTACGGAACAATTATTTTACAAAATTGTTACACAGTCATGTGTTTACATATTAAAAATCAAATTGTATAAATAAAATGGCATTATCTATATGTACTTTAATATGCATTCTTCGTTACAGGAGGTGTTTGAGACATTACGCTATCCCTTTAAACAATTCTCTTTTAATGCAAGGAAGATTTCTCATAAGGCTTTCTTTTAACTATAATATTTATTTTGGTATTTTCTGAGCGTCTAGTTTATCTTCTTCCTACACATCATTTTAATCTAGATTAATGGTACCCTCACTTCTCCACTACTTGGCAGCAGCAATGTGCTTATAGACTGAATGCGGTCCTGGTTACAGTCCATTAGCCACCTAAGAGGTACGGGATATATCTTGGCTACTTTTACACCTCAGCTAAATGTTGGCCATCACAGATCGGTGGTTTCTATAAATATCGTTGGGGTTCGGTCAAATTTGGACACATTTGAAAGGTCAATGGAAAATCTGAAGATTAAGACTCATGCAGCTGTAGATGCCTTTCACTCAAATGGCTTCTTCATTGAAGTCATTTTAGTTGTCCTGTAATTCCCTCTAAAATACAGATCTAAACACACTCATCAATGAGTATATTACAGCTGAAGGCACTGAAATACATGTTGGGAGATATATGTGTAGCAGTTTGGGATATTTAATTTGTGGGGCCTTACATGTGCTATACAACGTAAAGCATAGGCATTTCAGTTCAGTGGTATGTGAAACAAACCCTTAATCAGTACTGCCTTGAACCTACAGAAAGTCTGTGACAGCAATTAGGAAAACCTTTGGCAAACAATTAAAGGGGAAGTGTCATGGAAAATGTATAGTTTTCTTTCTGTATTAAATGCGGTGTTGTATACACTGATGTAGCTTAGTATTGAAGAAACCATTCTTTATCTGCAGACCTGTAGTTCACCATTGAATACAGTCATGTTATATTTATAGTTGGCTTTCTCTCCTCCTACACCTCGCTGAGCTTATTCTTTATGGTGATGCTAATGAACCCCTGCTTATTTAATGAAGTCCTTTCCTTCATAGACTTTCATCAGTGAGATTTGTGTGATTAAGACAGAGGTATTCTGTTTATTATCACAAAACAGTATGAGACACTGTGTTTGTCCAGTAGATTCAACCAAGATAGCAGAGCTGTAACACCTACATATGACAAATATGCAGTTGACTAAAACATATTATGTAAGAACTAGAATTGTTTTAAATCAGAAAACAATCTAATATTTTCAGAAGAGAATGGTAGGATTTCTCTTTTAAGATGGCTTTTCACACCGGCAAATGTAGAATGGGCTTTCTAATATACTCATAATAAATAATCTGGAAGTATACTAAACTATAGTATTTTAGAAATTGACAGGTCCAGTTTATAACTTTCATGTACATTGACAATGTCCTCTAAAGTAATACTGTAGACAGGACTCACCATGTTTACTTTATATGTGAGATTATAAGGAAAAGACAAAGCGTAAATGTAGCACATCTGAAGCGCAATTTTGACATCACTTGGTTAGGTATTCGAAAAGAATGTTGAATCCCAAACAGAACATTCTTGGATGTTTCCCAGTCACATAAAGAAGTGCATGTGTTCTCTAGTAATACAGCAGTATGCCAGACCTGACAGTTAATAAGCCAGCGCGTCTTATATGTGTTTAATGGTCACCCATTAAATATCAAGGAAGTGTGTTAGAAGCCAAACTGTGCTAACCAGAGACACTGAAATAATATAAAACAAATATTCTCACAAGACAGACAGCTGGGCAGTTCACAAATCTGCCATAGAACAAACCGTTTCTTATTCCACTGGACAAATTCTGTTCATCCTATGCTGCTCATGTTTTGGCATTTACCACCTCATATGATAACATAAAGACGCTAGGACCAAATTATTTTTTATTACCTTAAATGCAATTAAAATAATTTCATCTTTCGACATTGTACTAGGTTTTGTTAATTAAATGCATCCAGGTGTTACATATCACTAAGGAAGATCATACTAATCCCTCTTATAACCTCTTTTTTTTGAAGAAAAAAAAACCCAATGGCATGCAATAAAAAAATCACACAGATTTTTGATCTCATTATATAAGGTCTGTAAAATGTTAACTTAAGTTTGATGGTTCCATTTATGCTTATGTATTATACAAAAAAATACAATAAAAGAAAACTAGGTTGTATTTATTAAATTCAGCTTCATGGAGTAAATGCAAGCATCACACAGACACATCGATGTGATGACCCTAACATATTTATCTAGCTATTAACTTCAATTATTATCTGTTGGGAATTGTACTTCAAGGATCATTGAAATTCTGGTGTTTTACAGTGACAATAATGTGTATATATAATGTTTCAAATGTGTTAATAAATTAAACAACATAAATAAAAGACATTATTTATTGTCAAAATACCTTACTTAGTTAAATAAATAGTTATCAATAGGTCATGTATTCAACTAAACGTTCTTGGCAAAGCCCTAACCCAACGCATGCCCCACCATACCCACCGGAACAAAAGTGTCCCTTATTCCCTATTTAAACAACATAATATGTGCTGTTTTCTAAATGTAAACAACTGCTTCTACCATATATCTCAAGCGTGGGATTTCTTTCTATGTAAAGAAACCAGAAATTCTGTACGCTTGCCTTAAGTAGAATTCATTTTTAACTGGGATGTCTGTGCTTGAGCTGCAATATCCCACAATCGTGGCCTGTTTGTGGCCTTCTAGAAGTGTAGTTGTGCACAGCTAGCCCTGGTGGATGTTCACGTTCAACCTCTAATTCTTGCATTTTCTCCTATACTATGGGAGAGAGGTTTACTCTTCAACTTAATATAAAGTCAAGTTCACTTTATTATACAGTATTGGGCCCCCAACAGCCCTGGTTTTCTCTGGACCCCAATGGACCGTGGGTGGGCCATTTAGGGAGATAAGGGGATCTCCACCGACTGGCCCTGAGAGATAAAAAATGAATGGCCATCGCAGCTAACATTTTGACTCCTTGAGACATTAACGTGAGGTGGCTATTCAGATAAGGTGTTGTAGCCATGCTTCCTATTTACAACCTCACAACCTCTTGCCACCCCCAGCACAGGTATCCCATTTTGGACACCTGAAATGTTGGGGGTATGCAGTATGAAGGGCTATACCTCGATAGTCTTTGCCTGTAAAAAAAAGGGTGAGTTGACCCTGTAGAATGCACTTACATTAGTGACTTCCCTTCAAAAATTCAACTATGCATTATGCAGGGCTAAAGCACAGTTAAATTGATGCATTGTGAAATGTTTAGAGTTTCATTTATATATATATAGTATTAGTGCACACATATTGTATGTGAAAGCAAATTAAATTAAATCATACCGTTTAATGTCTGATTCATAGTTTCCGATTTGATAATTTTTTGTAACCGAGACCCAACCTGTCATGCAACATTAAGTAGATTTAAAAAAAAAACTGAAAAACTTTCCACTGCTTCTCATATAGATTGCATTTTAATTAAGATACAGCTAAATGTCAGACTAAAATTAGCAAGAGTGATGCATTTTTATTTTATTTTCCCCAGAAATTTTACTAACCAGACATCACGTCACTTATATTTTTTTTTATATTAGGAATGGCTGAAGAATTCTAATGCAAAGAATGTTAACAAAGAAGGGTGGAGGATGATCTGGTCAAAAATAAATGCAATTATGTGTTTTTTTACACTAATACCCATGAAACATTCTGAGATCCTCATTCAGTAGAGGAAAGAAGGACAGATACATTTTGGGCCCAAAGGAGACTTGAGAGGAATGATCTTACAAAGCTAACACAAGTTACTCAACAGAACCAAACGTTCACAGTACTTCAACAGTTATTTATGACTTCTGTAACATTAAGGCCTATATCACAAGGACCTGTATTCAAAAATATCTTTGGTCTCTCAGGATATGATTCTAGAGTGGAGCATGTTCCATCATGACACATCCAGGGAGGGATATTATATTAGCGGTTAAATACCATGTGGACCATTTCACTATTCAAACAGTAGCTTGTAAGATTAATTTGAACCCATATGTTTCAGTGTGATCAAGTTCAACGTAATGTTGGGTTTCTGTACACCTGTGCCTTGCAATCAACTGTGCAAATACACTGATGAAACCCCTTCACATTTATGCTGAGTCATAGCAATATCATGAGTATCTTTAAATGTTTATATGTATTATATGAGTGTGTCAAGATATCATTGATTCATATGAATTATAGTTTATTGAATTGGGGTCCAACTCAAAACTCCTCTCCTTTTTATTTGCTGTAGTTTTGCCCATTTCATCTTTCTTCCTTTTCTTGACTTTTTTCCTTTTTCCCTCTTCCTATATCTCCTGTAGTTATTTATCCTATATAATTTTTTTCCTCCTAAGTTGTCTTTGTTGTTCACCTCTTACCATGATCTCTTTTAGATCTTTGTTTTCCCTTTGTTTCATTCCACTGACCCTCACTCCTTAGTCTTTTAAATACCATTTCCCTTGCCTTAATAACCTTTATCCTCCTGACAATTCTTGAGTCTTGAGGACATTTCTTTTAAGCCCTAGTTTACTTCACAGAAGCACCAGGTTAAATGATATGCTGCATAAGGAAATAAGGCATTTTGAATATGTAATACATCAATAGCCTTGTCACCATGGGAATTGTCGGTCATGCTGGGTGGGGCTTAAAGTGTCCAATCAGAGAGCAGATTCTGCAGTTAGATTGGACCTTCACATTAGGCCCAGCACAACCAGCTGGGTTCTGATACTTGTGTATTTTTCATTACACTTACCTGCATTCAAGAGTAATATACTGGTAGCAAAAGCACAAATGAGTGTCTTAGAGATGAATGTTATGGTCCATTTAAAAAAACATTTTTAAATCTGGATTATAAGAGGTTTTATAATTGTGGGAAAGGTACTATGTGCCTATTACGACCGAAGAAATTTTAATGACAATGTGTTTACATTTTTTTATTTTATTAGTTGTGGTACTATTAATGTAATCTATCTACTGTCATGCCCATGTGGGGCACAATAAGTTGGGAGTACTTTGAGACCCCTAAAAGAAAGGATCACCTAGGGAGGATTACAAATAAAGATATTACAGATTTCCCATGGATTGTATATTTGTAACGGCCCATTATTTTCCCCTGATAAATTTCTGTGTATAGCCATTCATATGTTTTATCCATACTGGAGAAGCGACAATATTTGCCACGCAATATCTAAAAGAAAAACTATGGGGATATATCGGTATATACTTGGCACTTTAAAAGGCAAAGGGTTAAATATGGATATTGATGTTTTTGCTTTTTTGGAATAATAAGTAACAAAGCAGGAGGGGAAAGAAAGAGAAAGAGGAGGAAAAAACAAAAAAAAAAATTATGTCTCATGTAATAATAAATCAAGATGAATATTGACAATAATTCCATTCTGTAGATAATATATTTTATAATATATATAAGATCTTCCCCTGCTTATAGTAATATTTATACTATTCGGCATTTATTTATTTTACCCTTTGCCTTCTGATGTGTTTATAACCCTCTGCCTTTATCATTATTTGTGATTTGTGTTATCTTTTAGTTCCTAATTTTGACTCTGTATTTATCTTCTCATTCTTGTGTCCTGTGTCTTATGGATATTTAGTAGAGAATGATATTAATATCTGATGTTTTCTTATTCATTATGTAGGTGGTTCCTTGGATGGCTGTGTTTTTCTAATGTGTTTTTTGTGCAAATGTGTTTCCGTTCTCTTGTCTGGGTGTGAGTGCATTATTACACCTCCCCTTTGTTTGGTATATGAGACTATTTAATTTATTTTTTTATCCTTTCCTATATTCCACCCATCTCCAATTTGGCTTTTTGTTTTTCACCATAATATACACATCACAAAAGTGGAGACAAAAGCACAGAAGCTCTTGCCTTGACTGGCAATGTGAGTGTTTATCGAGCAACTGCTTTAATATTTATATTCAAAACAAAAGGATACACAACCATATTTAATGGCCCCTTCCTGCTCATATTTTATTTTCATAGCTTTTTGCCTTTATACTCAGATCAGTTTTTTTTACTAGAATTCCCTTCAAGGTAAAGCAGCCTGACCATGCACCACTGCTTATGAAATGTTTCAATTAGCCTCTCTGTTTCCTCCTGTCGAGACATGGTGCATTAATTGACATAAATTAAACCCAGAGCCTGCTAAAAAAGCCAAACCATCATATTTAATTTACAACTTCAGTTAATAACAAGGTATACATGTCAAAATAAAGCCAAAGCATACATGTTATTAGACAGAACTCATCTTAACAAGGATTACAAGGCTACTGAAACAATGCTCAGAAGCTGCCAGATTTTACATAACCATCTACTATAAGATCAGGATGTCGAATGCACACTATTCATGCAAATATGTAAAAGATAGTGACTTTAAATAAAATCTGGCAACGTTTTAAGCTTCGATGAAGCCGTGGTAGAGAATAAGTAGTTATGACTCATAAAAATAGGAATTGTGTTTAAATCTTTTTTTTTATCTAATCAGGAAAGCTAAGCAAAAGCATATTGAGATACAAGAAAACAAGTACAGTTTATATGAAAATTTCCATTAGTGTCACAGACTACAAAATTGACTCTAATGTTTTTTTCACCTCCATGTTCTAAAAATTATAATAACTGTTTTGTTTTTTGTAAAAACCCAGTTTCGGTAATTTTCCTAAAATGGGATTCCAGCACCCGTTCCAGCCTGGTGTAGAAACAAAAAGATGTCTTGTGAGCAACCTTTCCAACTACCACAGAACTTGGGGAGGATAAGAAACAGCAAGCACAGTTTACTAGCCAGATGGAAGATGGAGATGTGATGGACTGAAAATAAATAAATAATATTTAATTTTAAAAAAAAGAGAAACAAAAGAATGCGGTACGAGGGAAATTACATGACGAGAGTATAAGGAGCACATATCTACACAATCAGCAACCAAGTACGTTTTCCTATATATTTCATCCTTTGTACTTCAGATCTGATCGGATCTGTTCATAACATTGTGATTTTACTAACACTTCACAACATTTCCAAATCTACTGCAGATGATTTGGACTGAACAAGTAGTTATTGAGCAGGCCTTTTACAAGGTATGTAAAATGAGAAAATATAAATAAGAAAAATGTACTGATTGACATTAAAGTTACTGGAGGGTAGGTAATAAAAGCTTACAGATGTACACAATTATTTACCCCCCCCCAGTGCATTCTGGTAGTATATATTACAACATTAGATTCAGAAGCGATCCCCCAGATAATTTCTCCTAATGCAAAGTATCATGTGCGACACAAAAAACCTCAGGCTAAATCTATAATAATATACTTGGAAGTCAGCTGCTGATTTTCCATATGATGTTTGTGCGACATAAACGATTCTTTAAATTGTATGTTTTTTTTCTGATTTCCCACTACGGGGTAGATTGCAGGCTCAGCACTTGCTGTACAAGCAGAATGCTATAGGGAGTTGTCCCTTTAATGGGCTTTCTACTTAACCAATCAGACAATATAACGCAGCTCTGATCAAGAGATCGTTTTCAGAACTATTCTTCTCCGTCTCCCAGCTGAGCCTCTGCAGTCACGCAATCCTTCGCTTACCAGGGTTACTAGGGTTTTCCTGAGACAGAGTGACAGGGGAATGTAAATGTCCTTAAAGAAACAGTACTTATATTCAACTGAAATATCTTGCATAAAACATTATATTATTCACCCTGAAGAAAGAAACATAAGCCTCTGGCAAAACAAGGCGGCTGAATGAACTTCTAGAGTTGCATGCATTGTTTCTTGATATTTGATATAAGCATTTAACTTTGTCTAAAACCTGACAGTGCTCTTTCCGCAAGTGGAAACACTTCTAGCACTCCAACTATGGTAGACTCCAACTCCTATGATGTTCAGCCAATCAAATCTATCGCAGCTGTAAATATATATATATATATATATATATATATATATATAAATATAGTAATTGCTTTACTGTAGCTGTAAATGCTAGCACAATTGTATAGTTTTTTCCATTAAAAGTTAAAATGGTTATCTTGTTTTTATAATTATGTTTAAGGCTAATTTATTAGCTTGCAGTCATTGCAGAATCTTTTCTTTGGGACGCTGACCATGAAGTGATGTCACAACATTTCCAGACGTGACGTTGTGTCAAACTATTCAACGTTGTGGCCTTGGCTGTAGGAGTCATAGTCTTCAGATTTGGTTATCCAGTTATCTCTGAAGGGGGAAGCACCCCCTCCTCCTCATATCTTGTTTACTATACTATTCTACCTTGTAGTATAGATGCTTTCAAATATATGTTTAGCATCATGATGTTTATTTCATATTTAAATGTTATATATGTATGCTTTACATACAGCATACCTGGGAACTCTCCGGGTTTGCCCAGAGATTGCCAGGTGAAGCACCGCTTCTCCGGGTCAAGACCCGAATTCTCCGGGTCACGGGGTCTTGACATGCCCCCGCTCCCCGCCCATTTTCCCTTTAAATGGGGGTGTTTCCCATCAGCGGGACCTCCCACTGATGTCAGGTCTCTCCTGAGAAGCACTTTAATTACTGCAGCATTTTATTAAAACATCATTCCAAGGAGAAGCACCTTAGAAGGATCCCTGGAAATATTTCCACCTTCAAGCACCGCCTACTCTCTATTGTGTTTTTTGCACATTTAATCTTACGTGTAATATACTCATGTAAGTGTTCTGGAATTTAATCTTTGATTTTGGCAGATTTGGGCTGTACTGTGCCATTGTGACCTATTTCTTCTGTTTTTAGAGATTGCGAAAGTAAAGATTTGAAGAGTCTGATTTCGTTTATCCTCCTGTGAGTGCATATAATACACGGGTTTACATTTATAAGTTACACATACAGTCTACACTATTTTTTTGTCAATCCCCCATTGTGCAAGTGCCCCTTAATGGATCTATATATAGGCGTTATGCCAGTTAATATCCCGTTTTTGGTTTTAGTGTGAAATTAAGATATTTTCTTTGACAGGGATGTAATCTCTTCCCTATACCCCAATAGAAGGGATTAATTGGATACATATTTGTTTAAGGTAGTGGATTTATGTATCCCATGATTAAACGGTCAAAGAGACACTTTTCTGGGTGCGTGGTAAGAGGTATGGTTAAGGTGCGGGGATTTACGTACACCTTTTATGTGTGGTGTCCTATTGGTGTCCATTTATATAAAACAGTGAGGCATTGCAATGAAAAATAATTTATGTTATTTGTACAATGTTTAAACACATTTCCTATTGTTCCTATGCTTATGGTTTTGACTTTTAGGTCTAAAGAACACTGTGACACACTCATACCCAGAAAATGACTTAACTATCTATTCACTTAGATTAAATGGGTTCCACATCTCAGATGGAAAACATAGGTCAACCAAATATTGCATCTATACAAAGGTAGAGGTATCCATTTATACACAGATACACACACAAGAAACCATTGTTCTTCAAAGGTTCTCCAGATAACACACAAAGCCATCTTCAATTTGAAAAGGAGGTACCATAACCATACCCGAGAACTTCCTGGCTCTGGGTACCCCTTTTGGATGACATCGTATACATATAAATTGCAGATTAGGAGGCAGGGTGGTTTACCACAAAGGGCAAGTATAGGATCAGGTATGCTTAATATTCCTCCTACATTATAAATTAAATGTAACGTTAAAAAAATAATATGTGGTGTAAGCCCCAATTAGATCTTAATTATCAACAGCTATCATGAAGAAAGCCTCATGAAACTAAATGCATATTAAATTATATAACAACATTTATATATGTGATATGTAAATTAGTAGTAATATAATGTAATATGTATATCTTAAACTTAGATAAACCAGTCTTAAACAGAGTACACACTGTGGCTTAGTAAAACATTCTGTAGTTGTCATTACAAGCGTTAAACATATCTTAAGATCAAAAGGGTAATAAAAGACTATTTAATAATATCATTTCCCGGGTACAAATTTAACAGGTCTCAATCACCGGTACATGCTATGGAATAAAAACAAATAGAACATCCCTTAACAATAAAAAAAATAAAAAAATCAAAGTTATTCAAAGATCAAAACTGAATGAGTCATTGAATGATGGCTCAGATTCTGTAAAGAATAAAAGGTCATAAAGGATGCATTCATTTCTGCTCTTTTTTTCCACTAAACAGACCACAAAAGCCCACTCCCTCTGAAAAGCACTCACACATGTAAAGTATTAAGGCATTCTAACTGTAACTGTTTACAAAGACATATTTTTGTGGTTCCTCAGGATGTGATGTTTCTAAATTTGGAAACTGCAATAGAAAGACCAACTTTAAATGCATCCTTGACACACCCCTCATACTGCTTTATTCCTTTATATTAAATTATGAATTTCTACGCATATCAAGACTACACTTAAATGTTGCTAAATAAACAGTATAAAAAATACCGTATTTGCTCGATTATAAGACGAGGTTTTTTTCAGAGCAAAATGCTCTGAAACATACCCCTCGTCTTATATTTGAGGTGGTCTTATAATCAGACCTCAAATAGAGGTCTGACTATAAGACTAAGATCCAGATCCCCCGCAGCGCTGCAGGGGACCTGGATCCTCAACCTCCGCTGCTGCTGGGGCTTCTATGACGGAGCGCTGGCATCACATGACCTTCCGGTGCTCCAGCGGAAATACCGGCCGGCAGTTGTCATTGCGCATTGCGCTGACATCCCCCGGCTGCCAGAGTAGTAAATAGGGGGTATAAGGCAAATGAGGGGTGGCAGAGTGGCATATAAGGGGGGGTAAAAGGCATATCTGGGGGGCAGAGTAGCAAGCCGTGGGGCAGATGTGCATAACTGGGGGACAGGTTGGCAACTAAAAGGAAATAAAAACAAAAAATGCATTTTTCTCAAACAGTTTTTATTAAATATGAAAAAATAGTTTACATGTGAATTAATATTTACTAGTAAAACTTTTTGCTTATAGGATAGTCTTATATTCAGGCTTTTTCTTTTTTTTCTAAATTAATATTCAAATTTTCGGGGGTGTCTTATAATTGAACAAATACGGTAAAAAGTTCACACATATATTTATAGAATTCAGATTGATAATGAGCCCAAGTCTAAGGTGACCAGAAGGCCTCTCGAACAAGGCAAACTGATATAAAAAACTGCATAATGCAGGGCACCACAAGTAATAAGACGTAGCAGTATATATTTTCGACAGCTCCTCTGTTAAGGTAAAAATGGTTACCCTACGTAAGCCAGGAGGCCTACACAGTCGAAATCTGCTCTATAGTTGAGGAACTGAGAAATAAATGCCAAATCTCTACAATAGCTGAGGCCATATTCATAAATAAATATAATGTATCAGCTGGAACAATGTTTAGCACTAGGACCCAATGGAACATTTAAAGGGACTTTCTAGCCACTCCATGCACTTGACTTTATATAATAGCAGGTTCACAGGCATCCAAACCAGGCGTCCCTTACACATGTGCAATAAAAGAGCTCCTACTGATTCCAATGGGATCACTTTTCAAGCAGTCAATAAGTGGTGCAAAAATGAGGCCTCAGATGAGGCATTGTGCCGCAGCTCTGGGGCTACAGTTTCTCCTAAAAAGTTATTTATTATTATTAATATTTTGGAGAATCCACAAAGAACTGCATTGTGAGGCTGGAGTGTCACTTTAACATAAAGGGGACATGTATCTATCAGATGCTTTAAATAAAAATCAGGGAATAAGAGGAAGTCTTTAGCTCAATCAGCATTTTATATTGGTACAGGTTATTGACACTGAGATCCTCTCATAGTGGAGGAGTGAAATTTTCTAGAACAAGCTTAGGACATAGGCCAGGACCACTGCATCTTTTGCATCTCAGTCTCCGGAGATTTTTTGTATTATGTATTCATTCATTTTTATAACATTATTTTATTTTAACTAACTAGATGGAACAGTACCTTTTGGGGGGTCGAGACAATTAATTCAGCTCTCTAGAACGGGACAGAGGGGACCCATGAATGAAGCGCAGGACAAGGTACCCCCCTTGAATGCCAGGTTAAAGGGTTACAGGGATGACTAAGCAAAATTTTTGGCCAGTTAAAGGGTTAATACATTTTGTGGCACGTGCAAAGCCAGATGGGACAGGGTAATTGTTACTCACTGAGGGGTATATATATAATGGTATAGGGGCAATTATTTTTAAAATAATATTTTCCCGCCCATCCCTCCCCTATGTTTCGGCATCAACTAGGTCTGACTATGAGACTAAGATCCAGATCCCCCGCAGCAATGCAGGGGACCTGGAGCCTCCTGCCCCCCACACACACTTACCGGTACTTACCAGCTATTTTTCATAAATTAATATTCAGATTTTGGGGGGGTCGTCTTATAATCAGGGTCGTCTTATAATCGAGCAAATACGGTAATAACCACACTAAATATTGTGTAAAACGGCTTATATCTATATAACCACTTGTTTTGCTGCATGGTTGTTTGAACTCCAACCAGTACCTGTGCTTCAGTGGGATTTCAGAGGTATATGTTTACATTTCAAGAGAACGTGATAACTCAGAACTTCTAACTTTCTCTGCATGTAATCTTCTGGCTAACAATGAAATGAGGTGCATTTCTTCTACATTATGTCTGAGTAACATATATAAAGACTGATTTAAAATGATTCTGGGAATAAATAAGTCCGTTGCAGCAAGGTTTTTAAACCTACCCTAAACCACAAGTTTTTTTTTTAAAGGGGAAGTCCTATGAAATAAAAGGCTTTTCTCCTTGAGCATAAATGCAATTTCCCACTGTTAATATTTGAAGAATCTGGTTAGCTGGCGTTGAGTTCATTTGTGGTGATTTATTCACTTATATTTGGTCATATAAATATGTGTATTTAAATGCTATTTCGGAGAAGGAATACACAGCATAGGTATCATCTATGAACAGCTTACCTTGTCCTGAAAAAATACAGGTTTCCCTGTGTAATGTGTAATGTGTCACCTAAACCTAACTATGGCAATCCTATGAATACTGACCCTGTCTTCATGACTCCTGGCACTCAAAAGGTTAAAAGCCGTTCATATACAAGTTTTATTTTTCACAAAACGCAATAGTATGTTTTTTTTCTAATTATATGATAGGTTATGACTGTTACCTGGTTAAGTAACTAAGCAATATTTTTTTAATTTAAACTAGGTGTATCTCTGTCTAGCTGAACAATTACAAGGTGAACTACCGCTAGACCAGTCTATCTAGTGGAGTTTACGTATCCTAATAAAAAAAGATGAGGTGAATATGGATGTCAACGTTTTGTTATTTTGTAATTCTTAAAAGTCTTGTAAAACTCCTATTCACTTAGTCTCTTCAGGTGCCTGAAATACGAATGAACGTTTAATACAGCCATCATCTCACCCACTCTAACCTCACTTACATTACTCCCACTGTTTACACTATGCACTCAGTCCATCCAGAACGTGTCCACAAATCAAGATAATTCACCCTGAGCTCACCTGCTGTTAAAATTTGATGTCATCAGGGATGATTAGGTGCCACTGTGATTTTCTACATACAGTCCACCTCCTCTACAGCATTTTTGGCACATATGAAATGCATCTGTTGTCTGTCGCTATAGAAATACCTAACATGCATGAAGTAAAGGTGCAGCATGGATAATAGGTCCCTATGGAAGACACAGTAATCACTTGAATATGGAAAGTGCTTGGAAAGCAGAGGTCTGCTGCGTTGTCTCATAGACACCTTTGGAAATGTACATGCTACGAGGTTCCAGGAACATTCACCAAAACTCATAGTTTTTATTTTCTTCGTGATCTTAACTTTCCCCAACATAAAATCGTTCTGATCACACAAACTAAAGGCTTGGATTTAGTCATATATAATTTCAGTATATTACACGTGTTAATTACGCTATTCCCAAGGTCATGGCCTTTAACGATGTTTAGCTTGGCAATTTCTGAATATGAGGACAGGCTTAGGTGCCCAAGTAGAAGGTAAAATGAAACCCTCTATTGCAGATTGATCAGAATATACACGTTTAGTAAAATCTAAAACCTGTACGGTGTGCATGTTGCAAGACGGAAAATCATCTTGAACGCTTAACCGCATACATTCTGTTCAATTAGGATTTAATATTCTACATATTTTGTTTAGGAATCCGTTTTATAATATGCCAAACAACAATTTGAAATGCATTAGCACTGAAGAGAAAATGAGTTCATATACACTCGCTTAAATGTTGGTTATCATTTAATATGATTCTCATCCATAGCCTGAAACTTAGATTGATTTTCTAAACCTGACAATTCATTTTGGAAACTGAAATACAGTGGGTCTAACGGTGTGAAACAGTCACGTTTTTCAAGTATACTGTACATTAATGAGATTCATAATCCCCAGTCTGATAATTTCCGGCATTACTAAAACCCTTTGTTTCAGGTGCTTATTACCCACATATGAATACCTACCAAATTACAAATAAAACCCAATCCTGCAAGTGAGTGTTCTGGCATTTTCCTTTCTATGTTTCTCCTGCCAGGGCCAGTTGCACTGCTTCAGCTTCTATGTGTGGGATGAGTTAACTGCCCCGTCAGATTGGGCAGGGTAAATCAGGCTTATGCTCAGCTGTGCCGGGGTCGATGTACCGTTGATTGAGTGATGAGAGCCAGGGGACGCGTAGGGGATAGATTTGCTATTAAGATGGGATTCTCACTAACTAGGCAATAGTATGATTCGTTTTTGGGAAGGGGGAGCATAGAGCGATAGTGGAGACTGTGCTGCATTCAATTAACCCCTTTTAAGCACCACCATCCTGAATGCGACAATGATTTTAACCTCAACATATAGTACATTTTTGCTGTCTTTGGATGAGCGCTGTCTAAATAAGGGAGAGAAAAATATGGGAGGTTAAATTAATACTTAAGTTTAACTCTTTAAATGCTGGCCTCAACCGGGATAGGGAATTTGTATCCCATTATCACTTTGTAGATAACAAACCAGACATGCACACAACCTGACCCCATTAGAGTTGTGAATACCTCCTGATACCTCCTTTTATGACTCCAATCCACCTCTGATTTTAACACTATTGACTGATCAAAGAACCTTGTCTTGGACATTTTGATGTTATCTGCTTCCCAATTGTAACCATGTTATTTGACTGATACTTAAAGAGAGGTTTTTCACATTATTGTATAACATGCCTGATGAAGGGACCTGAGAGGTCTTGAAAGCTTGCAATCTATATTTACTCAGTTAGCCAATAAAGATATCATTCAAACTCCACTTGTCCGCTGTCTAAATGGCATATCCATCCCTTTCTAGAGACCTAAAATGCATTGGTTTAATATGGGCGCATACTGGGTTATGTAAAATCTTATTCCACCCCTTTCCACTGGTTAAACAAAAAAATTGTGATTACGATGCACTGGCACTCAAAGCTGTTTTCGTCATTTTGTGTAGGTATTGATTTGCTGCTCCAAATTTGCTTGGCAGATAATCAAGGCTGCCAGTATTTATAATATCCCAGTTGATGAAGTCAGTGCTAAGATCATATTGATCGAAAGAATGGAATCTCCATGCATTAGTTATCCAGCCTACTTGACCCTGTGCATTTACTGATGGAATGTTTTTCATTGCTATTACTTAATATTGCTATTTATGATAATAAACATGTGGCTGCAATGGAATTTATCTTCCTTTCTTCTGCATTACAAATGAAGCCCCAAGGGCCCTTTTTCTCCCCCTAAATTAGACTTTTAAACAAAGAGTCACGCAAACCAGCTATTGCGATGGCTTTTATTGTGGTATTTATAAATATTTTTGTCTGTCCTTCCTACGTCTTTGTAATCCAATTATTCCCTTATGCTCATTAACCCATTAAGTGTAGGGTAAAAATACAGTTTGGAGTTCCTCCTTGCAAGTTAAACTTGCCATATATGATCCCAAAGCTTTACTTTAATGCTATGATTCTGACATAAGGATGCAATCTTTTTTTAATGACAAGTTTCATTCTCAGTATATTAGACAATGAAATCTTTAAAAGGCTCCATGTTGTATGTGGTTAAAAGCCTTTTATTGGAGCAACTGTGCACCCTAATTATTTCGCTTACAGCCTTATGTAAGAGAGTACTCTGTCTTTAAGAGGACGGTTTCAGCTGCAAATTACCTATATAATTCTGTTACATGTAGGAATGAGGCTTGCATAAACTGCATCTCCGTTCTAAAGATAGCACACATTTTAGGATTTTGATGCAGAGCACAAATGTTTCATATTTTGAATCCATGCTCTCTGGTATAATTAATGAGTGTATTACTGAAAAACAATAAACAAGAGGAGGGCCCATAGGCTTTAACTAAGAGAAGATTGTCATATGATTGTGTCCACAGAGAAATGTCCAACCTGACAGCTGCCACTTGCCATGGCAAGTATGTGTTTGAAGGTGAGGCCAATGTGAACTAACCACTGGATTATAAAGCTGAAGCCATGGTTTTCCAAGACACGTATCATTTTCACATGCTGCCGACCAACATATGCAGTATTTGCGATGTATAAACCTTTGGACGGGAATCACTCAGTTATATATCCCACAAGCTGCAGGATAGTAAATTACCTATGCTGGTCAGCAATGTGTTAAGAAAATATACGTGCCCTGGAAAAATGGCTCATATGATCAACCTACTTCCAAAAAGTATTCTATTATATATAAGCAAGAGCTAAGTATTACTCATGTAAAAAAATACCCTGGGTGCATGTAGTATCGCAATGTAATAACCAAGAAAAAGCACAGTCTCAATGTCCAATCAGAAAGTGGTGAAAAAACATGGGGTACAGGAAGGGTGCTACAACTTCCTACAGCGGTCAACAATAAGATCCCAGTACAGTCTTAACTGAGGGATCAAGGGAAATGACAATGTGCACAAGGGACTTAGCACCATTGGTGCAGGCAGATGGAAAACCAGAGCTGGAAAATACAAATCAGAATAAATGAAAACCGAAACAACAAATAAAATCTCACAAGCAACGTCCCTCCAGAAAGTTGCACATCCTACTATTCCCAAACGTTTAAATATATCACTGCATGAATTATACATATCCCAGTCTTTAACCTGTTTGTTGCCAGCGGGATAACATTCAACCTGCTGGAACTAAACTAGTTTTGAACACTTTTACAATGGAACACTAATGTCTTTTGGCACAAGAAAAGTCAACCAGATCTACATGTGAAATGATAAACACGACTGGAAAGTTTACAAAAACGCTATGTGCCGATTCCAGAAAAGAGACATTTTTTGCTACAGTTTGTTTCTCACCCTTTAAACATATCAATCAAGTACTGGACAACGTATTGTTGTAACATTCATATACAAGCAGATGTATCATAAAAAGTCTTAACATTTAGTCATCAGGGGAATTCCTTGTCTTTCGGACGCATGTGACACCTTACTTGTATTCGTCGATCTTTGAAACAAGGGATCCATGAAGTTGACAAAGACTGAGAAGACTGGCTTCTTCTTGGTCAATATTGCCTATTTTTTGTAGATGCATGTTGACATGTATCGTATTACTAGCCAAATCAAGTCAAAATAATTGGCAACAACAGACATTGTTAGCAATGTCTACAGTTTTTAGAAAAAGCAGGGTTGCCGGATATTGAGCTATATTGGACCGCTTCTCATTTGAGACGTATAATCGAATGGTCTGATCGCCCCACCTGGCCCATTGAGCAGCAGCACACCAGGCACTTTGATCATCAAATAGCATAGTCCAGAATACTGAGCGGGGTAGAACAACACATATCAACTGGAATATGGTCTAGTTCAATCTCAAAGAGTAAAGTGCAGCCTATGCCCCTTTATGAACATCTAATTGCCTAAATCCACAGCACACCTTTATGTAATTATACCATTTTGTTTAGATTAACGTCACTTTTTATAAAAGTCACTGAATTAGTTTACATCATAGGTTACATTACCATCACACAGCACATCTACTATATATTCATTCTTTTCTCAAATGTTCTGTTAAATATGAAATTGAGATAAGATAAATGACTGTATATCAGGATCCGGTCTGCTTGGTATTATAAAATATTGAGTGAGGAAGGCTCATAAGATAGAAAAGAAAAAAGTGACTATAGCATGAAAGACTTTGTAAAGATGTTCTGTTACACACGCACCCTGCTGTAATTCATCCAAGACAAAAGCAAGAACACGTGTAGAAGGTCATTTAGCAATGGTTTACAGAGATAGGAATATAACTTAAATACAACTATCGCTATTCTAGTTGTGATCATTATTTATACAGTCAGTGGGAAGACGAGAGCAATTCCATTCAGCATTTTATAAATACACAGAGGTAGAAGTCTACATGTATTTCATGAGAAACAGGAAGCACCGCGTCCTATTTTTCCACAAAAGCGTTAAACAATTTTATCTTTAAGCATAACAAATGCTCAAGAGCAGGTTCAGCTATGACAGGAAAATCATTTCTGCAAATCAGTGGTTTAAATCACTACAAGACAACCATACCTTGAATAAATAGTGTTACAACACAAGTGCTTGAATTATCAGATACATTATAAAGCAATATAGAAAAATAACTTGAAATAAATAAACAGAAAAAAAGAGATTTAAAATAAAAAATTGGCATAGTCACATCATACAGTCACAGTATAAATATAAACTAAACAGTCTTCGCTACCTGCCAACCCAAGTTTTTTTTTGTAAAAATATACAAAGTGTGTAGTGTGAAAGGGAGCGTTTCGGCTATCATTCGCTCTAAAATCCCACCGAAGCAAAATATTACCCGGATGAAGTTGCTGAATACTAATTATGTTTTTCATAATGCCGTTAAATAAACCTTTAAATAAAGTTTTTTTTTCATTTGCAATGACTGTTACAATTTTAAAAGAAAGCCCTACTTCTCCTTAAAAAAAGAGTTTGTATATCAAATGGGAGTAAAATTAATGCTAAAAATAGACAAAGTGAAAATGATCTTTTCATCACATGTAAAAAATTGGGTTAAGCAATGTTTACATTTAGTCAGGTACTCTATTTCGGTCCCTTCTGACAGAGGAGCCTGAGCTGTCAGTCGAACATACCACTGACATCTAATATTTATATATTTATACAAGTGTGTGTGTATATATATATATATATATATATATATATAAAATCCGCACTTTTGAGACCACCAATAAATAAATTATTTAATTACAACAATCTGTAATTTGTGTTTTTTGTTTTAGTTAGTTTGTTTTAAAAATATTCAGTTTTACCTCAGCAGAGCTGAGCTCAGTGGAGCGTTGGTTGTAGTTAAATCACTACTTTCCCGCTGTGATATCACCTTGTCTTAGTAAGGCTGTTGAAAAGTTTCTCCCATATTAAAGGAATGATTGGAAGGGATAGTTTACCCTGCAGCTCTGTGATTCCCGAGAGTTGGGACTGATTGGTAAGCACACTAAATCTGGTGCAAGGAGATGCAACGGGACAAATGGGCAAATGCGGATGAGGGATTCTGCAAAATCCTCCATGCATTAGCAAAAGATCCGTAAAGGAAATTTAAAGGGCTGATGGCTGGAGTGTCCCTTTAATAAGAATTCTGCCAGAAGTAAATAAAAATGTTCTCAATGTCATGTTGACAAATTATTTTTCCGAATGGTTATTTTAATCTGTATTTATCATTACATGGGAAAACGACACGGTCACTTTAAAAACAAACGCTGTGTAATCGCAGTTGATTCTGTAGATTCAATTGCACCATATATTTCATGCAAATACCCTGCTATCTTTAACATTTATATAGTGCTATATAGTTGGAAGGTAACCTTTGATCTTTGGGAGGTTGCATGGCAATGAATCAGCTACATATGTACTGTTATATGCTGAAATTAAAAGTTATTAAAGTGCAAAGGATTTCCTACTTCACCTACTTGCCGTTGAGTGGAAAGGAGTACGGAAAAGTATAACTGATAAACAGGGTTGTTAAAAATGCTTATTGCTGAGGAGTTCTGACACAGTACATAAACAAGCCTCAACACTATCTGCCTCCGACAAGACACACACATACACACAATTCCCTGCTCAGACACCACACTGAGCTGATTCTTTGTGGCAATCCTAATGAAGTCCTGCTTGTCCAATGAAACCTTACTTTATTTAGTCTGAGCGTCGGCAAGGCAGTATGTTAAGGAGTGTGAGTGTTTGTCTAATACAAATGGCTAATATGCAGAATTGTAACTGTTTTAAAAAAAAACCCACTAAGGCCCTCTGGTAAATAAAACACCTTTTAATAAGGGGTTCGAAATGTTTACAACTCTTCACACATCAGGAACTGAAGACTGGGCCCATCAAATTTTTTCTAACTACATATACATGTCATGATACCCTTCACACTTATCACAAATTGTACCATATTTTTGGTATTTTTAGTATACTGTGCATATACAATCTACTCTAACTACCAGCATATGCTTATGTAAAACAAAGGTATCCAGCCATGTGCAACAAACTATGTGTTCCTATAGTTACCACAAAATACTACCATCGGAAAAGGGAAACTAGCACTTGAGTAGAGCCGAAAATGTGTTTCAGAAGAATCCTTTTGGGAAAAAAATACATCTTGGAAACCCACTTTGTTATCAGTATCTTAAAATAGAGGACATCATGAATAAATGTTGTCCATATATAAGAAGATTTTTAAGATTAATACATATAAGGGTAGATCTATGAAGTCACTTGTTGGGTTAAAGCTTAGTATTGTTACAACATATTATTGTCATTCTTCAATGTTTTATGAATAATATATACCGTATTTGCTCGATTATAAGACAAGGTTTTTTTCAGAGGAAATGCTATGAAAAATACCCCTCGTCTTATAATCAAGGTCGTCTTCTAATCAGACCTCAAATAGGGCCAGGCTGCTTACCGGTGCTTTGGTCGGACTGTCTCTTGTACCGGCCAGGAGAACAGGAACCCAGCAGAGTCACATGAATGCACGTCACGTGCCTCTGCTCCCCTCCTTCTTCCTCTGGGGGCGGGACAAGAGAAGTTGCAGATGGAAGAAGCCGGGCCCCTGCAGAAGTCTGTGAGTAAGAGATCTGCAGTTCAGGTAAGGGGTGGGGGAGGGTTTATGAGCAAGTATGCATGATTAAGGGAATGAATGAGTATTTAAATGTTTGTGAATGAGTGTGTGATAGCATAGAGGTGTAAGGGGGGGATAGCATGGCATAGGGAGGCTGTAATCACAATCCTATCATGCCCAGGTTCCAGCATGTACTGGCTGCCTGGGCATGATAGGAGTGTGATTGCTGTTAGCAATCATATATGTATATATGCCTCCAAAAATGCCTTTTAACCCCCCTATATGCCAGATTTTGAGGAGTTGTCTTATAATCAGGGTCGTTTTTATAATCGTGCAAATACGGTAGCACCAAATGTTTATTTGAGGTTAGATAAAATACATAGTGTGTTGCCTATAACATCACTACAAGGAAACATCATCCTCCTAGTAAGGTTCTTGGAAAGCAGTATTATACAAAAAATACTCAGAAATTACTTGGATTAGTTAATTTATATTAAGTGTGTTATTATCCATCTTGTAACAGAAATACCCCTAACAGGGTCTTACCAGATCCATACTTTATTTTTTAGCAAAAGAAAATGAAATAGATTTTCTAATTTTTAACTATTTCACATTGTATATAAAGATGGATTTAATTGTATGATTACAATTTGCTATCATGAATGTATCAGATCAAGCTCCTCATCACCTCATGACCCCAAATAATCATCAACTGAAAATTCCCATAATTGGTCAAAAAAGGGTGTAATCCAGATGTGTTGGGTTGGATAAAGGGAGAAGTATCTATGTCGATCTAAACTCCTAAGCCAACACTGCGTTGTTAAGAAATCATGAGTTAAGTTTTTATCGTTCTGTATAGCTGGGAGTATCCTAGTATTGCTCATCTTTAAAAAACAAAATTAAACAAACTGGTCATAGCGCATCACTGTAATTTAATGAAAAACAGCAAACATTAATATGGGAAAAACAAAACACTAGCATGGTGTAGATATTGGGGACCAATGAAGCTACTGCAGCAATTCCAAACACAATACAGAAAATTCTTCAAACAAGAAATTTAGATTAATAATATAACTGGAAACTTACGTTGCAATAAAGATTGTAGCAGGTACCACACTAGGTCGTAACCTATACTTTGCACTTTAAATATTATTATGGCTGTTACATACTTGTGTACATATGCTCCTATGGTGCAGCTACCCCAGGAACAACCCATCAGCTCAATGACAGTCATGCCTGATTGCCTTCCTGGGGGGCGCAGTTCTATTGACTGCCATTAATCGCATCGCCAAGAAAAGCCTTTAAAAAAGCACCAAATTAAAAAATGAAACTATCTGCTCAGGAGTCGCTTGTTCATTATTTTGATCTTTCTTAGACTTAGTGCTTTGACCTATGGCTTAAACATTGCCCTCTGGCTATCTGCACCCCAGTTCCGTGAATAACTTCATACTCTCTGCTAACTATTATTCTACATTCTCATCCAGTCCCGAAGGGAGGTTCAACTTCTGGGACAAAGGGGCTCTCGAGCTTAGGTGCTCTGATTTAATCTGCTGGTGAACCAAATATTTACAATGGAATTGACAAAACTTTCTTGATCAGTTATCAGTCTAACTGCAGGCCATCAGTCTTTACACTTTGCACGCCTTGCAAACCACTGAAAATCACAAACTTTTCATGGCAAGTGTGATATTAAATCAATCTTGTAAACAATACTGAATACACATAAAATTAAAAAAAGAAAATATAGATGGGGTAGAAGTGGATTTTGTAGGGGTGAATATGGATCTCATTTGATGTTGAAAGTAGAGTAGAAAAGGCAGCTGGAAGAGAATTAGATAATAGTAGTTATCATATTGGGAGCATCTCTGGTCTTTGCAATTTCATCTATTCAGTCTGTGTTGACTGATGCACTATGGATTCTAAGAAAATCTGGTTTGTATTGTATATGATATCCTGCGATACAGGAATGATTAGAGAAAGGCTCCACATCAGTCTGTTGCCAATGTGCTCCATGTACTTCTCCTCCCCTAAAACACCACTTATTTCCCGTGCATGTTGAGGAAGGGCATAGTGCACATGGAAATATTTGAATGTACTGCAACTGTTCAAGAAAGCTTGGGCTTTCAGCAGTACTATAAGAGGCAGCTTGCAAATTGCATTGTCCAAGAGGTAGGATACGTTAGTGTAGAACGCCAGGTTATGATGTCACATCTGAGTGATTGGCGCATGCAGCCTCACAAGCAAACAAATCCGAGACCTGTGCTGGACTGGTATACTCATACTACCGCAAAAAATAAGTAATGAGTAATATCTGAGCCTTTGTCACTGGTATATCATAGGTGAAACAATGCTTAGATACAGGTATCATAATTCAGATCATCGTTACCTCCTGGAAAGTTCTGTTTTTCATAAGTTCTATTATTAGAGCCTTTTGGGAATGATCATTAACAAGTCACTATAATAAAATTTACGTGATGGACTTCAATATCAACGATAGCCTCAGTTCATTAAGAAAGTTATCTGGCCTGGATACTACTGTATATGAAATATTCAATGATTATATTGGATAACTGGTGACTGTGTGCTAGAAACTCCAACAAAATTAATTATGCCTAGAAAATGCTCATATTGAGAAAACTCCCCAAAGGTATTGCTGTCAAACTGTTATAGTTATTCTCCTAAAAACAGACCAGTGTTATTTTTACATACAGAAAGAAAATCTGGATTCTAAAGTTGTATAAACATGATTACCATTCAGACATTATAGCCTTATGTTAAAGCCTTTTAACAAACTAGTAGTTTTTTGTGTATCTTGACAAAGGTCAAGATGTATTATATACACTCAATCCTCACTGTTTGCATGGGTTAGGTTCCTTGAAAACACCATGAATACGGAAGTTGCGAATGTGCAACCATTGGTCATAAGGGTTTTCCTGTAGGACCCTGCTTACCATATATTTTTGCTACTGATCACCATAACCTCATCATTTCATGTACCCTTCATATACAGATGTACCAAAAATCCCTTACACACACTACCCATTTACTCATCCGCTTGTAACCACACACATTATTACCAAATCTTTGGAGAACATTGAAAACATTTATCTAACACATACTTTACCACTGGGCTCATCACAGCGTTCTCACCAACACATATGTACTACATTTTGCCTGGTAAACAACTATAGCATGAAACTAGATTTTCGTTAATAAAAAACCTAGCCACATGCATTTAGATGACATATAAAGCCTAAAACGGTTGTTCAGTTTTTTGTTGACAAAAATTAATTAAAGGTTTTAATCCATTAAAAATAAATGTCAGGCTTAATTAGCCAAAAATCCACGGATCTTAATAAAGAGAAAATATTTCTTTGTGTCACATAAGTCAACATTTTTTCTGTGTAGCTTGTGCAGTGCATTTAATAAAACAGTGTATAGCTAGTGTAGTATAACATGTGAATGTTACATTTAGTGCAATATAGAATGAGCAAATAAATAATTATTATGTGCACAGTATTTTATAATTAAGTAATGAACATCTAAAACGAGAAACCAATAAAAATTACCGTTATTGCAATATTTTAGTCTGTTTCTTTATGAAGTTGCTAGCTTGACATGAAAGCAGATCTGCTGCTATAGCAACCAGACAGGTTTTTCCAAACATTTCATGCTACTCATGCTACTATCTTTCCTGAGCTCTTTTTGAAGGGATATGAGTCATGGGGGGACTGTACAGGAAATATTTTTATATATATATTTTTTTTATTTGGTTATTACTTTAATTTAAAATGAAATCAAAGTGGTGGCTCCACTAAAAAAAAGTGCTAAATTAAGAGTAACAGTTAACTGTTGTGAAGATAGGCCTACAAAAAAGCCATATTAACGTCTGGGTAGTGCAGGATCTAATCTAATGATCGCATTTCCTTCTAATGTTTCTTGAAAATTCCAACTTTGCAAAAGCATGTATATTTAGGTTTTATTTTCAGAGCCAGGTTTGTATTGCACAATCACTTATGGTTTACATATGGTTTTTGTTTTTTAGTGAGAGAACAACCAGTTGACTTCAGTAACCTAAGCATCCAAAGAGACAATTTGAAAACTACGTGATTCTAAACAATTTACTGACTTTCCACCCACAAAATGGATAGCTGGCTTCCCAACTTCAGTAACAAGAATAGCTCTTGCGACGTGTGGAGTAAGCAGAGCCTTTTCAGTCCTGTATATGCCTTCATTCCAGCAGCTAGCCACTCAATATTCACTTACGTTATGCAGCCTCCGAGCAGCTGACACCTTTCCGATGCTTTACATCAAAGCTGAATATTTTCCATGATCATTTATGACTCAATCATTCTCTAACTGTTCTGGTACTAGCAATCATATCCTTTCTAATGAAGGAGTTGTGCAAAATCTACTTAGGTTTACAGTGCACCAAAGATGGACGGTGATTCTTAGGGGCACAACATGTGACATCTAATGTGATGCAAGAGAAGACAGAGTCACTGCGGTAGTATTAACACAACCAATACAGTCCATTACTAACACACAAAGGGAAAATATGGTTTTATTGTATTGCACTCATGTGTCAAACAACATGAACTTGTCACCCTAGGAATTTGCACTAAAGGTAGAAAAATGTTCAAATTTGAAATTTGTTCTTGCAACACTGATTCACACATAATTAACATGAGGTGAAAGTATTCATCGAATGTTCAGTGAAGGTGTGGATTGAACTGGCAACCTTAGATTAATTGTATCGTCATTAGCAGGGTGTACAAATGTCCAGACGTTGTGTAATATATTTAGCTTTTCATAGTATAAATCATTGTGCTACTTTGTGTATAATTTTCCCCTTATTTTTTTATGAAAATTTATTTACAATTCCTAAAATAAGCAGCAAGCTATACAGAATGGGTCTATTGGTTGATAAATAATATGGCAGGGAAAAGCATTCATCTCCAAGGCATGCCATCCTCGATGTTTTATCTATTACTAGAAATATATTAAATGTTAGATTTTCTTTTTATATTTATTTATCTTTCAAGTCAATTATTTAGGTAAGAGGACAGTTGCACAAACCCAGTGCTAAGACATGAAGACAATTAGGCAATATCATCAAGAAACAGCGTAGGGTAGAAAAGGGAATTGATAAGCAAAAAAGAAAACTAAAAAGAATAGTAAGAAACTGTAAGGAGAAGGGTCTGTTACTAGGATAACCTATTGTGGACATGGTTTCAGAAGATGATCCACAGATCTGCCATATCCACATCTCACCTAATACAGAATTGTGGACAATGTGGGCGTATTTTCTCTGACAATACAACACCTGACACAAACACAATAGGTAATCAACATTACTTCACTGGGAGGGTTGCAGATAATTTAAACATGCATAGTATTGACATATGGATATCCTCGGCAAGACCAAAGACCATGTATGGTTTGTAGTTTTTACATCAGAAAAAATGGAAGGCTAGATGGGCAGAATGGCTCTTATCAGCCATCAAACTCTATATGTCTATGCATAATGTGTTGCAGCCTTAGCATTGTTGAATATCTATTTAGATAGTGTGCCACTAATATTTTCACATGAGCCAGGATACTTTATCTCACCCAGGATTTTTCAACCAGTAAACACTATGCTTTAATAATAAGTAGTATGTGTCTATATCTATAACGAATCAGCAGTGGGCTTCTATCATTTTTTTTTCTTATTTTCTTTTTATCCCAGATCTGTAAAAGATTACTCTGTAGCATATTGCTAACTGACTCTCCATGGGTTGGGTTAATGTAAAATCTTTCTAAGTTGGGAACTCCAAATGCCAGAGGGTTAAACACAGTCACATTTGGAGTCCAGCACTTTGCCAGAACTTTTCTTTTGGCCTGGAAATGTTTTTCCCCTCTCTCGTGCAAGTATGATTCAGTGTAGTAACTTTGAGCAAATATTTAGCTTTGATTGCATTTTTAAATTGCTTTTTTTGCAGAGTCATTTCATAACATTCAACATTTTGTTTGTACAGTGTGCCTCATGTATTTGTTGGAAAATAGAACAAAATGCTTAATTATATACAGTTTATGATTACGGGAGACATTGTGTATCACTCAAGGGTAAGTGACCTAGTGGTTCTACAAAGACAAATTCTTGGAATCTTGAAGGATGGTTAACTGTGTTAATGGTACAAAGCTATTGTTGTGTACCTTTGAAAGATAGAATGGCTGATTTGGTGTGTATATCACAATGGCTCACATGAATAAAACACAATATTTAGAGATGGATGAGCAGGCAAAAAGGGTAAAATGGATACAAACAAAAAGGTTGGTTTCCATGCTGAAGTACCAAAGACAACTATAGAAATGAGCCCACCAGCTAAAATGGTTACGTGCAGGCTAAAACTTTTTATTTGTTGGTGGTTCACAAAAGCACATCATTTTTTACTTTTATTTTACTCCAACAATCACATTTTGCTGCCCTTTGCCCTCTGTCAGTTTCTTTATTTATTCTAAAACTTTACCAGTTATGGTATATACTTATCTTTTACAAATAGCTAATGTTTGCAAAGCAACTGCTGCAAGTTATTAATCATGGGTTCTACAGCACTTACAATAAACGTTTTGTTTGGCTAAAAGGGACATTCCTGTGCCCCATGCAGCCCCACCAACAAAAAAATACATATTAAAGTACTTTGTGTATTTATTACAATGTGTTTCTTCTTTCTGGAAGAGGGAGAAAAACTATCTGGCCTACTGAAAATTAAGTGTATATGTTTCTTTACGTCCATTTGACCTCTTTTTTTCATTTAAGTCATTTGAAGAAATCATTTTTTATAGTAATAAGAAACAGGCTACATTCACAATATATCAATAAATATATTTTACTTAAATTCCCCGCTCAAAAAGAATCTCCCAGGCAAACCGAAAGCGCACAGTTAGTAAGACAGATAAAAAAATAAAACCAGCAAATTAATATGACCTTTTAATAAAATGCACACATAGGGTTGCCACCTTTTAGTCATCAGAAAAGTGTTCTTGTAAAGCTTTTTTATTATGCATATAACTGTAGAATATTATCCGACAACCTTTTTTGATATTTGGACATAAAATAAATAAAATGGTATTTTGGAAACTTGAGTGTAGGCAAAGAAGGCTACATGCCATCCATCTCACAGTATATGAACAGACATAAAAATGTTTAATAAAAATAATATTAGAAACAGGTGAACTAAGTCAATTTTATTTTAAGATTTTAAAGCAGGAGTATTCAACCCTTCCTTCAAGGTCATATGCATAAAATGCTCTACAGAACATCTGAAACACATTGCTCAGTAATGCACCAAGTTTGTTGTGGCAACCCTACCCCCTGCTGAAGATTAAAAAGGAGTTGCCTGACAAAAAGCACAGATTATATAGCATCGTTTGGCCCCAACTCTTAGGAGAGACTTTCCACATTTGGTACTGCCAAAGCAGGCCATGGTGATGGGGTTAGAGTAGGTGCAGGTTCTTTGGGTTAACATCAACTTTGTAACTTACTGAGGCAGATTTCTGGGATATGACATCAGTGGAGGTTGTGATTGATCAATTCTACACATCATCGGACTGGTCAGGAGAGATATATGATCGCCCCAATCCATAAAGCAGGTCAGTCAGGTGACTCAGTTACTGCATCTCCATAAGACGCACCTGTCATACTAGTCTCCTATTAACGCATCAATTCTGCTTGGTTCTTGCTACTAAGAAATTCAGTTTTGTGTGCCAAACTAATAATTTTGTTTTCTGGGACGTTAATACACATACATAACACGATGACCAAAGGACTGTTGCCTATTAGTTCTCTATATGAGATAAGTAGTTTGAATATGAAGATGGTACACATGAAATATAAACTCTATTTTCCACATAGCTCATATTACAAACATACCATGGTTATTATACTCAACTGAAGAAGACTGGATTGAAAATTATATGTAGAGCGTATGAAGTTTCACAAATCAAAGGGCTCAGTGGTTTCTGTACATTCTTTTATATTAAAGTTGCGTCACAAGAAAATATAGTAATATTACTATAATCTGCTAGGTTTATAGTTCAAATGCATTTTTTAGACTAAGGTTCAGCAAATGCATTTTCTCAAGGTTTCTGCGGGATCATTTTAATGAGGCAGAACTACGAAAAAATATCTTTTCAAAACGCCCTAGATTGAAATCTGATAAGTCTGAATGTGGCACTTTACACAGTGATAATCTACTCTAGTCAAAGAGCACTTTGATTTATGTGCCTGCAGCTTGGCATCGCCATTTACAGTTTTATTTCTGTCTCAGGGTCTTGAACAGCTTTCAATGACTTACCTGCACACAGAAAATCACTTAGAAACCTAGATTGTGTTAAATTCTGTGTTTTAGGTCTCTAGGAATGTAACCCAAAGCACAGGCCCTGAAGACTAAAACCTTAGACATCACTAAAATGAGATTAATAAAAAGTATTTGTGCCATGTGGTCTTATCACTACAACAATCAACGTGATGTTCCTAGTGATAGCTTGCTATTGTGATAACGTCACTTAAAAATGTTCACTTTTTTAACCATGTTATAACGCTCAAAGTCTTCATTTACAAATAGGATAAATCGCATACTTATATCACATATAAAGTAGCTGCCGTCCATTTATAGTTGGTTGAGAAAAGTTGAGAAATAGAGTGCCGCCATTTTAACCAGAGGGGGCTTCCTAATACTAAGCAACTTTTAAAGGATGAATAATTGGATCAGAGGCAAATAGACTAGTTATGTTCCTAAATACCTTCACAGTATGGTTGTGAATAATGCCCACATTTGGTACAAGGGCCAGTCTTAGCCTTCAGATGTAATTGCATCTGAAGAAGAGACATTTGAATCTACGGCTTTCTTTAAAGAAGTCATAGATATAATAGCAGCAATAAGTTACAATAAAATTTGACATTTTCTGGAAAATATCACTATTTATACAACGCCCAACAAGCAATAAAAGCTTTACATTTGTTATATATACAAACACCACCCTTGATACAAGGGGATCAATTCAGGGACATTCCTAAACCTTAACCTGTAACTTATGGTAGAAAAGGCATGGTTTTACGATTCTACTCCCTGACTTAACTGAAATATGTGGTTTTGGATTCTATTCTGCAACCACAAAAACAAATGCATTTTAATTACCGTATTTGCTCGATTACAAGACGACCTTGATTATAAGACGACCCCCCAAAATCAAAATATTAATTTAGGAAAAAAACAAAAAGCCTGAATATAAGACTACCCCATAGGAAATGTAGTAAATATTAATTCCTGTAAACTATTTTTTCATATTTAATAAAAGCTATGATTGAGAAAAATATACCGTATTTGCTCGATTATAAGACGAGGTTTTTTCCAGAGCAAATGCTCTGAAAAATACCCCTCGTCTTATAATCGGGGTCGTCTTCTAATCAGACCCCAAAAAAATGCTGGCGCCATGCTGCTTACCGGTCGCGAGCAGCGTCTCTTCTGTTAGAAGCAGGGCAGGAAGCTTGCAGCGTCCTCACAGAACTCTATCTCCCCCCTCCCTCCTCTGAGGGCGGGGCCAGAGAAGTTGCTACTGCCGGTCCCCTGCAGAAGTCTGCGAGTGGGAGATCTGCAGTTCAGGTGAGGGGGTGGGGGAGGGTTTTTGAGTATGTGTGAAGTGTGTGTGATTAAGGGAATGAATGAGTATTTAAATGTTTGTGAATGAGTGTGAGTGTGTGTGTGATAGCATGGATGTGTAAGGGGGGTGGGGGTTGTAGCATGGCATATGGAGGCTGTAATCCCACTGCTATCATCCCCAGGTTCCAGCATGTACTGGCTGCCTTGGCTTGATAGGAGTGTGATTGCTGTTAGCAGTTTGATATATATATATATATATCAAACTGCTAACAGCAATCACACTCCTATCAAGCCAAGGCAGCCAGTACATGCTGGGTTAAAAGGCATATCATGGGGCTGAGTGGCATATAGGGGGTTAAAATGCATTTCTGGACCTCCAGAAATGCATTTTAACCCCCTATATGCCACTCAGCCCCATGATATGCCTATATACCTCCAGAAATGCTTTATACCCCCCTATATGCCACTCAGCCCCATGATATGCCTTTTAACCCCCTATATGCCAGAGTGGCATACAGGGGTATAAGGCATATCATGGGGCAGAGTGGCAAATAGGGGGGTATAAAGCATTTCTGGGGGCAGAGTGGCATAACTGGGGGGGGCAGGTTGGCAAATAAAAGGAAATTTAAAAAATATATTTTTCTCAATCATAGCTTTTATTAAACATGAAAATAATTTACATTAATTAATATTTACTGGTAAAACTTTTTCCCTATAGGGTAGTCTTATATTCAGGCTTTTTGTTTTTTTCCTAAATTAATATTTTGATTTTGGGGGGTCGTCTTATAATCGGGGTCGTCTTATAATCGAGCAAATACGGTATATTTTTTATTTCCTTTTATTTGCCAACCTGCCCCCCCCCCAGTTATGCACATCTGCCCCCAGCCTTGCCACTCTGCCCCCAGAAATGCCTTATACCCTCCTATTTGCCACTCTGTCCCATGATATGCCTTTTAACCCCCTATATGCCCCTCTGCCCCATGATATGCCTTATAGTGGCATATAGGGGGTTAAAAGGCATATCATGGGGCTGAGTGGCAGTGGGTTAAAATACATTTCTGGAGGTATATATATATATATATATATATATATATATATATATATATATATATATAACTGCTAACAGCAATCACACTCCTATCAAGCCATCCATGCTATCATACACACACTCATTCACATACATTTAAATACTCATTCATTCCATTAATCACACATACTTCACACATTAATCACAAAATCCCTCCCCCACCCCCTTACCTGAACTGCAGATCTCTCACTCGAAGACTTCTGCAGAGGCCCGGCTGTGCGAGCAACTTCTCTGGCCCCGCCCCCAGAGGAAGGAGGGGGAGGTAGAGTTATGTGAGGAGTTTGCTAGCTTCCTGTTCACCTGCTGCTAATAGCAGAGACGCTGCCAAAGCACCGGTAAGCAGCATGGCCCCAGCAGAAATTTTTTTGAGGTCTGATTAGAAGACGACCTCGATTATAAGATGAGGGGTATTTTTCAGAGCATTTGCTCTGGAAAAAACCTCGTCTTATAATCGAGCAAATACGGTAATAGAAAAAAACTCATACTAAGAAGTTCAATGCAGTCACATTAGCATTTGTGTAACACAGGGGGTGAAGAGATACAAAAATACTCACACTTTTGGCTGTATCACATTAGCAGCTACCAGTGCATTAGAAGCATTTAGGCAGTTAACAATGCTTGGTTTTGAATGTGTGCCATTGGAGTTAAATAGCTGGCTTATAAGTATTATTTTGGGCCACAATCTTAATTTCCAGCCAATGTCTCAATTATAGGTGGGTCGCTGTATACAGCCCAGGGAATAAAAAATCAAGACAACTAAAACTGTGCACTTTGAAAAAGGCTGGACATGAAAACCCCACATATTTTACAAAGTTAATTGTACACCTTGTTCATTGTGAAATTCAAGATCACTAAATCCAAAGATATTCCAACATACCCTCACTGTAAATAATAATAAATACAATTAAAACATTAAAACGTGGAGTAAGTAGTAAATAAGGACATTATCTAAAAGTATATCAATGCTTAGTCAAAGCAAGTAACTTATTTAAAATAATGATAGCTCTAAAACAGGGGTGTCAATCTCCAGGCCTTAAGGCCACAAACAGGTTTTTTTGGGATATCCCAGGTTGAGTAGCTTAATCAAAATGGTTGAAACTGTTAAAATCACCTGTGCTCAAATCAATCATTTACTTAATTCAAGAGCAGAGTTTGACACCCCTGCTTAAAAAGCTTTTTTCCCTACTTACGATAATGTAATGTAACACCTGAAATTGGCAAAGGTTATTATTACACCATGACATAACTACATGATCCTACCTTGGAAGAAGTTCTTTACCCGTAGATAACTCACACTAAGTCTCAGAATGGAAAGTTTATCCAGTTTTGTGATAATTTCAGGAGGAAATGGGAGGAGGCTAGCCAGTCGATCAAGCTCAGCATTAAGACGGTCTCTATGTCTTTTTGAAGGGTTTGACTTTTCTGACCCAGATGATGGCCTTCTAGGAGCAAAAAAAAAATATAGTTCAGTTACAATTTCAAGAATTTATTGAAATGACATAATATATTCTATACAACCCGCCACTCTAGGGGGCCCAGGCGAATCCTGTGACGCCCCTTTAAAAGCCGCTAGCTGCAGTTAGTGGTAGGAAGGGTGTAGAGATCATATGATTGGATGATTTCTCACACCCTCCCTGCACACTGTCTAATCCAGCATGCAGGAAGTGACATTACAGGGGGTTGTGGTGGAATATTTGCACCAGGGCCCCTGCGGTTTCTAGTTACGCTCATTTGTACAGTATGTTGACAATGAACTCAGCTGCAAACGATCACACACGCAGCACCCAGTAAATTATTGAGATACTTCAAGAGTTACTTCTGATAACATGTCCTCAACATTTTAGGTGTCCACAGGGTGTGAGACAAAGGCAAGAAGTGCTAGGGCTGGGCCCCCAAAGAGTGCATGGTGGCCACTGCCCATGTTACCCCAATAGCTATGTTGTGACTCTAGAAACAGCACACAAGCCTCCATTGATTTTTGAAGCTCTCTGGGCAGTTCAAAGGTTATCACAGGATTTCTTCAACAGCCCTGTGCTCCCGCTACTGGCAGAAGAGCGACAATGTGGCAGCTACCCGGGACAGCAGGTCAGTGCCCCAAAAATGGTAACATTTAGCCTAAAAAGAGCCTCATCTCATGTGCTTTTTGGATGGTAATTATTTAGTTTGTTCATGGTTTGATTACAAAGTCCATTGCTATTATTTAATAGGTCAACTAGCGGATGTAACTTGGAGCTGCTTACTGATCCTAAAGTGCATTTCAAGGGTTTACCTTTTTAATATTTAATTTGCTTATATAAAAATAACACAAACTAAACTTTTTAAATGTGGGAAACAAGTTTTGTATAAGTTAATGATATTTTTGTTTCCACTGCACTGTGTGTAAGTACAGTAGTGGTTAAGATATCTCTTAAAAGTGCAGGCCAACATTCATGTCAGGGTGCACCTGTTGCTAGTGAGAACCAGGGCAAGCTGGGAAGATAAAACCTTCACTATTAAATGTCTACATTTCAGGACTGCAGACACTTAGCAGTCGGCCAATGCATGACACTTAAAAAAAGGGCTGTGTTAACTCATTAATGCCAGTATATTGCAGTGATTGCTTAGAAACACATTTTGCAAGTAGCTGAGAGTAGGTGGCAACAAAGGTATAACATGCTGTTCTACATACTCTTCGGAATTTAGTTACACTTTTGTAACTAAATGCACCATCAAAATGAGGAACTAGTTCAGCTGCACTCTGCTCTGTTGTATCTTAGCATTGGTTCTTTTTCTGTATTCTAACATGATTTGCAAAGTTTCTACTGATCTACTATTTGGACGAGTAAAGGTTGTAAAATATATTGAGGCACATTAAAGAGAAATAAATGGCAAACTCAAATGCACAGTTTGTGCAGTTGAGTAAAGTGTCACTGTTTTCCAAAAAAAGCTTAAAGCAAATTTAAAGCATTAAGCAGAGCAGGCTTCTTTAGATCTCATAGTATTCACTGCTACATCTAAAGCTGCCATTTTTCCAGGACACATAAATTCACACATGGTTGGGATTTGTAATGTGGTGCACTTTAGTAATATTACTATTATCTTTTATTTATATAGAAATGATAAATTCTTACAGAAAATTATTACTTTAAGTTATTCCTGCTAAAGGTGGTTTTACAAGCTATTGGATCGTAAGGTATACTTAGTTTTTCACACATGGCTTCTCCATATTGGCTTTATTTTGTTGGAATAAATCATGACACAGTGTAATATGTCATGTGTTGTTGTTCGTCTGAGCTTGTAGCTACCTAATTTTTAGACCTATTAAGGCGATTGGTATTATGCCCTTATATGTAAACCATTATAATTCAAAGAGGGTGCACTTTTTTATACACAACCTTTTGGTGCAGTAGTTAGTCACACAGGTGGGATTTTTTAGCGCAAGTGTGATTAGATTTTTTAGAGCAAGTGTGATTGGTGGGAGACTTTGCAAGATAGAATGGGGTCAAAGAGTGGGTGATGTTGATGAGGTTACACCAAAGGAAAGTCTTGTCTGATATTTTCGATGGTTGGCAAGATCTTGGGCAGAGTGAAGAAGTAAAGTTGTTTAGCAAGAGAGAGGGCAGAGTTGTAGCGTCGTATCATAAATGTGTAACAAATAAAGTCTTTGCTGGATTTGGACCTATGTTTTCTGGGTAGCGTAGGGTAACAGGGGCAATGCTCTCCAGAAATGAGGAAACTGCATTCTTATAAAAAGAGGCTGCTGAGCCTAGACAGGAAAGGTTAACATTGACAGTAGGGCAGGTTCCAGTGAGGCTAAGAGGGAAGGTATTTTCTGGCAGTGGCCTATGAATATGAGGTGAGCACTGCAATGTTGTGTTGTTATGGATTAGTATTGGAGAAAGGTTTAGAGGCAGAAAAGTAGTTAAAGACGTGGGGTAGAACCTGGTGGGCGACATATAACTGCAATGTGAAAAGAAAGTGGAGAGAAGAGGCAGATTGTATGACCCTCAAAAGAACAGAATGAGAGGGCCAATTTGGTATTCGGCTATTGTTGAAAGGTGCAATTAGGGGAGACAAGGATGCCTACACATGGCCGAAGTTTAGGCCCTCGAAGGAGAATGCAACAGAGAGGTGGCGTAAAAGGGGGATCCAGGCTTCAGTAAGAGCTAGGAAGTTAAAGGCATGGGAAAGGTCATGTATAGTAGTGTTGCATACAGAGCGGGCATTCGATATGGCACAGTTGCAGAAACAGTTGTAAAATATTTGGCTATAACTCTATAACTTCCATAAATGTCAGTATTTACCACGTGTTTATGTAGCCATAGGATCTATATGCACCTAAATGATTCATAGGTTTTTTCAGGGAAGGAAGTACATACAGATCAACTAACCATGGCTCCTGGTCCTCTGGATTTGGTCAATGCTAATGACAAAACAGACTACGTCTGAAAATAGACACTATAAAAACTTTAAATTCCGTGTGACATGTTACTGTATACAGAATTTTCCAGGGAGGTTATTTTAACCAACCTTGTGGTTTCAGAAAAAGTTTGTGAAAACTGATTGTATAATTTTAGGAAGAAAATGATTACTACGCTACCGTAACCCTAGTGATTTTAAAATAAATTCTAGATAATGAGCTGGAAAAATAATTCCAGAAAGGTACTGCTTTAGGAAAAATTATTTTAAATGCCTGAAGGAGTCTGTGTTTCATAATTTTTATAAGACATAGGAATTCTGCAGACTACTCAATTAAGTTGTGCCTTTACATCTAATTCCATCCCTGTAGAACTACTGGGATAAGAAATACTCCACAAGAGGCATCTTTATGTCCCTGAAGTCAATCACTGATCTCAGTATCAGCTTGAATCACAAACAGACTGTCCAAGCAATTGTAATTTGTAAAACAAAAGTAGGGATGATTATGGGAAAGAATTGTATCAGAGATTGTAATGAGGCAGGATATTTATAAGATATGATTAAACTATCTACAAGACACTTTTTGATGACCAGGTGTAAACACTGATTTGCTCCAATGGTTGGGGTGTCCATAAGTAACTATTTTGTAAATTTCTACATTTTAACAGCTAACTCTGATATTCATAATAAGGATACAATTGGCAAATAACAAAATAGCAACTTTAAGAAATGTCCCAGACAAGGTTATTTATCAAAGCTAAAAGTTTACAGAAGTTATGCAGTGCATCTTTATCTTCTCTTCGTGTAAGCAGGTTAAGCCAACATGCGTGCAAAACCCAACCCTTTACAAATTGTGAACAGGTTATGATTAAAGCAGTAATTTAACCAGATTATGTGAACAGCCTCTGCTTTGCAGTAAACCCCTTTGATGGGTAACCACAAAGTAGGAAGAATATGAAAATCTCATTGTATCAAAAACATTGAAATTAAGTTAAAAAAAGTTATTCATATTGGCTGTAAGTATGGTATTGTGGTTTTAATTCCTTGCAAATGGAGGCTTTAAGCAGACAAGACACTGCTTGTAAGTGAACATAACACCCAAAAATACATACATATATATACACACTATATTGGGACGCCTGACCATTACGCCAACAGGGACTTTGATGACATTGCATTCTAAACACATAGACATTAATATTTAGTTGGTCCCCCCTTTGCAGCTATAACAACTTCCACTCTTCTGGGAAGGCTTTCCACTAGATTTTGGTCTGTATCGGTGGGAATTGTTGCCCATTCATCCAGTACATGAGGCCTGGCTCTCAATCTTTGTTCCAGTTCATCTCAAAGGTGTTCTATGGGGTTGAGGTCAGGGCTCTGTGTGGGCCAGTGAAGTATTTCCACACCAAACTCATCAAACCATGTATTTATGGACCTTGTTTTGTGTCTTGGTATGCTGAAGCATTAAGATTTCCCTTTACTGGAAGTAAGGGTCCCAACCCCTGCAAAACATTATCCCTCCTCCACTAAACGTTACAGTTGCCACAATGCAGTCAGGCAGGTAATGTTCTCCTGGCATCCACCAAACCCAGACTTGCCCATCAGACTGCCAAACAGAGAAGCGTGATTTGTCCATTCACAGAACGTTTCCACTGCTCGAGAGACCTGTGGCGGTGTGCTTTATCAGATGCTTGTACTTAGTGATGTGGTATTAATGCTGATATAAAATTAAATGCAGAATGTAGCAAACATATATATTACAAAATATTTCATCTGCATACTTGTGAAAACCTGCTTTACTGAGGCATGGCCCTCATCCCATTTTACTTGGTGTTACTTTCACTATATATTAAATGGCCCCTAGACACAGAGATCTGTATAGCTTGGAGGTTCCATGCAATTTATACCACTTCTTCCGGTTTATAATCGTGAACTGCTGTTATATCTCTGTTCAACTAATCTACAAATTTGCTAATTTAAAAAAATAAATGTATTTTCTCACATAACGAGCAAACAAGTGCAGAAGTCTCAATCTGGGGACATATGAGAAAAGAGACATATGGGCACAATGTAAACAATGCTTCCAGCAACTAAAGGCACGGCATTTAAGGCCAAAATTATATTTAGAATATACTATATGAATTTGTGATACATTAATCATCAATACAAAGCTTCCGATAACAGATGTCAGTTATGGCTTCTGGGTACAGAGTGACAAACACCCTCTCAAGTCAGACAACTTCCAAACATGTCAGTAAGTCAGCTAAACACTGTCAGGTGTGAAATAAAGTACTACATTTCAACCATTCAGCACCCAGTGCTTCTTCTTAAAGTTTTTGTAAAACATATGCTTTCATAATTTGCAAAATGTGTGTTGAATGTTGAAAGTGACGTGAGCCCATGAAGCCCTTTCTTTTAGATTTCTATTCAGGGATGGCATATTGCCCCGTACAAAGCCAGAGTAACAGTACATGACTTTACTTTAGAAACATACCAGTAAATGCCCCCCCTTACAACTACTTTACTTACAGTAAAATATATCCCTGCCACACAAGACCCCAGCCTTTAAGCTTTTGCTCCCAGACTGGGCAGGAGTCCGCAGCGGCTGCAGATCACACACACAGAACCTGCTTGAGAAGGTGCTTATATTTACAATAGCACCTACTAAACAAATATATGTGAAGGTTCCCCTCAATCACCTAGTGCCCTAGGCAGGTGGGCAATTGCTCCCCTGGCCGGTCTATAATTGTTTAACTAGGGCTGGTCCGAATTGGTCAGCATGCGAGCAGCTGTAGGGAAAGGCTCCCTGCAAGGAAAGGGAGAGATGTGTGAGACAGAGTATGTTTAAATGTGCGTGAGTTTAAGTGTGTGTTAAAGTAAGAGTGCGTGTGTGTTAGTTACTGGAGGGTGGGCAAGATTGCTGTGTGGCCAACTCAGATGTACCTGTCCCAAGACCAAAAGGTGCACCCCTCCTCGACTCTAATCAATGTAGAAAACGAAATAGGATTTTTTTTACTCCT
Source organism: Spea bombifrons (assembly GCF_027358695.1). Taxonomy (NCBI): domain Eukaryota; kingdom Metazoa; phylum Chordata; class Amphibia; order Anura; family Pelobatidae; genus Spea; species Spea bombifrons. Next base: position 51,666,720 of record NC_071091.1, read on the forward strand.
TCAAGAGTACAATCAAGAAAAATGGTATATGTGAATGGATAGACTTGATGGACATATCTTCTCTTCAACTTTAAGAAGCAATCAGCCTTCAAGAGCATTCATTTATAGGGTGTGTGTATGTTAGGTAATTATTCCGGAGGTTCTCAAAATATAATTCCAAGCTGTAATCTTCTACGATTAAAATGTAAAATAATATATTAGAAATATGACATGGAACATTTTTATTGTACCTTTGGAAGTGTTTGTTGTGATATTGTTTTTAATAAACCAAGATATAAATGACATCCTGTGCATTTTCATTGTATTAAAGGTGTTGTTTCAGTGAGACAAAAGGTTGACTGAGCTGTCCGGTATGTTAAGCAAATAAACTTTGCTTACGCCCTCTGAAGACGTAATCACATAAAAAAATAAAAATTTTAGAAGCTTTTTCAGTATTTTTATCCAACAACCAATCAGAGACTGCATTTGTGTCAAAATTATTGACACGCTATCGTTTAACGTGATTAGAGAATTATTTCAGGGAAGAATTTGGACATTAAGAACAACAAACGGTGCTTGTAATGGTGCATATAGTTCTGCATGGTAGGTAGGACAGCACTTTTAAAATAACGTATTTCTTTCAACATTTACATTATGCCTTACACAATACATTTACTCATCTTGCAAAAATAGGATGCCTCATAGTTGATACTTTATACATTATATCTGAGTACAATTGGTGGCAAACTACAATATGCAGCTTAAAAACTTTGAGAAAAATGTTGCTTTTAAAAAAAAATCGAGACTTCTGAAAAAAAAATACTACGGTTCCTTTAACAATTATGAACCGGAACCGATTCTTGTTATAAGTATTCTGCCAGCTACTACTACAAATAATTTGCAGCCCTTATGGTTTTATTTAAGAACATGCATCACTAAACCCCTGCATACAGTAGCCAATAGTTTTTTTTTAGCTCAAATGACTAGACAAAAGTTGATAATCTTATTATGTTGACTTTAATCATCTAAACATTGCACCTACTGAAACATGCTAGCTTTTGAATATCCGTAATTGTTAATGATCCTCAGGCATTTAAGATGTATTTGCAGTCCGTTTCTGCTTTGACTCTCACTTTGTTCTCACAGTTTGACCTAAAAATCTAATGTTAACTATGCCCATATGTAAAGGATAAGTCCCAACAAAAGAAACCAGATTGCAACAGAAAAACTGGTAACCTTAGTTTAAAATTATCATAAATACTGTTTTCCATAATAAACCTCCTGGTAACTCACAAATGCACATATTTACACAAACATTTACACAAACTTACACACTTATGCTTATACATACTAACCCACCCTTAAGGATACACATACTTATATACTCATGCTAACACATAGTGCCTCTCACACACTTAAATATTAATGCTCACAAACAGTTTTACATACACATTCATGCTAACATACAAACACACATACACATTCACGCTAACACATACCTACACATACACATTAATACTCACACATTCTTAAGTTTACACATTCATGCTAACACACACATTTATACATACACCCTCACTCTGACATACATACAGTCATACATATACACTCCCTCCCTTACCCTGTCTCTCACACAAAGCTTTCTTGCTGGCTTCTTGCGTTCTGTGAGCAAGCGGGCTCACTTTGAATTACGTGACCCCGCTGCATTCCTTCCTCCCTTAGCCAGTCCAAAATTGTTCCAGGTCAAATCAGGCCTTTGTGGACAATTGCCCCCCTGCCCCAACCCAGCCTGCCTTTGCTGTCCATGTTTACAAGAAATACAGTTCCCTATTGGGTGATAAGGCTCTTTGGTGGGCTGTAGCTCAATTAGCCCATTTACACTAAGAGGTCTGTGCTTAGCCTCTGTAGTTCCCCCTGCAATCTGAGACCTTTTGCAGTGGAGTGCTGATATATGACATCATACCCCAGCACTCTACACAAAGACACAGAGTGTAAAAAGTACTACTTGACAAATAGGTGGCTGTTTTGCACGGCTGGTTGTGCTGCCCATGATCAGGCCCATATAGGTGAAACATATTGACCCTGTTATGCTACCAATAACTTCAGTGCCACGTACATGTTACTTAATTGTCCCTAGTGAAATTAATTAGCTAGTACTAGATTTGTCCTTGTCCCTTCCAGTCATTGGCTACTGCAAATCTCAAAAGAGGAAAATACTTAAATATGTGTAAAATAATATATAGAAAGAGTAAAGCTCACATTATGACATAGGAACGAAGGTTTGCAGTTTTTCCTGCATTTCCATTTACCAGATTAATTCTCCGGTTCTATTTATTTCCAAACCACTAATGAGCTCTCAAAGTTTATAGTGGTTTTAGCTAGAAAAAAACTTTTCTTACAAGGCAAAGTGAACATATTTTTGGTCAGTTTTCAAGTGTGTTTTCAAGTGAAAAGTTGCCTTAGAAGCAAAAAAAATTGCCTTGCATGTATCTCTAAAACGTATAGATTACATCACGGCATATGGACTCATTTTCTACATAGACAATTTGTTAACCAGATGTTAACTGGGACTGTTGCACCTGCCAGCTGCCAGGCTCAAGGGATCCCTAGGAAAGAGGTGTCGGATGAGTTCTTATAACTACCAGCCTTACTCATATTATGATGCATTTTTGGCACAGGCGTCAAGCGCCAGTCCGCAAGGGCAACATACACACTTGGTCAGTGTAGTATTAAGCACGACAGCACAAAGCTTGTCAGACACGGAGTGAGTTTAAAAAGATCGTTTGTACTCACTTTTTACCTCTGTGTGCTGCTAATTTATATTTAGATAATGGAAGACCTGGTACCTCTGCTGTACTCTGCTAAAAATACTAAGCGGCTGCTCACAACAGGCTTGTGGTGCTGACTGATTGCAAATGTAAAGAATGTAACATCAACAAGACTGTTAGTTAAAGAAAAGATATAAAATTTTTTTTAAAGGTAATATAGAAGAATATTTTGACAACAACTTGCCTGTGTAGCATTATAGTTTAGGAAAGTAGCTGCACATTAGAAATTTCTGATGTCACCACCCTGTCCTAGCCCATTATGTTAATCGCCAAGTTGCCCTCAATGTTAAAAAAAAAGCATATCACTCAAGGTAGGAATTGGGGGTACACATCAGTGTGGGACTGTTGAGAACTCAAGGAACATCTGGAGGCTGGGATTCATATAAATGTATTGGCTGTTGACCTTTGATGGCAGCACTGTATTTACATTTTGATTTTTATGACATAGGTCATGTCGTTTTATGTAGGTGGACCCTAATTATTCAGTTGGTCGTGGTCAGTGGAGGCGGTACCACAACACGTCATCTAATGTTTCTATCTTTATTCTACTAAATAAAAATAAATATGATTATAGTGGGAATAGATTTGTCCTTTTAAACAAAAGGTCATTTTTGGATTATCTTAACGTTAGACAATTTTTGCTATAACATGTTTTGAATATCAAATGTAGGAACTATATAGAAAATATCAGTCCTCTTTGAAATCAACTTTTTCCTCATCTTAATCACATCCTATGAAAGGGGCTAAAGGGACACTCAGCACAAGAATACAATGAAGAATTCGCTGCAAGGAGCATCCAATAGAGACTATAGATAAAACTGATCTGAACCATATTATTTTAAATGCTTACGACCGAGGCATAATTGCAAAAGGGTTTTCTTATTATCAATTAGTCTTTTAAAAATTATAAAGTTGGAATAACTGACACAATGTGCCATTGGAACACATTGTTGCTGATAAATGGCCTCTGTACACCTATAAAGATATTCCATAAACAATCAGTCGTTTCCAGTTAAAATAGTTATTTACAACATAAACAACATCGGCACTGTATTTCTGATCCATTTCATGTTATTTTCATGGAAGAAACTTTGCTTTTCTTTAAAAAACAAGGACATTTCTAAGTGACTTTTGTGCAGTAGTCTATATATGTGTAATAAAACACATACAAGAGATATACAATTATATATAAAATGTCAATGGACTCATTATTCCCTGTTCTACTTGCAGATGTTTTCTTTCACAATATTTCAGTATCCCCTGTGAAGTCAGACTGCACTTAAGAACAGATCAATTATGAAAAACAGTTGGGTTGTAAAAATGTTCAGCTGCTGTCAGCGATGAAAGCTCAAAATGCTGACAGAAACCCACAATTGTTAGTCAGAATGAAATCTTAGAAAAAAAAAACATAATTCCCCAGCTTCTTTTATCTAAGTAGGTTGAATGAATTAATTTATTTAATTACAAAACTCAATAGTTTTGGATACATATCTTGTTAATCTTATGTCAAAATGTTTGACATTTTGGGTACTAGAAAGGAGGAGAGATATTGCAATTGTAAAGCACAATCCGTGAGTTTTCTACTTGCATAGTGAATCATAAAAAAAGATCCTTGCTACTGAAATTCAAACATATTTAAAAAGTAGTTTTAGAAGTAGTTCCTTCTAGCAACCAGTCAGTTCAAGTAAACCGAACATTTTTTTCCACAAATCTTTAGGCAGCTTTTGAAATAAAATCATTAGTTAGAATATTGAAAAAGAAACCTACAAATATATTACATTGCAATATATCCAGTACCAATAACATATTTCTTTATATACTCAGATTTGGGTTTTTTTTATGTGCTATTCCACCTACTTTGCTCATTTGACACTTTTTTTTTTAACTTACTTTAGCTTTATAAGCATCATTCCTAGCACTGTTAAATGCATAAAACTACCCCGAGAAAAATGTGCCTCGTTCGTATTTTTTGCCATGAACACATGTTTGTCACATGACAGAAAAGTAGCCACTGATCATTATTTAAAAAATTCTTTATAAAGGATGTTAAGTTGTTATTTTTTAAAACTAAAATCTCCAGAAGATTAAAAATACTAGAAAGATCAATTAATATTTTGAATAAGTGGAACAGCACTTTTAAAAGCAGAATAACAAATAACAGATATTAGAAAATTTTTTTATATCTTTTAAGTAAAAAAAGTATAATAAAAAAAACTATATATATATATATATATATGTATATATAGTCATAAACATATTATTAACCAACAATTTTTTTTTAGTGTATAAAGAAAAACAGCAGTTTTGAGTAAATATGAACACACCAGTGTCCGTGACAAGACTTGTGAAGTCATATATACTACAAAGCCTATTGTTCCATGCCCCTGGCATTGTGTATTCATATACATACTTTCTAAAAGTATTATTCTTTCTGCATACAAACCAATATTCATTCCACTAAAACATTTCCAGATTGCAAATATAGTCTGTTTCTGGTTCCACACACCCGCTATTCTGCTGTCTTAGGGTGCAGGAAACATTTTACAACAGGCATGTATAATTTTACTTCCTGGCTAGAATTTTCATTAATGGGTTAACTGACACCCATTACAACATACATGTATTAACATGGTTAATACAGCTACACTTTCATACTCTTTGTGTGTTATTTTGTTGTGGGACAGCTTTATTCTACAAATTCTGTCTTTGTTACTCAAAGTTCACTAGCATTTATTGTTATGTGATATATTGTACATAATTCTGTATTCTACAGAAAGTATCACATAAACACATGAATTTATAGAAAAAAAATCATGTTTCCTTATAAATCAATTTTCATTAAAGAATGAAACCAAAAAGAAAAATCACATTGGTTTGGTAGTTTATCATGGTTTTTGTCAGTTTGGAGGCCACAGCATCCTTGAAATACAAAAAATGTCTACCTATGTTCAATAATGCAGGGCAAGATGCATTCATAGAAAATGCTGCATAGATTCACTATGGCACCTAATTCTATGTTGCCTGAAACTGCTTTAGGCGCTTGAATCAAAACGGTTGACATAAGAAAGTGGAGTAGAAATGTAATTCTATTAGAAGGCACGTCTGATAAAATATCACCTAAGATCTCAAATATTTGTAGTTTCTGATATCTACAAATTGCCATCATCATAAGGCTTACTGAAACGGAACCATTTCCCTTGTTTTTGTGTATGCCATGCAAACCAGCCACTGCCAGATCTGTTTAAACAAAAAAAGTACCGGTATCTAGCTAAATTCATAGACTTTAAATATTGCAAATAAAGAAAAAATATTAGAAAACACGCCAGTTAATTACCGATATGTGCCATTTCTTGATGCACTGATGACTCTCTACCATGTTCCACTTTACCAGAAAAACCAAATTAATATTTGTCCCAACCTCATTGTTATTAGCAAGCAATCCACCAATTCCATCCGTACAATTATCCAACAGATGAAAAGCTATTTTCTCATGATGCTGAATACCGACTCTAAAGCTTGAAACAAATTCTACTCAAAGTTCAAAGTGATGATGATATGATTTCCTCTCTTCAGAATCAGCTATAGTAAACGGCTTTCCTCACTTTTATTTTACTGTCAGTATCACTTCAATCTCTACATGCACAAGAAGAATTTTACACTTTTAGCAAAATGCCCTAACACACAATTTGACATGCAAAATGAATATATGTTGGGCACATGTTAAAACAAAAAACAATCCATGTGTTGGAGCTTTTCTTTTTGTTAACCATTTCATGCTGTTAACGCACAAGGAACATACAAAAGCATCACACTAAAATGTGTAAAAATAGCATAGAATAATAGATTCATTTTTTAAAAAACATCACTGACATCTGTTACTTTTTCCCCAAAATAATTAACCTCTTCAAGGCCGGCGAGGTTAGCGATCATATTTCTATTATTCGAGCATATTTAAAGATGAAATGCTAATAAATTTTAATATTAAAAAGTGAAAACAGCTAGTTAACCCTTTGGTGTTGGGGCACAGAGCAATGACAACTAAAGGGATTAATCTTCTACATTCCATAGATTATAGTTGCATCTGTAAACCATTATGACAAAGTATGCAACTGTTGCTTTAGATTGTCATGTCGATTTTGCACCCCAGCAGAAGGAAATGGAAATCATTTGTTCTTTCCATCAGCAGAGTTTTAGTAGCTGTATCTGACATGAAAAATAAATCGGTCCTGTGTATGTTGTTGGATGAATACAAATTCTGCACAGATGTTTCACATTGTCATATGAAACCATATAGGTATAGAATCTTTAAGATCCAATAAGGAATTCAAAGCTACCAAAAGCCTAGAAATAGGATACCACCAATATCAAATCTGTTGGAAATCGCTCAAGCTGCAGCTGAAAGTCACCCTATTGCAGCTTCCACTGGAATTATGGGTAAATAACCACAAATCTTTGCAAATCATTAAGGACTATTATTCAATAGCCGCTGGATAAAGATTGCCTAAACACAGAAGATTACCAAGAAATCAAGCTTGCCACAAAATACTTTAAGACGTTTATGGGGGTTCCTGTATTTAACAATAAGTACTGTTACTAGTGTGAAATCCTTACAGTGATCATTCTGTGAATTTTCATGGTCCAAAAATCTGAGGGTTTTTTTGTTACTATAAATTTCTTTTAAATATTAACTTGCAGTGAAGTAGTAAAAAAAAAATGTCATAGTAAGAACTGTATCAAAAGAAAGCAGTTCACTGTCATTGAAATAATATATAATTTGTGTGGGTGCAAGAAAAATGAAAAAAGAGAATCACGGTCAAGAAAACTTTGCTTTGGGCACTAAACAAACTCAGTAAAGAACCATTTCAGTGCTGGGGGTTTTTATAACCAAAGGACCAAAATATTTGTTGTCATTTTTACCATATGAACCCACCCAAATTATACATACATTTGTTTAGGGCAAGTAAGGCCTTCTTTTAAAATAAAATAAATACATTAAACATACTAATTATTAATTATTAATTTTAGCAATTTTACATACATTTAACTTTAATATGCATCATTCTTCATGTATGTGTGTGTGTGGGGGGGTAAAAGCCACTTAGAAGAAGCTGCAGCTTAACTGTATGCCGTTCATACCAGTTTTTGCTGCTTCAAGCAGCCATTCACTAGAAGGAAAGTGCTGCCACTGAAATTAATGGGAATACTTTCTGCAGGTGTACAGAACGCTCAAATGAGCTGGTGAGCAAACATCGTCCTCTTACAATATCATTAAATAAATAACAAAGGAACAATTCCCTACATAACCTTCTTAACCAAGATCCCCCCCCCGTGAGCAATGGGGAAGGAGGTAACAAAAGCAATCAGGGTGGGTATAGTTGCCAAGTAGGATATATGGGGTAGTGTTGCCCAATTCCCTCCTCCCTTCAAGTTCCCTTAGCGATGACTATTTGACCTTGTCTGTTACACTGATGTGCATGTGCTCTTCCATAACGTTGGGTACTACGATGTGTAACTTTACTACAATGTGTAAAGTCTTTCAGTGGGTACTCACAGCCCCACAGGCCTTATTGTATATATAGCTCAACACTAAGCCAACAAGTCCCTAGTTACTTGCTTGTTAAGACCTACGCTACAATATGGCCTGAAGTTTCCCAAGTTTAAATAACATTTCTGACCTTGAAGTCTGCTTAAGTGAAGTTACAGTGAAACCAAAGGGGATTTGGGGCCCATCAGATTTAAAAACTAAAATAAAAAATAATCATTATAATAAAAGCATTTCTCTTGAAAACAGGGCATCTGGAACCTATTCTTCACTGTAGTGGTAATGATGACTAGAATATGGAGCACTTGAATTACTTATTACTTACCAGACAACTTACACAAAATACCATAAAAAAGCTTTAAAATACATTTTTAAAACCACTACAGTGGGTTATATTAGTTAAAATCTAGGTTCTTTGCCAACCAGATCATATTGCAAGGTCTTCAAGCAAACTACTAAAAAATATAGATTATGATTGAGTTTAGAGCTAAAAAGCCCATCTACCTTGCCCACTGAACATTTAATGGGATTTAACTAGCATCTACCACATCTGCTGAAAGACTGTTTATGTTACCTACCAACCCGCGTGTAAAAAAATAGTAACACAAATGGCAGATGACTGGGTGGGGAATAAAGCCTCCACTGGCATTTTTAATCTAGTGGCCGATAAAGGACATATTTGTGCTGGTAGTCACACATTAAGGGAGCAGATCTCTTGTGTGAGTAACAGTAAATTTGAGTAATCCGTGCAGATTTCCAGATGGCCAATCCGGCCCAGCAGATGACTTTCGGTGCTGAATTCAGTTATGGTTTTATGTTGTAACGTTTCCTAGTAAAACTACTTAGCGAATTATGTAAATTCACCACGGTGATGTAAAGAGCTCTTATCGTGGCTGTTTATGGAATTGGGTTTGATTTCATACAATTCAGTAAGTGTATTCACTGCAATAAATAAGGTTTTCTCTAATGGAAAATGGAATGAAAAATGGAATCTCTTGAGGTCTGTCCTACCCGAACTATTTCAGTTCCAGAGATTAAAGCATCCTTGGTGACTGTGTGTGTGTAGCTTTCCATGGGGGTTAAGTATTAAAAAGGACTATATTGCAAGGCTTCATAAGTGGCCCTAAAACAACCACAGCAGCCAATGGAATACAGCAATAAACAGAACCATTTAATTGGCAGATATGGAAACTTTTCAAACATTATCACTTTTTGAACATAACCCCAATGTACCTAATTTCGGTTTAAACTTTGAGTAGCAGGGATACCTGTTAGCCTCCATATAAAACCAATTTATCATCAAAATAATTTTAAAACATTCATTTCTAAATGTAATACATTTTTTTTCAATAACATAGCATGCAATACTTAATTTAGGTGATAAAGTGAAAATATACTGTGTTATAATTGTCTGCAAATATGGAATCCATTCTTTCATTGTCAAAGATGTTACGTATCTTGCAAATATTAGTACATAGTAATAAATTAATTACAATGTAGAATCATACAGTGCAGTTGAATTTACCTATAATGGGAAAATCAGCCACCCAATCACATAATGACATTCCACTCAGATCCCAAAAAAATGAACACTAGAACTTAATTTATTATAGCCTTATTCTGCATGATACAGCATATGTATAATGCATTATAGTATATAATAAAACGATTATTTTTGCTATATAATGCTTTTGTTTATTCTATTGTAAAGTACAGTACTTTGGAAAAGACACAGGACAATACATATGTCTGCATGCACCCAAAACATTTTAAGGATCAATATGCTTAACTGTTTCTGTATAGGTTTTCTTCTTTTCCTTCCTGCGTACATACATTCTCCTGGTGGAATCATTGTGGTTCGTCCTGCGACAATACAAAACAAATAAAAGAGAAAGAGAGAAAGACAGGTGTATTTAAAGACATGTCTTGGCTGTCCTTCCACTCTTCTTAAAGGAGCTGGTACAGGTGTAACTTTATAACACTATATCATTAAAGTTAAATTGTGATTTGCAGAATAAACTGTAAATATATGTGCAATGATCACAACTGATTAGCTGTACCGCTGTACTGTCTAGGACATAATTTACAGAGAAATGTAGAACATTAAGTGTGTCCAAATATCTAGTGTTGGCAGCAGCACTTAAAGATTAGGTTTGCATTTTATTTTAAAAAACAAATACATTTGCATACTCATCATACCCGCAGATACATTTGTGTAGTGTGTGCAGTGTATAGATACAGTATATATATATATATATATATATATTTATATATATATATATATATGCATATACATATAATAAATGTGTGCTTGTGTGTGATTTTGCATATTTTTTTCTTTGTTTCATGAAAAATGCACATATTTAACCATTTTAGTATAAATGCAATGCACAAATATTTGTACACCAGTGTTTTGACATTTAAGCCGTAAGTAATTACATCGCTATTTTGTCACAAATAGATTTACGACAGAAGTAAGTGTTTAAAAAATGGAAATGGTAGGTGTGATAATAAATAAATTCCACATTTTAATTATAACATCTCTAATATTCGTCAGACAACATACATCATGGCAATTCCAAACAAGTGAACAAAAAAAAGTTCTGCACAACTACCTCAGTGTCTTTACACTGAAGTTTTACACTTAAAATTGTTTGAAAACACTTTTTGCAAGACAAACGTATTCAATATTTACAGTCAATTTCATATTGATGGTAGCTAGAGTTTCAATGTTAATCAATAAAAGGGTTAAATTAAAAGTTACCAAGTAATAACCATGTAGGGTTTAAGTGACAGTTGAGGAATAGAGGTACAATTAGTTTAACACTTTCTTCCCCGGGAAATCCTGTGTTGCAATCCATAATAAGAGTGCACCTGTAGCATCTAAGGCCAGCACTCATAGTGTTAAGTGTACCTAAATTACATAATCCATGCAATATTTCACTAGCAAAAAGTACATATCAGAAGCTGAAAAAAGTTAACTTTACATGAAGTAAAAGTGGTGCGCTGAAAAGGCACAATATTCGCCCAACACTAGCCTGAAGACGAGGTTTAGGTGCCAAACCAAGCTGCACGTGGGCACACAAAGCTCTGACATATGACAGGTACACAACTCACCCTTTGCCACTGACTCAACTTTCACAGTCTGATGAAGAGATGAGTAGATACATCCAGGGATGACGGGCTGATCGCTCCTGCCTTTGATGCGAGGTCCAGCTTTGGTAGAGTTGTAGATACTGGGTGAGGACTGAGCTCACACTCGGCTCCTATTTACTAGATGGTGACAATGCCTGTACCATCTGTCAGTGAAGTGGTGCGCCTCTGAGCTGCCTCCCCCCACCACACTAATGTTGTAAAGAGTTTCTCTCACTTCCTTATGATTCATTCAGGTGCTGGGAATGAGAGTGAATGACAAGAACAGGCTCTTCTTCTAACATCAGGATTAGAACTCATGGTAGAGGGTGCCACCTAGTGGAGGATAATACTCAGTACCTCTCCCTGCAAATCAATGTTATAGACAGTATGTATTTATGGATGTGTATGGATGTGTGTATTTATACATACGTATATGAAACAAATAACATATATCTATCTATATCTATAGATAGCACCAATACCCTTGGCTACATAATGAAAGTATGGAAAATAAAAATAACTTTTAAGATCAATTTAAGTACTTTGACATCCTCCATCTGGAAGCACCTCACTAGTTGTCTGTTGGTACAGCTTGCATGCAATATGCCGGAGCTAATAAGCACACTAAAATCACCTTTTGGATGGCAGATGATGGAACAATCTTTATACTGCCAGCCATATAGCACCTTTTATTTTTTGTGCACCTGTAAAACACTTTTTCTATATAACATGTTTATTTTGGAAACAGTCTCAAATACACTCTACTTTTGGGTGCAAAGTGGGTTTGCCCTTTGACTGTTATATCTACAAGAAAAAGACTTGGCTCTCCAGCTTGGGAAAGGAATGGAAGAGGACACATGATCACCTCATTTTCACAGATGACAGGAATGACACCTTGGGTATCAGTAGGTCACAGAGTCACATAAAAATTGTAGCAAAGCCCCACCTAGTAATCACACCCCTAACAGAATATTGTTTCAATAATGCTTCATTCTGTCATTGTATACGGGTCGCAATTTGAAACTTCTGTAGAAAGAGTACTTTAGTGGAATGGTGCCTAAAACCTTTGTACAATTCAAGGCACTGTCCACCCTGTTAAAAGAAAGCAGGTATTTTGTCAACATGTCTGCCCTGGCAGGGGAGGCAGGGGGCAATTGCTCCTCAGTTCTGTCCAAGTTTCTTCCGAGCTGGCCCACAACAGTGTGCAAGCAGCAATAAGAGAAGGCTCTGGACAAGGTAAGATTGTGAAGGTAGCTATACTACATAGTTACATAGTTACATAGGCTGAAAAAAGACATGCGTCCATCAAGTTCAGCCTTTCCTATATCTGTTAATTTGTTGCTGTTTGATCCAAAAGAAGACAAAAAAACCCCGGCTTCGCTCTTTCCAATTTTGCACTAACCAGGGAAAAAAATTCCTTCTTGACCCCAAAATGGCAGTCAGATTTCTCCTTGGATCAATAAGCTGTTTCCCCATAATTAAAGATTATATTCCCGAATATTATGTTTTTCCAGGTATCCATCCAGTTGCAGTTTAAACATCTGTACAGACTCCGATAAAACTACCTCTGCAGGCAGAGAATTCCACATCCTTATTGTCCTTACTGTAAAAACCCCTTTCCTCTGCTTTAGTCTAAATCTCCTTTCTTCCAGTCTGAACGCATGACCATGTGTCCTATGCATAGTCCTGTTTATGAACAGATTTCCACACAATGGTTTGTATTGGCCCCGAATATATTTATATAATGCTATCATATCCCCTCTGAGGCGACGTTTTTCTAAACTAAACAGATTTAAATTAGTTAACCTTTCTTCATAACTATAGTGCTCCATTCCTTTTATTAATTTTGTAGCCCGCCTCTGCACCCTTTCTAGTGCTATGATATCCTTCTTTAGAAAAGGTGCCCAAAATTGCACAGCATATTCAAGGTGCGGCCTTACCATTGATTTATACAGAGGCAAAATTATATCTTTATTCCGCGACTTGATGCCCCTTTTTATACACGACAATACCTTACTGGCCTTAGCAACCGCAGACTGACACTGCACATTGTTGCCTAGTTTGATGTCGATAACAATTCCCAAATCCTTCTCATTTGTCGTTACACCTAATTCACTACCGTTTAGGGTGTAGGTTGCTTGTGCATTCGCTACCCCGAAGTGCATAACTTTACATTTATCTACATTGAATTTCATCTGCCATTTGAGTGCCCAGTCCCCCAGTCTATCTAGATCCCTCTGCAGCACTGTAATATCCTGCTCGCCCTGTATAACTTTACCTAGTTTTGTGTCATCTGCAAACACAGAAACCTGACTTTCAATGCCTCCTGCCAGGTCATTTATAAATATGTTGAATAAAATTGGTCCCAGAACAGAACCCTGAGGGACACCACTTACCACTTTTGACCAGCTTGAAAATTTACCATTTATAACAACTCTCTGTTCTCTACCTCTAAGCCAATGTTCTACCCAAGAACAAGAATTTGCATCTAGGCCAATTTCCTTCAGTTTGAAGACTAACCTATTGTGTGGAACCGTGTCAAACGCCTTGGCAAAATCCAAGTAGATTACATCCACTGCAACACCCTGATCGACACTTCTACTTACTTCTTCGTAGAATGCAATTAAATTAGTTTGACATGACCTATGTTTCATAAAACCATGCTGATTTATGCTAATAATACTATTCTTCGCTAGAATAAAAAACTCCTCCAGCCTTCTAGCCATCCTCTCCCCTAGCACAACAGACCCTCTTCCGTTTAGGTGCAATCCATCACCGCTATAAAGATTGTACCCAAGCGCAAAATCAGCCCAGTGCTCTAGAAAGCCAAAACCCTCCTTCCTACACCATGACTTTAGCCACGCATTTACCTCCCTGATCTCCCGCTGCCTTTCTACTGTTGCGCGTGGCACAGGTAATATTTCTGAAAATACTACCTTGGAGGTCCTTTTCTTCAGCTTATCTCCTAATTCCCTGAAATCATTCTTTAGGACCTTCCATTTTCCACTGACTTTGTCAATGGTACCAATATGGACCATGGCAGCCGGGTCTTCCCCAGCCCCTCCCAATAATCCATCCACTCTGTCAGCAACATGCCGGACCCGAGCACCCAGGAGACAGCAAACTGTCCGGTTGAGCTTATCAGAGCGGCAGATTACCCTATCTACTCTCTTAATAATAGAGTCCCCTACCACCACAACCTGTCTAGCCTTTCCTACGCTCTCAACCCCACTCATACTAGAGGGGCTGTTAGAAGGAACAGCTTCCTCCAGTATAGCTACTCCTGAGCTGATGCACCCAACATCTTCACTCAAGCGGGCAAATCTGTTAGGCTGCACAAGGTCAGGACTAGCTAAACCTTTCCTCTTTCCTCCCCCTCTACCACCACGTGTAACTGTGACCCAGCTACATGCCTGTTCCCCAGCTGCCTTATCTCCTCCCTCTTCACTACCTGCACCCACTAAACTCTGCTCAGTGAGCAGCAGACTCCTTTCAAGATTGTCTATCTCTCTCAAAGTTGCAATTTGCTTCTCCAGATCTCTAATATGAGCTTCCAGAGAAGCCACTTGCTCACACCTGCCACAGAGGTATGGACCCTGGACGGATTCATCCAGGAATGCATACATGAAACAAGATGTGCATTGAGTCAGATCATCAATCTTGCTAACTCCCATAACCATACTCATAATCAAGTATAAGAAAAAAAATAAAATAAATGAGAACCTACAAAATAACAGTTAACAAGAACACCCGTCAAAATAAACAGTTAAAAGTAAAAATATAAAGCAGTATAAATACAGTACCTTGTGGAACCCCTGTTTCTCTTTCCAACTCCTGTTTCTTTTTAACTCCTACTTAAAATAGCCTACTTGAAAAAGAGACTATCTCAATGCAGAAGCAACTCAAGTGAGCAACTACATCAGCAAGTTCTCTCCCAGGCAGACATTTCAAAGCAGACAGGGATTTCTAGATGTTCTGCCCAAACTCTTTTGAAGAATGTTGAGGTAAAAGGGCCACCATTCTAAATCTTGGGGCCCAGTTCATTTTTTGCACAACATAACAAAAATGGAAACACACCCTAAAAAGCATACATATTCAGATTCAGTGGTTCTGCTGAAATTACCAACATATACACACAACCTTATTATATATTCTAGTTACCTCTCTCTTTCATTCTGCTCTCTCCATCTTTTCCTTCCTTCCTCACCCCACAACACTGTCCAGCAGCCACTTTATCCCCAAGGCACAGCGCTATCCAGCTGCCCCCTCTATCCTGTACACTAAACTAATAAAGCCTTTTTAGTATGAATTATTTGTTGCATGGCATAGGATTTGTGGACAGTGAAGTTCTAATCATAGTACAGTTTTCATTATGTATTGATATGAGCCAAACCCTGCATTTTTTAGTCAGTTGAGTTGACATTGCATAAGGCACAGAAAAAATTTAAGGACTTTCCCTCATCTTCTTTTGTAATAATCTGCATGATTGTACTTACCTCATGAAATAAATTCCCATCTATTGTTAAGTTGTTTCATGCTTAAGGTCAGGGGCCGGCTGGGCCATCCGGCAGCCCCCTCCCAGGCCGGTCCAAAATTCTTCAAACAGGCCCAATCGGACTTGGAAGCTTCACTCGCCGCGGCATTTTGTGACCCCGCTGTAAAAGCACAGCTGCTTGCACAGTGTATGTGTGCGATCGGCTATTAAAAAAGGCTCTGAACAAGGGTAGGGAGTAAGGGTATGTGACAGAAGGAGTGAGTATGTATATACTGTACATTCACTGGCCACTTTATTAGGTACACCTGTTCAATTGCTTGTTAACACAAATAGCTAATCAGCCAATCACATGGCAGCAATTCAATGCATTTAGGCATGTAGACGTGGTCAAGACAACTTCCTGAAGTTCAAACTGAGCATCAGAGGAGAATGGACAGACTGGTTGAGATGACAGAAAGGAAACAGTAACTCAAATAACCACTTGTTACCACCAAGGTATGCAAAATACCATCTCTGAATGCACAAGACGCTGAACCTTGAAGCAGATGGACTACAGCAGCAGAAGATCACACCAGGTGCCACTCCTTTCAACTGAGGCTACAATTTGCAAAGGCTCATCAAAATTGGACAATGAAAGACTAGAAGAACGTTGCCTGGTCTAATGAGTCTCAATTCCAGCTGCAACATTCAGATGGCAGGGTGAGACTTTGGTTTAAACAACATGAAAAATTCATCCATCCTGTCTTGTATCAACGGGTCAGGCTGGTGGTGGTGGTGTGGGGGACATTTTCTCGGCACACGTTGGGCCCCTTACTATCAAGTATGCTAAAGTGGGTGTTTAAGTGTGTAATGGCATAAGTGTGTATTTGTAAGTGGGTATGTGTAAGCATGAATGTGTAAGTATGTATTATAGTGGTAATGTGTGTGTTGAGATGAGTGTGTTTTAAGGTGGGTTTCTCTTTGACTATGCATTATGCAATTTCTTGATGCATGAGCTTTTTCTTCAGTAGTTAAAAATTAAATGAAATGCTTAGGTTTACCTAAATGTACCTACAGTATAAGTATAACCCATGGTTTGGTGAATAAACCCCTAAGCATAACAATTCAAGGGACAAGGACATTCCCAAAGCACTATGTTGTTGAACTGGAATTAGGTCATGGTAGTGATTATGGGTTTTCCCCATTGTGTTAGTTGTGTTTTGCAGAAGTAAAAATTAGCAGCAGTTTCCTTGGGCTGGTAAAATTCCTTAAAAAAATCAAAACTTTACTAGTTTAATAATCCTACATATTTTGCTACAGATTTAAGCACAGCTTTAGAAACACAATAATACCGTATGTGAGGTATTCTGGTGACACCTACTGACACTCTTAGTAGCTGCAACCAAAAAGGTTGTAATTATAAATGTTATAATTATTATTTAAAGCTGTCCTAACTAATTATCTTACGTATATATTAATTTCTTAATTAAATATTATGTATCTTTATTATTTGTTTGTTCATTAAGTATTAAGTAATTATAATTGTTTTTCGTTTTGCAGATATTACACTTTCCTCCTCCCCCAGATTGTATTGATTGAACATCTATATAAACATGACTATAAACTCCAAATGTTGTGGGAGCATTTTCACATCCATACAACTAACTGTTAATTTATAAGCCATCATTGATTTAGTAGATTGTGTAGATATAACAAGGGCTGGATATTGTAAATGTATGAGGGGCCTTTAGCAATGGTGGAAGGTTACTATCAGGATTGCAAGGGGTCTCAGGGCAAAGTTACATCTACATATTGCCTGGTTGTCTATAAAATGATGGTTGCCTGAGAGGGACATAATTTTTTGGCTAGTCCCATCAATGGTCCTGTCACAATTCAGAGTGGCAAATGTTGCACCACACAAGTGTACACTTGAGGCTGTGCTACAGCAGTGTCATCTAGCTGCATAAATCTTGGTACTCATGCTGTACTGCTTTCTGGAATACCCTACCCTGTTCTGTCAGACTTTCTCATTTCAAAAGCTCATTGAGGTTGTCCTTTCACAATGTACATACTTGGGAACTCTCCAGGTTTGGCCCGGAGAACTCCGGGAGAAGCGCTGCTTCTCCGGTTCTCCGGGTCAACACCGAAATCCTCTGGGCCACAGGAGCGAGGTCCTGACACCTTCCACTTCCCGGGAACACCCCTGACATCAGCGGGAACACCCATAAGGTCACATGCACACACATTTACATGCTCACCCAGAGGCTCACACTAGCACAACCACTCACAGCAACACAATCAGGAACTCAACACTAACATGCACACGATAATGAATGTAGAGGAGGATCCCGTAATGCCAGAACATCGTCAACGTACTCTGAAGGCAGGAGAGTGCAGGAGATGTAGTCGAACAAGCCAGGTCAAAACCAGAGGACCAAATCAGAGTCGAATCAGAATCTAGAAGCCACATCAAACAAGCCGGGTCAATAGGAACAGGAACAGAGCCAAATTATGAACCAATAAGCAGAGTCAAGGGCAAGCGGGGTCACAATGGGTTAAATGCATCAAACTCAAGCAGGAACAACGGTACACACTTACACCAACCAAGGGTAGTGAGAAGATGAAGGTGCAGCATTTAAATAGGCAGGCAGGAGCGAGAACGAGGCAATTCAGGTCACCTGAAGTCATATATACGCGTCACCGCGCAAGGCGGAGTCGAGATCACGTGACCGCGGGTGCATCCAGGGAGACGCGTCGTCTGCCTCGCGGTGTGCAAGGTAGCGGGTAAGGAACTGATGCCCGCAACCTCAGAAGATTGGAGATGGCAAGAGGAGGTCCTCGGAGTGAGTCCTGCTGCTGTAGACATTGGAGGGCAGCGGGACCGGAGTGTCGTGGGACGACTGCGCTGTTAAGTCCTGACACACACACTATCATACCCAGACACACAAAGTAATATACACAGACACTCACGCTAACGCATACCTACCCAGACACTGACAACATAAACAGACACACACTGACATTAACACATATGGTCACACACTCAGAGAACATTCACAGTAACATACCCAAACACACAAACACCCACACGAACAAACACACTCTAACATACCCAGACTAGACTTGTGCATTCGTATTCGGGCGAGCATGAAAAAGAACACAAAGGGTGCGTTTTCGTTGTTCAGCCCAAATACCGAAGAAACAAACATGGTGGCAGCCAAACGTACACAAAGACTAAGACACACAACACGGGGAATCTTCATGTTCGTTAAAATCTCCAACTAATCTCCCTAGTTAAGGGGAGTGGAAATCCATAGGATCGATCAAGGAGTTAAAGGTCCATGCGAGCTACTCTATTGGTCGCCTGCAGGGACCTCCTCTGGCATCAACCAAAAGGTCAAGTTCCGCTGTCAGGAGTTAAAGGTCTGTACGAGTGACTCTATTGGTCGTGGCAGGGAGCTCCTTTATTGGTTGATGCAAGTTCCTTTAACTCCTGGAACCTCCGAAGGCCAAGTTCCGCCATCAGGAGTTAAAGGTCTGTACGAGCAACTCTATTGGTCGCCAGCAGGGGGCTCATCTGACATTAACCAATGAATAGCAGCTGCATAATGTGAGGGTTAGAGGCCTGAGAGAGTCGGAAGGCCCTGAGGGCTGATTTAGTTAAATATGAGATCTTTCGTCACAAGTCCATACTGACATCATTGGAAAGGAATGTCAGGAATGTCTGAACTGTCAATTCAGTAATTTAATAGTTTTCATTTAACTAAGTGTTCAATCATCTAACAGATATCCAAGCTGTTTGCAGAGAAAGGTATTGAGGCTTGATATTTTAGGCTGGAAAACATCTTTATTATATTTTAGTATATTAAAAAAAAAATAGAGCTAGAACCATCTTGTTTTCTTTACAGCCCCCCAAAATTTTTTCTTCCTTTTTCTCATATACTTAGTTTTGATTAAACTAGCTGCTTTTAAGTATTTCCCTATTAAATGTATTGCTCAGCTGTAATAGCGAATGAAAAATGGGCAAAAAATACTTTAAAGAGTATGAACTGTTTATCTCAACAGTTGGCAGAATGTAGAATGTGAATCCCACAGGTTGCTATATTAACGATTGAAACTAATAATTGCATTTTAGAGATAAATTGTTTTTCTCGAGAATAGATGCCATATAGTCGTGAATTAAGTTTAAGAAAATTATTCATTACACCAGGGCTCCTTTAAAGGGGTAAATAACGGAAACAAATATGTGAAAATTAGTTATTCAGTTCTAATTATAATAACTAAAATTGTCGTTGATTAGAGGATTTCAATCATTTGGAGTGGATTATGGTAATTAGCATTGTCTTTAACTGTTTAAAACATAATCTGAGAATTATTTTTTCTTCATTTTACTATCTTCTCCTGGCTAAGTTGAATTTTATGGCAGTTGCCTAATTTTAATAAAATTATTTTCCACTTATTGAACCTTGATTTATAATTTTGATATCCACGGGGATAAGTTGGAAATCAGCAACAAGAGGTGGTAAATATTTTAATCATTCTAAATAGAGGTTAAATATGTCTTCTTCAACATTTATCCTATTTGATCTCTTGGACCTGCTTGGACCCAAAAATTTCGATTTATAAAGAGTACAACGTCTCATCGATGCAGCTCCCTGAACTCAAGGCATGAAAGCATTTGTTTCAAGTTTCATTACAGTGAGCAATCAAGCCAAATGATTCCTTGTTGCATTTATCCTTGACTTAGCATGTACAATCATAGGTGCATTCGTTGCAACCGGCGTGTCTGTCACAAACTCTGTTTCTGTTGTAATGCCTGTGTGACGGATGAAGCACAAATACAAGTGTATAGAAAAATGTATATCGAAATTGAATTAGGTCACTGCTACAGGTTATAAAACATATAACATATATAAAACAGTTTACTAATAATACAAAACAAAAGGAATACTTAAGCATTAAAATGATGATGTAGTTCTTTCAATTTCTCCATCATGCTTGGGAAGCCTTTCTCAGGATTCTTGCTGACGCCACCTTGCACAGCTTCGTTCTGAGTCTCCAGACCCAGAACACTTCTCCTTTCGTAGACTGATTTACAGCTTCTAACCAGTTATCCCAGAATCCCTTAAACTTCTCAGAAAGTGGTTTACTCACAGGACGGGACGGCAATCCAGTTGAGCCGCGCTGACACTATCATAGCAGTCAGGGCCGGCCATAGGTGTTCAGGAGCCCTGTGTGGACAACTCCTCTGGCTCCCGCCCACACGAAAAAGAAAGGAAAAGAATCTTGTAACAAACAACTAGTTTTAATTAGAGAGTATTTATGTGCACATGCAAACAAGTACAAAAATATATAACTGGAAACACTAATGTATGTTAAATATATTAGATACAGGGGAAAAAGCTGTTTTGTAACAAAAACATTTTTTAAAATATTGACACTGACTGCAGATTAGGGGAAGACTTCCATCCTTCTGACATATTCATATTAAGAATATATATAACAGTCATTTTAGGTGTTAAAGGAGTTAAACTGATCTGACGTAACTAAACAGCATTTGGCCAGTTGATTTCACATGCTCACAGAAAATACAGAGGAGACTTTTATTTAAATACAAATGCAGTCTCCTGAAGCCCACATCAAAAGGCAAATCTACAGCAGTAAATAGTGTATTGCATTGTCTGTGAAAGCACTAGTGCCTGTTTGTAAATAATATGTGATAAGATCTGTAAAAAGAAACCTGGAGTTTTTGCTTAGTGTGAGGCTTTTGATGTCTGTAAACATGATGACATTGTCCCTATATTGAATTGTGTGTCTCCCCCAATACCTTGTTACAATCTTGTACATTCTTGTTGCAGTTAGTTACATCTCTGTTACATCCTTGTTATCATATATCTTCATTCCCAATGTAACCCTGGGTGTGTTGACCTCTACTCTTTGCTATCTGTATGACCCTCTCCTTGATCGTCAAATAAGTAATCTTTGAACACTCATGCACTGTGCGGTTTGGTTGTTTTTTTTACTGCTTAAGCAATGGATTTGGGTAATTGTATTTAAGTCTTTATTTGCCAGGGACTGGGTCACAGATTTTTCCCTGAAATTCAATTTTTGTAGTTTTTCTGTAGTTATTACTTAAAACAGCTTACACATTATTTAGGGATGTATACAGTATATATTTGACTTGTGCAGGTCAAGCAAAATCGATTCAAATTACATTTTTGTTTGGTTTTTGCAGCGTTTGTTTTGTGAACACATTTTATTTTCTGACCATTTAGTTTCGATGAAATTCAGAGGTCTTTTTTGATCCAAAACCAAATTTATTTTGGGGGGGATTAGGGATGTTTTCAAAGGGGGGGGGGGGTCGGTACCACCTTCCTGACTCAACTTTCACCTACAGCAGCACCTCAAGATTTAGGAAGAGATAAAAATATTTAAAGACTGAGTAAGGAAGGAGATTGAGCTGGAGCAGCACCTGAGGCAGGGCAGGCACAGGCAGACACATCTAACAGTATGGTACAAGACCGAATCCCCCACAGTCAATATTGGAAAAAAGAACACGACTTAATCCCCAAAATATATAATGACATTGAGCCACAGCAGTCACTTAATCCCCCTTTCTTCCCCATTTGGATGCTCTGTTTGAACTTCAGCAAGTTGTCTTGACCACGTCCAGATGCCCAAATGCATTGAGTTGCTGCCATGTAATTGGCTGATTAGCGATTTGTGTTAACAAGCAATTACACAGGTGTACCTAAAAAAATACCGAGTACTTAATACTGTGTATTGCTCCCTTTGGCATTAATGACAGCGTGCAGTCTTTTATAATAGTTGTCTATGAGGCACTAAATTCTTGCATGCTGAATAGCTGCCCCTTCATCAGGGCAAAACGCCTCCAGGTCATGCAAAGTCTTTGGTCATCTTGCATGAACCGCAGGTTTGAGATCTCCCCAGAGTGGCTTGATATTAAGGTCAGGAGACTGTGAAGGCCACTCCAGAACCTTCCCCTTTTTCTGCTGTAACCACTGGAGTGTCAACTTGGCCTTGTGCTTAGGATCAGAGCCGGCCTTAGGCGTTGTGGCGCCCTGTGCGGACTACTCCTCTGGCGCCCCCCCTCACTACCCCCCCTCTCTGCCCCTTTAAACTACCCCCCTCAAACTACCCCTCCCCTCTACCCCTTCAAACTACCCCTCCCCTCTGCCCCTTCAAACTACCCCCCCTCTGCCCCTTCAAACTACCCCCCCCTCTGCCCCTTCAAACTACCCCCCCCCCTCTGCCCCTTCAAACTACCCCCCCCTCTGCCCCTTCAAACTACCCCCCCCTCTGCCCCTTCAAACTACCCCCCCCCCCACTTACCTTGTTGCCGGAGTCCTGCGGTAAGAGCGGGAGGCATCCGTCTTCTCGCTCTGCCGGCATTTCATGTTGAGCGCCGGTATAGTCCGGCGCTCAACGTGAGATGCTGGCACCGCGACGGAGTCACGGAGAGTAAGGGGCGCCGAGCGGTTGCCGAGAACTTCACGAGCAACCGCTCGGCGCCCCTGACCGGGACTTAGATTAAAGCATCGTTTTTTTTTTTAAACTTTATTTAACATCAATGATGTTAAATAAAGTTTAAAAAAAAAACAAAAAAAAAAAACGATGCTTTAATCTAAGTCCCGGTCAGGCGCCCCTGTAACCATGGCGCCCTGTGCGGTCGCACAGGTCGCACACCCCTAAGGCCGGCCCTGCTTAGGATCATTGTCGTGCTGGAAAGTCCAAGAACCTCCCATATGCAGCTTTCATGTGGAATGCAAATTGGGTGCCAGTATTTTCTTTTAACATGCTGCATTCATCTTGCCATTAATTTTCACAAGATTACCTGTGCCTCCCAAAATACAGTGAGCCACCACAAAGCTTCACAGTGGGGATGGTATTCTTTTTGCTATAGGCCTTATTGACCCCTCTCCAAACATAGTGCTTATGGTTGTGAGTATAAAACTCTATTTTGGCATCGTCATATTGTGCCTCTTGAAAGAACCACACCGTCTTTTTTCCAGAGCAGCCTATATTTCTTGTGAGGTTACCTGTGGGTTTTTCTTTGTATCCCGAACCATTCTTCTGGCAGTTGTGGCTGAAATTTTTCTTGATCTACCTAAACTTGGCTTGGTATCAAGATACTTCTTAAGAAGTTATTGAACAGTACTGAAAGGGATTTTCAAGGCTTTGGATATCTTTTTATATCCTTTTCTTTCTTTATAAAGTTCCATTACCTTGTTATGTTCTAACAAACTCGTTGACTATTTATACACAGCCACTGTTTACAATTTAAAAAGCCCTGTGGCCCTCCCTGGATCTGCCCATGCATGTAGGTGGGGCAAGTTTTGTGTGAACAAGGCTAATGTCAGTCTTGAGTAGGAAGGAGAGTGGGTGGGGAGTGTTAAAAGGTGAGAGGGGGAGACTAAAAGGTGATGGGACGCCCTGTACCCCGACTGGGTACCTCCATCCATTGCTGCTTCCTAGCTCTTACAAGAACTGTATAGGGGCACACTCCAAAGCACCGACTCTCCCGTCACCCAAATCACTAGCCAAAGCTTAATGCAGGGTGAAGTACAAGAACTGTTTATTCACACATGACACACATGGTTTTCATGCAAACATAAATGAATTATCAACATAGTGGAATACAATGGGGGGCTGACTTAAACAACATATTACTACGCTATGGAGGGGGGAGTCTGCTATGACTGGTATATGAAGAAAGCCCGTCTTGTCCTGAAAAAAACAATATAAAACTTGTGCAGGTACACAAAATGGGTGAGAAGGAAATAACATCTAGACACAATCCCCTCAGCAAGCTATGAGACAATACACTTCTGGGGTAGCTGAAAACATGGGGAGACACAAGGAAAAGTTATGATATACAATAAGTAATTGCAATGCATCATCTGTGTTTTCAAATCAATATCATTATTTGGGCAATCAGTCCAAATAGGGCCTATAGTCGGTAGGGAGGAGGCTGGCTCTCAAGCCTCTCCAGTGGCTCCAGTGATGTAGGGTTCCATTACAGTGTTCTCCTGCCCAAAGTAAGATAAATGTGACCCAAAGACACAACAATGCACTGCATGTTCTAGAGACTCTGAGTTAAACCTGGGGAGTTCCCAAGTATGTATATTTAACAGCTACATACCTAGTATGAACGTGGGCATACAATATATATATACAGTATAATTATACTGTACACCATACCAATAGCATACCAACATAGCTTGAGAGAAGGATTCATAGACTTCTCAGTTGCCAAGCTAATTCCAACAATGCATACAATGGGACAATTCAACGTGTATGCCCAAAGGACAAGATACTGCAAACTCAATGCCTGGAGAAACTAGCTAACACATCAAGAGGGTCCATCGCTAGAGCAATTATAGGTTTACAAGCTTTTCTCTTGCTAGTTATTTTATTCTCCCTTATAACTGTATACACAAAATAGTTTTAAAATCCCATAATGTGGGTGTTTATTTGCAAGGATGAAATGTCAGTGAGATATCTGTCAGGAATTGTTGGTAGCTGCAGTTCCTATTTAAACCTCAGGGCGGCAGGTTCAAATCCTGGCAGGCAACTCAGCCCTTTATCCTTCCGAGGTTGATAAATAAGCTTCATTGATTGGGTAATAATAACATCTATTATTCAGCTGCCAATTCGGTTAATTTCAAGAGCGTGTGCTACAAAAGTGCTTTGAGTCCCATTGGGAGAAAGGTGCTAAATAAATACTAGATGTATGTTTTCATTTTATTCTGTTGGTTTAGGTAGGCTTGGGAGCTGAACTTCCATGGATTATACAAATATAGCCAAAAGAAAAATTCCAAAGGAAATCAAATCTGTGGCGCTGCATCTCACGTTCTTTTTTTCAAATTTGTGCCACCTTCAGAAATGGAAGTCCTAGAAATTACATTTACACATTAAAAAAAAGTTTTTAACATATTGCGCTGTGTTTTTTTTTTTTTAAACAGTTCTATTTCTTCCACAACATTATGTTTCCAGGCAGCTGCCTATTTGTTATGTGTATGTATGCCAGCTCTGTCATTTTAGCCCAGTCTAGACAAATACCCTGACTACTAATTATACTGTTTTGTATTAAACAATAGAACGGCCCAATCTTAATAACCCAGCCAGACACTGAGAGTGCCACTTGAGAAGGGAAAGTCAGATTATCACATGATAACGTAAATCTGGGGTTAACGAACCCATATTATAAACAAAAAATAAACGCAATATATGTTCTAGAAACATAGAATTTGGCTCATCTAGTCTGCCAACCTTTTCTGCTGTAAAGACTCAGACCTTAATCAGTCCTTGGTCTTGTCTTAAACCCTGTCTTTGTTTCAAAACAAAATTCAGCGCATACCAAGCGAATACCATGCAAAAAAAAAAACACCCGTCTTAGGGATTCCATCACACTATATGGCCATATATTGCTAAACCCGTCACTACGTCAAAGTACCCAAAGTTTGGCGAGTCCTATATAACTTTATATGGCGATGTTTATCAAGGAGCTGAATAAGTGGGACTGCATTGTGTTTAGTAGTCTTCATAAGGACTTCTGCAGCTTTATTTCTCAAATTGTTGCTCCATTATAATTTCAAATGCAATGTAGAATCCCAAGACAAATTCAGTTGGTTACTATGGTGATAAGGACACTTAACATTTTCCATATAAATAACTCTCAAAGTTGACCCTTTTTCTGTTGCCTTGAGGAGAACAGGTTTTTTTAATGCTTTCCATTAATGAATTGCCTAAAAGTTCCCCAACGTACTGTCCTGCAGAGTGTTTCCTCTCTTCTGAGCTGTTTGTCCCCTCTCCCTTTGAAGAAGCTGCAAGTTACTCTGTGTCGCAGGCGAGCTTTCAACAGCATGATGAGTACAGAGCCAAGTTCATTATCATGTATTCCAGCGCGTATGTGTAATTTGTGTGCCAGAATTACACAAATAACCGCCATTTATTTTATACTCAAGCTTCCCTTTAGTTTCCTCCTCTGATCTCTTCTAGGAGAGGGCAGTAGATAAATGGAACACTCTCCAAGCAGAAGTGGTAGGGGTTAATACAGCGAGGTAATAGGCATAAAACTATCCCGAATCTAAGGCAAGACCAAAGAGTGATTATGGCAGACTAGATGGGCAGAAAGGTTCTTATCTGCCATCAAATTCTATGTTTCTATGGCCCTAAATGTCAAAATAATAAACAAGTAGCAAAAATGTGTTTATAAATTATATTGTGTAAACAAATATTCGTTACTAGCTCCTCCCCCCAGCCATGCCTCTAAACTAGCCCCTTAAAAAAACCACTTGCCCCATTTCTCCATTGTTTCTGAAATCAGTGGGTGAGTAGTCATAGCGTAGAGGGGTAAATATGTGATGTCATATTGTGGTGTGGCTACTGTTAGAACTGTCTCGGTACTCTTATAACATACTTGGATTAAAGAAGCAGCTCTAGATTGGCGATGATAGCGCAGTGATATGACTCGCGTGGGAGGCGTTCCCCAGATCTGAATCCACTGAGGTTTCAGTGTACACGAGTGAGCACATGATCAGGACAATGCTCCACATACCCCCTTGACTCTCCGATCCTGCAGAGGCAGTGTCAGCGTGCAGGCGGGTTACACAGCTTCGCTCTCTACCTTTCCACTTCCCTGCTTATTTACAATCTCAGCTGGGAGCCTCCACGGACGTTGTCTGGCGCTATCACCCACTTTCCGCACATCTGGTGCCGCGATGACCGAGGAATTGCCTGGCCGCTGCAGGACGTGATCCACGGGAACAAAAGAGGACAATGTTGGGGCAGAGTCTGTGTGTTTGTTACATGTGAACAAAAAAGCTGGTCGCACCGAGGACTTGGGATACATGTTGGAAGAAGACAGATTACTAATCACCAGTAAGTATGAGCATACCTGTGTGTGTGTGTGTGTGTGTGTGTGTGTGTGTGTGTGTGTGTGTGACAATGTGTGTGTATGTTGGCTGTGATCACAATCCTTCAGGGCACCCGGCCAGCCTTGTTTGACACAGCCTGCCTTTTGTTGTGCTGCATGCACTTACCCTGATCCTCTCTGTGAATCTGTTTAGCAGAGATTAATGGCAGTTGGAACTACCGAGCTATCATTATTATTATTATTATTATTATTGATAATGCTTGGAACGATGTGTAATCGCGATTAGAACTATTCTATTTTAGTAATCACAGGGTAAGAGGTCTCTTTAGTCTGTTCTACATTGGTCACTACCAGCCTGTACACTAATGGTTAATGATATACCGATCCTGATACAATAATAAAAAATATAAATCGGTTTATTGTCGTTTAGGATGTCATGCACCCTGACTGTACTGTATTCGATCGGTTGTTCTGGCTTAGTTTATTATAGATGAGGTTTTGGGGGCTGGAATCGCCCAGCAGTGCTCAGATTGCTCTGTCACACAATGTAGGCTGCTGTGATGAATTACTCATTCTCAGTGTTACGTGGGAATTATTGTGCTGTGTGTGTGTGACGAATGTGACAGGGCGTGCTCGGAAATTACACGATCACATGGAAAATACAAAAGATATTTACAGGCTGTGGGTGTTTCCTACGTAGTGGGAGGGAGCGATACTCTGTTCCATGGAAGAGGTTAATCCTGCCATTTCTTATATTACCCTGTCCTACAAAATCTGCCCCCATGTCAGATATGGGATTTTACATCAATATCAAGGGTTAATGGTACATTTCAGCAGGGCCCTCCTCACCTGTTGTTTCTGTAAATCGTATTGTTATCTACTACTTATGTCCTGTTCGCCCGTTGTACATCGCCGCAGAACACGATGGTGCTATATAAAACACTAAGCAATAATAATCATGCTGCCGTCATAAATGAAGTTTATTTGGGTAGGTATGGTCTATCAAGGAACAGAACCTGAAAAGCGGTAGAGGTTAATACTGTAAGGGAATTTAAACACGCATGGTATAGATTAAGGACAGTCAGGAAAAGTTGGCAGACTAGATAGGCCGAATGGTTCTGATCTGCCATCAATTTCTTTGTTTCTAGAACCTATATTGTGTTTATTTTTTGTTTATAATATGGGTTTTTTAGCCCCAGATTTTCTGTTATGTTCTAGATGTCGTGTCTATGTAAGTGTTCCAGGGTTCCTTTGCAGTCAGTTTTGTAAAGCAATGTCAGCCACCCTGCTACCAATTCCATTTAAAGGCAGCTAATCTGAGTCTTTCTAACCGTTCCTGAACCTTAACTCTTACTATGCTTCTGCCTCTAACCATAAGGTGAGTTCTAGATACGTTGCGTTACTTAGTACGGTATTTATAAAGTATCAGCCTGTTGCGCAATGATCACGTACAATATTCATTTTACGGGATAGCTACTGAGGCCGCTGCTAAATTCTAAATGTCCTGTGTACACCTCATGTGCACCGTATATAGTCCTTAACACGTTATACACACAAAGTAAACACACCTTAAGTACACCTTTATTATCAAGTCCCATTATATCCCATTGCATAGCTTTACTTTGTATTGTATTTTACACAGAAAACATATATTCTCACATAGTGAAAACAATCTAATTGCTATATTGATGCATTTTTTTATTATAAAAAGTGCTAATCCCTTGCACACTGGCTGAGATACTTGCATTTTTTGTGATTTTTAAGTTAGGAAATGTCGCTGGTTATCAGAAATCTCCAAGTGATCGTTGTGGAATTTAAATTAAGACAAAACCGCATGCTGATATCTATCGTATCAAAAGGGTCTCTGAGAGGCTACCTTAACAATATGTATAACCGATGAAATTAAGGGGATTATACTCAATACTGCTTGTTTCCATCTGTAAACAAGTATTTTTTAATGTGTCTTATCGTAGAGAGGAGTGCAGAATAAAATATGGAGAGGACTGATCCTACCCACTAGGCCTCAACTGGCTATGGAGGGATACAAGGCACATGGCTATTGGGTTGTGGGGCCTAGACTTCTGTTCAGTCACTAAAATTGTATTGGGCTGTAGCTACCTGAGACCTTTTTTGGTCTCACTCCGACCAGCTTTACACTGATGTGAAGAATTAACCTTGTCATGGATTAGTGCAGAGTGTTACAAATACTAATCATATACTATCAGTTACTGATAACATACTGATTCTCTTCCCAAAAGATTCAGTGATTTACATCACTAATTTAGCTAGTGAGTTGATAAAGGACAATGGCCAGAAAGGGTAGCTGAGAAACGTGACCATTGTTGTCCACTGACGTACTCTTAATTGAGCATGACCAGGAATAGAATATTATTAAGTGTGATCTTTGCTGATGTGGTCTGGTTGTATTGGGAGCACTTGACACAGGCGTCAGATGTGTGGGGAGTGATAGAATGTCGGGCCATGCAGAAATTACATATGGAGTTACTATAGAAAAAAAGAAACAAATATTAAAAGGAAACTTACTAAAGCCTAACTGAATGGTAATTGGAAAGCCATCAAAGTCTTATGTTGCAACACAGCTAAAACAAAGAGCTAACATAGTAACCTATTGTTTTATGATGAGGATGAGTTGCTGTGAATAGTTCCCATTGTTCAATCAACAAGAGTTTGGAGAAGCGATGGTGAAATACCCAACTAAAACGACAACAAAAGTTAGAAGGTGCACTATGGGCTCATCATAAAAAGACCATTACCATTTGTTTTGAAGGTCAGACCAAAAAGCATTGTATCAGAAAACCAATGGCCCAAAAACAGACAGTCCTGGTATTAGCTGTTTTCCAGATGCCCCTTTAGAAAGTGTAATTTGAAAGTCAAAAAAGAAATAAATTGACATTAGGTCATGTAGCGTTTGATGAGTGGGCATCTGAATATTGTGGTATGGTTCAACCTGTACCTGAACTAGATCCCACATTCAGGTTCTTGGGTTGCTGCTAAAATAATAATGACCAATAACTACACAAAATAGAGCAAGAATTCAATGAATACCATTCAAAAACACCTGAGGCATAAATATTGGGGATTCTGCCATGCTTTATGGCCATTTGTTGCTCAGCCCGCCACCATGACATAGGACTCACAAAATTGGGGTACTATCTTATTTTCCATGATTTTATTGCTTACCAAGGAGCTAAATCAGTGGGACGGCGCTGCTCTCAAGACTCTCAAGCAATTTAAAGCCTTCTCTGGACACCATTGATGAGGCACCTGTGTGGCAAGTGTGGGTGCTTAACCCAAAGGTTTGGTCAGTACCTGCAAAAATTCACAACTACAAATAGCATAAAAGGCATACACATTCAGATTCCCAGGATTTGAACACCCTACCTGCCATACAGTTGCCTCATTAATGGTATGCATAAGATGTGCTTGGACTCAACTGGCTATGGAGGTGTCATGGCCTCTCTTGGCATGTGATGTACTTACCTCTAGTCAGCTCCATGGTAAAAATACACTTAAACATTCATGTATAAAAAAGAAAATACGAATGTGGATCTGGTGAACATTTCACATTTCTTTTTTTCTTTCTCTTAATTGTAGGACTCATTAGCCATTACTGTTCTCTTCCCAGAAACCCTTTCGGTATTGTAAACAAAAAGAATCTCTCGTTAGAATCAACCAGCGACCATAAACAAAGCAAACAGCTACAGTGCATTTTGTGTAAAATATTGCTTGTCGTGAGCTGCTACGTGAAAGTAACCAGATTTCCAGATGCCTTTGCCAAGTCATCGAGTTACAATTCACTACATTTTTATTGCTGTTCTTTCTGTACTATTGTGTTATATTCTTGACACGTATTTCTGCAAAATGCCAACATATGGATGCTGAGCTGTACCCTTGTCAAGCACATACAATATGTAAACAAAAGCTACTATACTCAAGCGGTCCATGTAGTCCAGCTAGAACACCGATCCTGTGTGTGATGCTGAGTCTGCTTGGTCTTTAAGCTCTGATCTCTGTTAGAAACCATAACATTTCAGCTGTATCTAGGTCAATGGAAAAGCATTTTTTTGCATGTCTGCCTAGAAATCATGGGCTGATTGGAAAAGTAAATATGAATAAAGAAGAAATAAGTCTTCTAGCTCAGAGCGGAGGCGCTTGTAAATAAGGTAACATAAGCTTCCAGCTAAAAATAGTCCTAGTTTTTTCAGGGGCTGTGGGTTTACAGTGACATCATCTAAGCTTCCACACGTTTAACTACAGTCTCCAATTCATATGTATTGATTACACTGCTCTAATCACGCGGAAGCCAAATGAAATGAGCAACGCGCCCTTTTAAATCTTTGGCTGACATTAAAGAATGCTTCAAACATGCTTAGTATATACACTTTATGGAACAAGAACTATAAGCAAATATATTTCAGGCCAAAAAAAATGTTTCCGTTAAGGCAAATTACCTTTTCCTTAAAATACTATGCTTATATACCTAGTTGTACAGTATACACAATGCATTAGTTTAAAAAAAAATGTGCATCAATGTGCATGCGGATCAAGTATACATGGTATGGAAATTCTATGTATTTTTATGTGCCACATAATACAATCTCCCGATCCACGTGACACAGGGAAACTTTTTCCCCATTAATAAATAAATGTTGAGATCTCTGTTCCTTAAACATATTTTGCACTGTAAGGGTCTGTTAAGTATGACATGGCTAGCTTGAAGCAGATGGCAGGAATGTTGCTATGCACATATGGTACTTGAGCAAACTGTGAGAACGTTGATGAAGGCACGTTCTTACAGATTACTGGGTCATTTATCAGTCCTCCCCGAAACATTGAAAACTTTTTAATGAACCCTCATTGGTTGCTTGGTCTCGGTGTGTAAATTGAATGTAATATAATCTAAGAAGTAAGTTGGAGTTGATTCTGAATTTTAAAAGCAGAAAATGAGCCAATACCTGGGACAAGTCCACGGAATCCACTATACTGGCCGGGACTGTGTATAGACACAATTCGATCATACTAGAAAACGCCAGTGATAATAACAGATGTTTCTCTGCCAAATATACTGTACATGAAGTATATAAAATGTATTTTGAATAAAAGTCTAAATATGATTTGACATTTAAAATGAAATATTAGTGATCTTTATTTTGTTCACTAAATTAACTATTGCAATTTAATCCTGATTTTATTCTGTGTTTTGGTTAAACTTTTTTTTTTTTTAATTATTCTCATATTTTGATGCCCTCAAATTTTAAGGAAGTAGAGGGGGTTGGAGAGGAAGTTTTTTAAGTTCTCCCCAAGAAAAGTTTCTGAATGACAAAATGAAAAGCCCCTACTCAAGGTTATTAGTACAACCATGATATCTATGCGTTTTTTTTAAATTTCAATTTTTTTCTTTGTGACAAGTGCTCAACTCAGCAAATCACCATGGGGTTAAAATAGTTTTATTTTATTTTTTAATCTGTGTGTAGCTATATAGTTGATTGATTGTAGCCTCCAGCTCTCCTGCTCTTTTGCTGGTCTATGCATAAGCACACAAACATGGAACCGCGTTATGAGGTCATAACAGTGCGTCCTTGAACTCCATATAATTGATTAAGCAGAATAAGAGAGATTTGTGGTGTTGGTGGCATACGTCTGTTCGGTCGATTATTCTTTTTTCTCTTGCAGATTTAATTAATGAGGTTTAACATACTTTTAAAGTACTTTAATATGCATGCATTTTTTTTCAGAACTTTCAGAAGTTGGGAAAGGCTGGTTGCCATTTCTTTTGTGATGATATATCATATGTTATTATATCATAACTTGTTCTTGTTCCCAAGATGGTTATCGTATAAATGAACCCCTGGAGAGAATATGTAAATACCCTACATAGCCTTGCTGAAAACATTGTGCCTAAAATATGCACTCTGTCCCTGTGGGATTCCTGTAGCGTTTTCTGCTTTCAGCACCATATACTTTTCCGTTTTTGAATTAGAATGTTTGGGGGACTATGGTAAACATTTCAGTTCCTTAGTACACAATGTGAAGTTATGGGTTACAGAGCTGTTTAATGAGCAGATCAGAGCTCTCAGACTTTTATGACGTTATCTGTTTATCAAGAGAGCATGTATTCTGGCCTAGGCCAACTAGTCCCCCTTCTGCAAAACTGGTGGCATATAGCCCCATGATCTATCCAACCAACCATTAGGACACAGAAGATAAGATGTGACATATGGGCATACCCCACTCTCTGCCCACGTCACCTAATTGGGGTTAATGATGATAATTTGGTTACTTTGATTATTATTAACTACAAGAGGTTACAAAAAATACTTACAGCATATTTAAAACTGAGTTCCCCTATATTTTGTTACTAACAGAAAGCCATTATCTCCTAATCTCCCTGATTAGTCTTCAATCAACAAGTTTTATGTTTCCAGATGTGCATTTGCTTTTCTTAAAAATAGGAAGGAAGTTTGTTGATCCCTATTTCAAAGAGAATTTCAGTCGTGTTTTCCTAACCGGTCAATTTTCAGCCGATGTCTGGTACTTAAAATACACAATCTGAATCTGCTTCCTTCCCTGTAACAAGGCCCTTGCATATTTAACTTTGTCTTTCTCTTACCAGTGATGTATTTATGGAGGGGGCATTGCCCTATGCCTGATTAAGGACGGTGTACCCAGATAACCCTCAAGATACCTTGCCGAGGGGGTTACTGAGGAGCTTCTTTGTTCAGAGCATCATCATGTGATGTGCATGGAAATATATTAGGGAGATCTATACTGGATAAGCACAGGGCTAGATATAAGGCCCTGCTGAGCTGCGGACAGCTGGGGGTAGACCCTATTGCTCAGCAAGGTGATCTGGTAAATGGGGGCTGCCAATCCCCTGGATCTGCTGCCCTAGGTCTAGTTGGCCCCAGCCAGAATAGGTCTTATACATTGGAAAAGAGAAGTACTATAGTTTTGTTATGTTAGTGTTTTAGTTTTCTTTTCAATTTGCAAGTATTACAGTTGTGTCTCAGGGAGAATGGAGCCTTGCATCCTGCAGGATCACTTTATCTTTGGCCCAGTTGTGTAAAGTTGTGAAGCTATTTGGAACTTGATCTCACAGAACATTTTCTGTTGGGCAACCTTTATAAAAAGTCAAGGGACAGGAGAGCTAGGAGATAACTATTACATTTTAATTAAGAAATAAACTGGATGTTAACTTAGAATGCAGTGGAAAAATGGAATAGCCATACAGCAGAAGAGTAGAGATTAATATTTAAAGAGTTAAGCTATGTATGGATTAAATATTGCTATTTAGAAGATAAGGCCAATGACAAGTTAAGTTTTGAGTTTTCACAGCAGGTAGGAAAAAAAAATCATATTTTACATAATTTAAATGCATATATACAAAAATACACTTTAACCACGCGCCAATAGGGTTTATGTAGGAAGAGAAAATATTTAATAGCAGTAATTTCATAATAACAAAAAACTCAATGCATATTAAAATTTTGGCAAAACTAAATTGGCTACAGCGGAAAGCAATAAAATATAATTAAACATTCACAGCTTCCTATAAAAAAATGAGTTACAAGGTTTAGCTGCCCTATGGTATTTTTAAGGTTTTACGGTTCCTTGAAACTCATAAAGAATAAAGTGGTCCTTTAAAGCAGCCCTTTGAGAAGTGATGAGGGTAGTAAGTGGTCTTTCTCACTTGACTTTCTTGGCTTCTTGGATGATGGCCATTGGCAGTAGCTGCCTTTCCCTCAGCACCCATCTTGCTCAACCTTGTGTTGCGGATGGGTGTACATATTTTAATTCAACAACACTGTGTACACCCACACAGCTGAACGAACCTACACTGTGTTTAGTGGGAATAAAATAGCAAGTGCCTCCCTGGAAAGGTCTACTTTAGCAGATCAGTCAACTTATGAAAAGTAGCCTCTATCCCAGTATGTACGCAAGAATCCATTACACAGACTCAATCCACAAGCTAAACTAAAACAAATAGTGTCACTTAGCCTTTGTCCCAACTTTTTTTTTCAAATTAGGGTTGTCAAACCTTCCCCTGACAATACTACAATTTTTGGATTAATAGAAAAAAGCATTTATTTAATAACACAAATAATGTTTCACGGGACAGTCCTTCTATACTTTATGGGTTTATACTTAGTATGGCTTTAGTAAGCCAGATCAATATTTATGATTTTTTTTTTTAGTGACTGTCTTCCTTTACAAAAAGTTTCTTGTAAGTCTGCTTAGTGCATCAAGGAATGAAACTTGAATTACAGGATCTGGGATATGCTGTATCTAGTTTTCTAACACAGCTTCCTTTTGTTAGTGTCCTCCTTGTGTCAAGATTTTTTTTATCAGTGTAAATCCAAGATAAGCACAGGCCACATATTGTTGATCCTGTGATAGAAGTGTGCTAATCAGGGTTGTGGTTTGTGAATACTCTACTCCGTAAACTCTTGTTGCTCATGCTTTCCAATAATGCAGCTTTAAGCTGGTGGAATGCTCTTCATCCTCAAAACATATTCAGGAACTGTAACTCATTTAACCTGAGACGTGAAGTGTTTACTCCATTCTTGAGGGTCACACAGTTTTCACACGACTTTCATATTCTGCTCTGCTTTAATGATACTTGACCACCCTGCTTAGTGCTTTCATTACCGGTACGTCACAGTTTAAATCCTTTCATAGCGGAGACTTAATTTTATTACCGTATTTATTCTTTTATTTTCAATATCTGCAACTACTAACAAGTAGTAGTTTTCAAAATGACCTCTATTAGAACTACATATAATTTTTGGGTTGAGGTGTCTGTTACTGGCAAAGAGGTTAGATAATCAACAGGCAATAGAACAGGGGTGTCCAAGTTTTTTGTGCAATGGGCCATCGCACTCCTATCATGCCAAGTCAGCCAGTACATGCTGAAACCTGGCTAGCTGCTCCCCTTGTGTATTGATGCTGCCAGCAGTATGGGGTCTGCACAACACTTATAGCCACCCTGTGCCATGCCCCCCCACTTATGCATCCATGCTATCACACAAACACAGATTCATATACTTGTAAATTCCCTTTATTACACATACTCATTCATACACCCTCCCCCACCTCTTACCTGCACTGCAGCTCTCTAGGTGCCGCTCACAGACTTCCGCAGGGGCCGCGGCCTCCCTCTGGGTTGTTCAAATTCTCTTGTACTGCACAGAGAAAGCAGGAATGGAGCAGAGTCATGTGACGTAAATTCATGTGACTCTGCTGGGTTCTGCTTCCTCAGTTCAGTGCAAAAAACCCTCCCACAGGTAAGCAGCAGGGCCCTTGGGATCCCTGTTGCCCTGGTTGCAGATCTCACGCGGGCCGCATGTTGGATGCCCCTGCAATAGAACAAAGTTCACAAAGCAAACCACCACAAGCCAAGGTCTCTGGTACAAATAGAAGGTGTACTCTACATTGGCATCAAAGTCTAGTCATTTATTTTTGCTGCCATCTTGTTAGAGGTAAAATATTAGATGTCCTTTATAGTAAGCCGACTGGTTTGAGACAAATTAGTGCGATTCTTGGATTTGTATAGGAGACAAGAAGGGGTTGTGTTTAGATTGAGGAGAAAAGGCTAGCTCCAAAATAAAGTGAATCAGCTCTAATTTCTGGAGTCTTCAGGTAAAACCAAGAGTGCTCCCAGGTATGGTGGAAACTACAAAATACCAGCATGTGTCATCCAATCTTTCTGGGTACAGTGCATAGCACCTCCGCCTCCTTAAGATAGCATCTGGTGTCTACATTCCTGTGTGATGTCAAAGTATATTCTTATATTAAAAGTGTCTGTGTTGTATGTACAGTCTGTAACATATAGTTACCTTATTGCTGTCAATGGTAGTGTAGCCTTTGCCATGTGTGAGTATGGACATGTTTGGAAACATCCAGCATTCATAGAACAAGTCCAGATTGGTTTGCACATGTCTCAAAGGGTATGGCTAGAACCAGCTTTAGCTGAGATACCTGATAGCTTGCCCAGCTCTACTAGTCTATTTTCTAGACAATTGTGTTTGCTCCACAAAGCTAAAGATGTTAAATAAACAAACAACAAAATGTTGGATGAGGATTATTTTGTAAACTCAGCATAGTTTACAATGTTGTGGAAAATAGCAGGAACCTTTAGGCCTTATAAATCCATCTAATTCAGTTATCTTCGGAACCACCTGCAGGATTTTACTGATTTACAAAATTGTACTAAATTTAAAGATGTACTAAAAGCTTCTTTCTGGATTAGACTGTTCATTAATAATGAGGCCCTGGGAAGTCCTTCCCTAGTGCCCCTCCATTGAGCAGCCCCAAAAGGGTGACCTGTTCCCCAGTTTTGCTTACAGCAGAATATGGTGCTGCCCTTTGGCGATTGCCTGATTCACCTATATGGTGACAGGGATAGCTGCTGCCGACCCCTAAAGTAAGCTTGGGTCCAAGGCAGCTGCCACATTTTCCCCATGTAATAGAGGATTCTACTCCCCTCTAGCAACAGAAAATAGCAGTTTATTAAACAACAGCAGTAAAACTTTATCAATCCATCTTTGAGGGAGGATGTGCATAAAACCATAGCTAACAAACGTTTCAATTGGCAAAGGTGGGACACTTTTGCTTTAGGGTGCGGATAGAGGTGTCAGGCTTTAAGATAATAATAATAATAGCTTACCTGGTGGTACAGTGTGATCCTTTGGGTCTGTCTGAGTACTTTAATCTGCATTCTTTGAAATATTTACCTTTATGGAGAAGATGAAACATGTGCATGAGAGGTTTTCTCCCCAGAATGCTCACTTTCCAGTGTTGGGCCTGACTGGGGGTAAGCATGATAGAAGATATGTTCCTGCCTGCCAAAAGGAGGAGATTCTGATGGATGAATGAATGCATGCATTTTCAAGAGCGACACAATGTAAAGTGACCAGTTATCTGTATTTAAAATAGCCTTAAACATGTGATTTTTTTTTTTCTATTTTCTAAGTGAGAACAAACCTTTTCATCTCGGTTGGACAAATCATTGACCATGGGAAACATTATGATGGTTAAAACATATTTACTATGTAACATATTAACTGGGGCATATAATATTGAACAATGAATACTATTAGGAAACGAGCAACATGAATTGTGAAATAATTTGAAATCTACACAGACACCCATGTAAAATGCACAAACCCAATAGTTTTCATGTGAATTAGTTTGAAGACAGGAAGCCCTGACTATCAATTATGTAACTGGGATTTATGTAAATGAATCCAAACCACCATTGTTAAATAGACCCCAAATAGCTGCTGTCCTGGAATATACACACATAAACATAGATGGCAGTGGTATTATAGATAATCCCTGGGTTGTTAGAGGTCTAATGTTTTGAGTGACACTGAGATAAGGCAAAGTCCTACAACACCTAGCTATTTTACTGCTAGAATTCAAAAGTGTATCCTACAGTGTGTTGGTCTGGGATTATGAATGGTAAACTGTCAAGAAACATATGGCCAGTGGTATTAATGATCCTGTACTTTTGATAAAAAATAATAATTGAGCTTTCTAGCATGTTAAAGGGACTCTCCAGCCATGTGTGGTCCCGTTACATTTTCCTAGTGTCCCCCTAAGCATTTGCACATTTGTCCACCTCTCATCTATTCTCCATGCAGGAAATACTATATGTTTGGTGGAACTCGTCTCCCAGCACGTATGAAATACTTTTCTCTGCAAAGCTCCAGCACTGCCTTGGCAGACACTGCTGGCAGAGGTTTATTCAGACTTATGTGCATGCACGGAAAGTGCTTGATTTTAATGGAGTACATTCTGGACGCAGAGCTGCAACTTTTTTCCCTGTTTGAAAGAATGCACGTGAAAGTACTCGTAAGGTACTTTAACATGCATTCTTCTTTTGTGGGCTGTCAGGGGCAATAAACTGTCCCTTTTAATGAACATACTTTTTTATTTCTTTTCTTTCAGTAGTCATACTGATCCCAGGGAGAAAATTCTAACAATAATTAATGGCTTTAGTTTTTTTTTTTTTTTTTTTAGTGAATGGTTCTATGAAAATTGGTGTAATGCTTCCTCCTTTGTGCACCTTCCCCACTTTAGAAAATTATGTTTGGAATAGTCTAAGAAAAGGGACATTGCTGCCTTTTTCTTTTAAAAAACGTGTTGAATTTCAGCCAAATGGCAGGAAACATACCGTCTACGTATCTGTGTGACTTATTCGACTCTGTATGCAGTAATTATTGGTTTGCATATGTTCATGTTAAGTAGCTGAACACATCTGCTGAAATACCTCTGTAACTTTGTTACCACAAAGAAAATATAGAATTGAGTGTACTGTGCTGTCAGCAGCAATAGTTTTATAGCTAGAGAACAGTTTTGGAAACTCCATCTCCAGTGAGATATTGACAGGAGTCAAACCATTCACCATATTAAAATGGTGAATGGTTTGCAGGATAAATAATGTCAGGAACGGTTAAGGGATCTCAATATGTATAGCATGGAGAAGAGAAGGTGCAGAGAAGATGTGATAGAAACATTTAAATTCATGGTGGAACAAGGGGTCATAACATAAAAGTAAAGGTTCAAAGGTTTAGATGAGTAAAAATGTTACCTTGCCAAGAGGGTGGTAGATATTTTGAATCAATAGAGGTTAACTTTGTAGGGACATTTAAACATGCATGGGATAGCAATATGGCTATCCTGAATCTGAGACAAGACCAAGGACTGATTTGAAGTTTGAGTCTGTACATCTGGAAAAACAGGAAGACTAGGTAGGCCGAATGGATCTTATCTGCTGTCTAGTTCTATGTTTTCTATGTAAAACATCACTGAATATGTCAAGGTTAATGTTATCGGGCTACTAGGGGATCTCACATAACCGGTCGAGCATGGTGAGCCACATCGCAAGGTTCCCATAGAGTTTTATTCAGCCTTGGCTCTATACCTGTCAGACCCACCGGAGAATTAGCCTTAATTTAACATGACATTTAGAGTTTTGTTGGAACCGAACGCTCTTTCCATGGTTCACGCTGTTCTTTCCTGAGTCATGCTTTTGGATCAATCAGAGCTACTCCTCCTCATTTTACCGCTACCCTATTATCACTATACTGTAACCCAGAGAAACCTGGAGTTTGATAGTTCTTGGCTACTTTTGCTGCTCTTACACAGCTTGCATGCTTGTCATTCTGTGCTGCACTACTCATTTTTATGAACATGGAATAAAAAAATATATTCCCCTCTTTTATCTTCTTTAATATGCAAATATATACAAGATTCCAATTATTAATTTACTGCATGTTTCTGTATTATGCTTTCCCCCACTAAGTAAGGTAGTAGCTAGGATTTTTTTCTAGTCTCCTAAAAATATTAGAAGTGACTCAAGTGACTCTTAAATGCTCAATAAAACCCTCCTGCATAAAATTATGTTTGAATACTTTGAAATATTCCAGCATCACAGGATGTTTAGATACACTTAAGAACTGCCTCAAATATTGTAACTTAAAGAAGAGTAATGCTGTACATATCTGAGTATGATCACCATGCATCTCAAACCGAACAGCATCCCACTCTGCTCCACTTAAGTGATTGTCTTGTCAGACTCTTTATTCTAGCGGTGGTCGGAAGCCTTTTTAATAATGTTCAGAGGAGACTTGCAAGACAACAGATGTTTCATGTTTTAACTGAGTTCTCTTTTTTTATGTCTTGTTTTTGCCATTTTTCTGGTTACCATGGTGCAGCCACTAAATATTTCCTGAAAAGAACACGCTGCGGAATGGGAACAACTCTCTGGGGCGTTTTAGAAAGCTGTGAGCTGGGGAAGGGTTTACAGCCTACTGTATGGGCTCAGTTGTAGAACACCTTTTAATTGCTGTATTTTGATGCAGAGTAAGTTGGTATTCTATCTAAGTATACAATCATACACATATACAATATGATCATACACAAAAAAGAGCTACGCAGAGCACCGTTTTGCAATTTAGTTTTACAGTACTTTTAGTATCGCTATTTTTTTCTTTTAATCAGACATATTCAGGTCTGAACAGGCAATTTGTACCAATGTTAAATTGCATAAATCACTTTCCAGTAAACAGGAGCTAGAATTTCAGGTTCCAATTGAGACTTGCAATTAATACAATCATACATTTAATCTTCCATTTTTACCTTTTATTTTTTCAATTAAGAATTCACCATTTTATGCTTTGGTTTGCCTACACAAATTATAGATTGATTTTTCAGGGACAGTTATTACCTTCTTTGATACTTTTTTAGATATAGTCCATCATTTAGTATGAGTAATAAAAAAAGAGAGATACAATTTGAAGAAAAAAAACCCACAGCAGTTTTTGGACGTTTTTATTGGCTAGAAACCATGGGAACTCTTTTGATTTCGGGGATGCTGGCTTCTGCCCACAGGGTAGACTTCGTACTGTCCGTAAAATGCCCCCACCAGTCAGAAGACTTGGGGAGCACTATTACATCTCATGGGTCTTTTGGGCCACTTAGGACCTAGTAGTACTTCCTAATGACTTATTATTTCTCTGGGTGGAAGGTGATACAGCTTACTGTGTTAAAATGTCTCTAGTCATATCCATACAATAAAAGTTGCATTTTTTGTTTCTGATTTTGGTTCTGCTTAATTTTTTTTCTCAATGACTCTTTAAATCTTGAAATATATTATATGACATAACAACCCAACCCTCAAAAATACAACAATTAAAGTAAAGGGGCATAAATTACTAATTTAAACTCAAGATAGGGGAAAGGCAACAGAATCAAAAACGTATGAACCTAAATCAGGTAGAAAAGAAGCTAGTTCAAAACCTTAAGAGCCCTATCTCTCTTTTTTATCAGACAGTTGTTGTCAGGGCTCAATCCGGAACTCCGCTGATCAAGAATGCATTGGGAGTGTGCCTAAACCACCATATTAGCAATCAACGAACCATGGAGTGCATATACATAAGGGAGAAAAAAGTAAAAACAATAATGGTGCAGCATAATAAAACCAGTGTCGTGTTTTATATGGTGTAAAATCCACTTACAAATGGGCTTGATAAATCGGACCCATCAGAGGATGCAATAAAAAGTTCTTTTTAATGGCTTCTTAAAATCTGTAAGATAGACTACAATAGTGCAGTATCTTGGGTAAAATCATCTGAAAGATCTGGATGTGCTTACAGTTGAGTATCTTTTCCTCCGACTACTACAAATTATTTTCCTGAGGAAGCCAAGTAGGATTTACGAAACGCATTGAGAGAGAGAGAGACACCAGATCAGATATTTTACAGTCTCTAACAGACTGCCCTGAAACTTTGATGCACAGCATTTTTCACGTTGTGCTACTTTCAACTGTAAGTGCATCCAGATCTTTCAAATTATTTTACCCAAGATTTTGCCGTCCCAAGCGCCTTTTTTTTTTTTTTTTTAAGTGGAGGAGAGAGAGGGGCGCCGAGTGGTTTTCGCTTACCAAGTTGTCAGTACCCGCTCGGCGCCCCTCTCTCCTCTCTGCGAGCCCACCAGCTCGGTCTCAGTGCCGGCTTGTAATGCTGAGCGCCGGAATATGACATCATTTCCGGCGCTCAGCAGTAAAGCAGCGCGCACCATGGCAGAGCAGGGAGATTCGCCGCAGGACTGCTGAAAGGTAAGTGGAGTACAAAGGAGGGATAGGGTAGATAATAGGGATGGAGGGGGGTAGATAATGAGAAGGTAGGGAGAGGAAGGGTAGATAATGAGCGGGGGGTGGCGGCATTTAAAACTTCGACACCAGGCGGCATTATGTCTTGGGCCGGCAGCAGACATTTGGGGAGTATTCTTTACATTTAATTCACCATGTGAAATGTAGGTTTTTTTCTGTTTTATTCACCAGCATATTAGCGGCAGGAAATCGCTCCCATTGATATCTTGGAGCATGACACCAAGACTCCTGTTGCTTCCCAGTAAACCATT
Source organism: Spea bombifrons (assembly GCF_027358695.1). Lineage (NCBI taxonomy): Eukaryota > Metazoa > Chordata > Amphibia > Anura > Pelobatidae > Spea > Spea bombifrons. The sequence continues at coordinate 51,710,525 of NC_071091.1, forward strand.
GTCATGCTGTTGACGCAAGAAGCAGGATATGTGATCAGCCAAACACATGTCCTGCAAACCAAGTAGCTGAGGGGATGGAAAAAGGGCAGATCCATATGGGGGATTCTGCAGACCACTCAACTATTGTATACACTAAATTGCATGTGATTGACTGGAGTGTCCCTTTAGCCTAAGCACACAGAAGGGGTTGATCCCTGGTGGGTTGACCATTAGAGGGGAAAAACTTAATACAAATAGAGAGCTTTAATATTCCCAATAAATCAGGATGGTATGAGAAAGCAGCGAACAAACATCCTGTTATTTTTTGTAAACGACACTTAGTAACACTTGCAAAATTGATATAACATCTACATTTACAGGAATTTGAAAACGTGCTTGCAATGTCTTTTTAGGATTAGTTGAGATGGGTGAGTTCTATAAAAGAACAAGGTTGTATGTGTTTACATGAAGTCCCTTACCATATGAGAATCAGAGACTGCCTTGTACATGCTTGGCAAGCAAACAGTTGACACTGTCTATGATGTAGCTGAAAGAAGGTTTTAATGGCTCAAGATTTGGGAGGAATACTTAAATCAAAGAGAAAATTCTAGAACTCGGAGAAGACATTAATGTGTTATATACTTGTGTCGTATAAAGATTCATTTTGCAGTCTCGGGCGTTAAGTCTTCTTAAGAGTTGAAGTAAACAGAATGTCCCTGGAATTTCCTGATATTAATATTGTGTTATAATTAGAGAAGAATATGTTCTCAACTGAGAAATGTGTCTAGTTCAGATGTGAGCCTTTCCTTTTGTTCTAGTTGTACTTTGTTGATAAAGCGGTAACCCGATCGGTGCTCAAACTGTCCCTAGGGACGAGTACAATAGACACATGTCTGACTCATATGTGAGTGGTGTATCCGTGTATTTTATCATTGTAAAATGGCTATATCAGTCTCTATCTCCTATATTAGTATATAGTCCAATGTTTTGAAACAAGTTTCAGACACATTTAGTATGCAGCGTTTATGGAACTGCATAAAAAGTGGATGTGATCTATGGTAAGACGTTTACAAGTCATCGAGCCTAAATGCAAGTGAGTAGTGAGTATGGATCCTTCGTTTGTGTTAGACTGCAGTTCCATCTACTAACTATTAGCTGTGTTTGTAATATTGTTACAGAGGTTTATGTATGACTACAGAAGCCTTGGTACATCTCGCTCCGTTTTGGGCTTTGAATGGTTTCATGGTGACATGCAGAGAGGCAGTTATATTAAACATTTACCCATCCCCACTGGGGCTGACAAGAGTTCCAGAGGTCATTAATTACAATGCCAATGAATGGCCCCTTGAAGCTTGTGCTTTAGATAGCAGAGCAGGCGGTATGTTGCAGCTCCTTCTAAAGAAAACATTTAAGTTTATTTTTCCCTTTTCTAGGTAAAGAACGCATATTAAAATACTTAAATATGAATTCTTCATTGGTGAGGCTGCATGGGACATTAAGCCGTCCCTTTAAATTATCTCAACGTTGTTACTCTACAGTGCTTAGGCCTGAAGTATATCTAGTACCAAGTCACTTGTCACATAGATGTTGAGTTTATCTTCCACTAGTGTAAATAAGAAATATTATGTAATGCTGTACAGGGCTCTTTATAGAATTTTGATGATAATTTGATTTGACTATTGTATGGACTTCATTATTCATTCTGTTTTATCCCTAGACACACTGATGTGGACATGAGTTGTTTATGAAAGAAAAAGAGCTAACAAGGGACAATGGAACTGTACTGGTATATGTAAGTATTATTTCAGATTAATATTCACACACAGCAACCCGCAAATGTTGCAGGGTATGGTACTTAAGACATTTCCGGCACTTAACAGATTAATTACAGTTTCACTCTGCGACTAGCTAAGTGTTTTTAATTAACATTTTGCTGGCACTCGCTGAATAAGATCAAGGAATGTATTATTAAGTGGTATGTTTCAAGCAAAGCCATAAAGCCATTTTTTAACCACATGGTTTCAATCTGTGAAAACCATAAACGCTTTTCTAGACCCATGATCTGGTTGAGTGCATGATTTACTGGGGCTAAGGTTGAACAATTATTTGCCAGAACCACTTGTGATAAAGTACCAGAAACACACTTTTTACTACTTTGAGGTAAGTCATAAAAATATAAAAATTAAAAAAAGGCAAAAATATGCAAATATCAACAGAAGGTTGTTGGGAATACTCTTGTTTCTAGATGAACCTAGGGAAATGTCCACATACCTACTAAATGTCTTTCTGTAGAACAGTCACTCTTTTGGAATACAGTCTGACCCTTTTAATCGCCCAATTTCCCTCTTTTTGTAAGGGTTTAGAAAAATTTAAATATTAAAATATATTAACAATAAAAATTACAGAAAGTAAAATTGCTAAAAAAAAAGGGTCACTTTTAGGTCTTGTTTCATTTACCCCAACTCCTTCTAGATTGTAAGCTTGTTTGAGCAGGGCCCTCACCACCATTTTAAGTTCCAATTGTTATGTTATGCACTACTTGTTTTGATCTGTTTTTCCATTGTATTGCGGTGTGGATATATAAACCACTTAATAATTATAGTAATATACACTTTGCTCACTTTTTTAAATATTAGGGCTAGTAAAGATTGTCTTTTAGAAATGAAATACATGAAGTCACATAGCTGTCAATAGCGTTCAAAAAGTTTTGGTAAAACCCTGTACTCCTAATACACCCCTAAAACAGAACTCTCATCTTCCATTGTGCCATAGAGCTGATGCCTTAACATATTTATGGTAATACCTTTACAGATGAATTGCAATACTTAGAGACAGATTTTAGCTCTTTAGGCTCATGTCTGCTAAACAATTCAGGCAGAGGTCCATGTTAGAACTTTCTGCTTGGGATGGAAGTATGATTCCAATGCATTGTTTACTAAGGAATTGTGGGAAATGAAAGAAATTCTGTAGGATGTGTTTTGGCTTAATAACCTAAACCTTTAAATAATAGTATTAGTAATAGATGTTTTGCAGTGCTAAATTATGTATGATTTTATCTCAGATTTGCCAGTTGTAAGTCTACTGGGTTTGGCTTGCTCTCCCCGATTCCACTGATCAAGAGGAAGGTAAACAAAATACCTCTTGTTTGCCTTTGCTAAAAATGTCTATTGATGCATTCCCTTTATTAACAAAAATTAAATCAGTTATACTCTTTAAGGCACCACTCTAAGTGTTCTATACAGTTTCAGTTTGATATATTTTAAACACCTTCAAAATGGCCATCTGGCAAACTTACCTTTACTGCTGCTACGGTGGCAGATCAGGTCCTTCAGCGTGTGGCCATGCATATCCAGCAGACTGCCGCATGTATGTCATTTCGTGTCCGCGGGCTTTAGAGTGGAGAGTCACTTACTTTACTAGTCTGGCGTTGTTAATAATATTATTAATTTGCTAGTTCTCCATTTCTTTTCTTTTGTTTTTAGCGAAAATACAATACATCCTAGATGTGGAGAAAAAATATCACACAAGTATGTATTTTCGTAGATGAGAAAGAGTTATTAATGCATGACAAATGACAGGACCCAGACAGTAGCAAATTGGAATAAAGTCTACAAGCGTTGAGGGAGGAGAAAGTTGAAAATCCTTGTTTATTTTTCACTTTACCTAAATCATTTTCCATTGAGATTAGTTTAGGATTATTCATACTGTTGAAAACGACCAAACAAATCTCATTAGTAGGAAAACATACATACATATGTTAAGTTAATATGTTAATGTATACCCATCAGTATAGATACAAATGCACAATTCCTCAGAAATTTTGAAGCTTAGTCTTAAAAACAAAACACAAAAACTTTTTTTGTAAATAAAGATTAACCTTCTAAGGACAGATCATTTATTATTTTTGTACCCTTTGGGACAAAATACCCTTTGTTTAACATTTTTGCGGTGCTCGTATTTAGCTGTAATTTTCTTCTTTCTCATTTACTGTATCCACACAAGTTATGTTGTTTTTAGATACCTTTATTTTGATCATTTCATATAAATTTCTAAAAATATAAAACATTTGAAAAATCATTTACTGATGAAAAACCTGCAAAATAGATTCTAATATTTGTCCTGAGTTTAGAAATACACAATATTTTTGTTTTTTTGTGTGCAAGTTATAGGGAAATAACTACAAGTAGCATATTGTCTTTTTAAAACCATTTTGAACCATCTGGTCATACTGCCCCCATGTCCTATATGGGACATCTTTGAATCCGGTCATTTCAATTTACCCTAATCAGACCATATATGTTTGAAGGCTTGACACCCCAGGGTATTTCAAATGCCAGTATTTTAACTCTTTCCATGCACTACTGCCAGCCTTTGTCAGACTTTTCCCCACACACGTTTTACACTTTGTTGTAACTGGATGGTTCTCCTGGTGGGATTAATCCATTAGTTTATATTAATTCGACACTGTCTCTCTGAAGTGTACCCATATCACAGATCACAATCTTGTAATCTATTTCTTTAACATGTCCTTTAACATAATTAAAAGTAAATAAAATACAAAGGTTAAGAATGGGGTAAAAGGCAAGGAAAAATGGATAATTGAATGTGAGGTGTATCTAGTGTTGATTAAATGAGAAGATAATTTAGTATTCTTGGTGCCTCATGTCTCATCCAACAATGTCTGTTGTATTATATAGTTAATTTTATAGGGACCACAATTAAGCCTATGCTTCTGAATGTAAGAAGGCTGTTTTCACTAGAAGTTGGACAACATTGATTTATGAGTATGTAATGAGGTTGTGATGAAACAGGCAACAGAGGACTCATCAATATTAGATACTTTGCATACATGCATGAGGAAACTCCGCTTAGAAGTAAAAAAAAAAAAAAGTTAAGATTCGCTTAAAAGGAAAGTCCCAGGGACTTCAGAATAAAATATAGTGTTGTATTCAATAATGTAGGTTAGCAAAACTGCCCAAAACTCCCTTTTTCTAGAAACTTGGAGGCTGCCACTGTTGTCAGTCATGACATATTTTGGGAGAATTTCCTGCTCAAACACCACTGAGCTTATTCTTTGTGGCAGAGCGAAAGAAGTCTATGCCTCTATAGACATTAGCCAGAGTGAGAAATCTATGAAGTCTAGAAGTCTACATTGCAGGGATTGGACCAAGATAACAAATCTAGAACACATATAAATGACTAATACGTAGCTGTCTGGAAACCTTATTTAATGCAAAAACGAGAACAGTTTTAAAAAAAAAAAAAACTATTTACATTTGGTGGGAGTTTCCTTTAAAGGGTGTCTAGAGAATGTCAATGTCTAAACATTTAAAATATTAAACTATTTCAAGAAGCTTAATCTAGATACCAGAAGGTGGATTGCTTTAGGTAAGGCGTATAAAAGTACTTGTGGTTGTAACTTTTTCAGACTTTTCTTTTTAATTTTTTAACCTGCTTTGGTGTTTTTGTTCCACCAAGAGGTTTATATGTTATAAAGCAACACGCAGAGACATAACTACTATAAATATCCCAAACTCTACTTTCCTGGCCAGATTGCAAGTAAATGTCTTGCCAATAGACGTGAGAGTTCAGTTTTAATAACCTTTTATCCGATGGGGAAATAATGTTTTTTTTGGATTTAAGGGCACAGACAGAATCGTTTTGTTATAAAGCCTGTATTAAATGCATGTGGATTGTTTCATTCTGCCTTTATTCTTGTAGGCAACATAGATCATGTATCAATTTCTGGTAATTTTACATTTACCCTTGCCTAATCATAATCCCCATGTATGGGAAATGTCATCAAAGGCATTTTATTACTAAGTATAAAACAGACTGTTCTGCAGTTAAGATTTGGTTATAAAATATAAAGGCACAAGTCATTTATGCAGTTTTTGCTCCTTCAAGGGTACTACCCACACTTATAACATGCGATTAAGGCTAATACTGTATCTAAAATTCCCACCCCTCAGCTATTTTCCATGCAGGCCTAATAAATCTCCTCCCATGTTATATGCCAAATACAAGTCACCTCCAGCACTGGCTCGGCAAGACCACCGCAGGGGTTAACAAGGTTTATGTCACCACAATCGCACTCCGCCAGAGAAGCAGGGGCGTTGGAAGATCTACTAACCCACCCAAAATATAGGAAGCACAAGGTCTGATCATACATGCCTGAGTCTAAGTGCTCCCAGTGATGGCCATTGATGCTGAGCACCAGGATATGATGATACCTGAGCACTCAGGATTGACGCCGTGCGCATTGCAAGTGAGCACTGAAACAGAGGTACCTAAGAGCAGACCTTGCACTTCCACCAGAGGATCTCAGGGTTGGAAAAAATGCAGGGAAAGAGAGGGGGAAAAGGGAAGAGAAAATGAAGAAAGATAGGAAAAATGGAAAGAGATAGAAGCCCATGGGAAGAGATGATAGGGGCAATAGGAAAGATAGGGAAGACATAAAGAAAAAGGAAAGAGAAGGGAAAAGAGAGAGAGATTAAGGGAAGAGTGTGTTAGTCCTTTTTGAAAATGTTTGTACAAATGAATGTTTGTATATTAAGGTAAGTGTGTCTGTATAAAAGCAATTAAGTGTGTGTCTGTAAGGGCAAGTGTATGCTCGGATGTTTGTATGGGCAGACGTGTAAGGGCAAGTTTATGTATATATCTATATCTATATATATCTATATATATATATATATATATATAGATAGATATAGATAGATATAGATATATGTGTTTGTGTATCTTTACATAAAGATATTCCTTTTACTGTTTTGGGCCTAAAGTGAATAGAATTATTAAACACATTGGAAATTAATTAGTATTGTTTTATTTTTATAATAATAGTGTCCTTCACTAACTTAAAATGTTAACCATGAACCTGTGCCTATTCCTGGACCCTTGTGTGCATGCACAGAAAAAGTGCTTCCATTGATTTCAGAGGGATTAGGAAGATGCATAGGGAAAGTATTCTTTTTGAACAATAATGCATTGATTGTTTAGGGTTAATCTCCAGTCAAGTCTGGGAAAATCTGGTAGAGAACTATAAAGTGCACAAAAAAGTTAAATACTCCTTTTACCAATTCTGAAAGCACAGAAATATAATTTTGCTGTTAAACTATATTGTTTCTGTTAATGTATAGTATAAATATTTACTTCATAATAATAACTTGTGTGTTATCTGTTAATTTACAATCTCTACCTCTGATTGCAATGCATTAATCTTATGGTTAATTATTTGAACTGGCTTAATTTAATTTAATCTTTTTTTCTTTTTGTTTTTGTCTTTCTGTTAACAGAATAGTGATAATATTTATCATCATAAAAATATTCTTCTACGTGTGCTGGTATCGTTCCCGGCAGAGGCAGCTTGATGCATACCTTAGTAACCCTCGCAATGCACAGATCGTCATCGTGGGCGGAAGGGCTTACCTGCACCAACTCTGTGAACAGCGTCAAAACGTAAGGACACTCCATGTTTACACTCCAGAGATCATTTATAATGTAGGAATATTTTATATGCCGGATAATCCTTTTAAGATCATGTTTACCCATTTTACAGTGTTGTGGAATATGATGGTGCTATATAAATCAGTAATAAATAATAATAACTTACATAATCATGTATACGGACACAAAATAATTGAACCTTTTTTTTTTGTAACATGTTACACATTCTAGTAAACATGCATTCCCCAATTCCTTATATAATTGCCACCACCGTGCACAATGTCAGATGTATGTTTCGGGAGGCCAAGGGTACAAGGACAATACTCTACTTTGTTCAAAACAAAACCAAAAATGTGCAATTATATGCAAAAAATATTGTCAGGATTAGGTTAAAATGAGAAAAATAGTATATTAAAGCATCTAAAGCAGGGGTCTCCCATACTCCTCTGCCAGCCTCTCAGCTGAATGGGAGATGTAGTCCAGCAGCAGCTTGGAGACCCCTGATCTATGAAATATATTTTATTCTTTAACAGGCTCTGGGCGATACAAAATCCCTGTTGAAAAACAAGGCTTTAGAGTTTAATAAACCAGTAAACCTTATTGTATACTGTGGAGCAAATTTTATGAACCTTTCTTTTAACATTCCGTGCCTGCTATAAACCATATTACGCCCCATCTCGGATACTGGCCTGTCTCAACTAATGCATTCTGAGCCAAATTTAAAATGTGTTCTGGGTTATGTAAACAAAGATGAGTGTTTTTTTTTGCCACATAGAGCCAGGTGCATGAAAAGATAAAAACAAGCATGGAAATGAGGTCATATGCCATAACCAGCTGTAAAATAACTCATTCAGTGTTTGAATAGCCAGTGCCCCACTTCCTGTACCGTTTGTCACCATTCTTCTAAGACATTGTTAACATATGGCAACAGTGGTTCTAGTGACGTCATTGCCCCTGTTCGCCACATAGTAACCATCTGATTTGTGTTTAAGATTTTTTTTTTCTTATTTGAGCCAAGACTCAGCTGTATTGTTAAGTCTGAGTTTTCTCTTGTGTATGTCTTGTTTAGTATTTAATGGCAGTGTTATTTTTGCAAAAAGGATATTGGAAAAATACAAAAATGCTAGCCAATAATCAGTTTAAATTAATTTAAAACTTTCTGTTGTACAGTGATATATGGATATTATTTAGTCTACATATTTTTAGTCTAAATGTTACTAATCCCTTCCTTGGTTTAGTAAAAGTCATTTAATTTCTATTGGTAATATTGGCCCTAAACATGATTTATTTTGAAAGGAAATGCTTAATAATAGAAGCATCTCCCTTATACCGTTTCCCTTCTAAGACACTTATTGAACAGTTCAGGCTGTTGTACCACTCTGTTTAGAGGGAAATCGGTCCACTTTGCAGCATGAGGGGTACACCTGAACATTCCTGAATCCACTGAGACCCTTCCTTTGTTTTTTTCTGTCATTGGCCCAGCCTATGGCTGGTGATGGTTACATTTTTAGAAAGCAGCCATTGACTGGGGCTGTAATGGCACATTTTTTTTCTGTAGTCCATGCTTTTTTATTTGTGCATGTGTGGTACCTCTTTATTAAGTGTATTTACTGATTGCATGCACTGGGAAAGCCACAGGTCCCTGAAGCTTTTTGGTCAGGGCTTTGAATTGACGTTTTGGCTTCCCAGTCCCATTGAAGACTTCAGCGATCCTCTTTGGATGGGGACCAAGAAGATTCGACCCTCTCTTGGTTTTGCCAGGGAAGGAAGGGGCTATATATCCCTTTGGGGAGTGTGTCCCCAGAGGAAGCAGATTTAGGACATGGTGTTCCTCTGTTGCCTTACGAAAACACAGCCACACTAGCCAATTTCTTCACTGACTATGTAAAGCATGGTCCTTTGGGCTTCTACGTGAAATAACATCATCAATCCACTTGGCAGATATGAATATGAAGCCATAGAGAAAATAACTCCTCTGCTGAAGGCATATGCAATGCTGGACAAGTCTGTCTGTTAGTCATCGATGTCTCAACACAAAGTATGGAGGGAATCATATGGGATGCCACTGTCAGGTGCAATTCACATTACATTGTGTTGCAATTCAGTAATTGACATTTACACAGAGTAACTCAAAAAATCCAAACTCCGGTTTTGTTTATAAAGAACTCTAAAGCTTCATTAAGAGCTGTCGCAAAGTTTGACTAAGAGCACAGTATAAATAGTTTAGTAATGGGTTTTAAGATGTTTTACTGATTTACAATGTAGATAAGAGCTTACTCCAGACATTTCCCTATTTGGAACCTGATGATTTTATCTACAAAGAATTTAGAGTTTAGTCAGTTATTCTAGATGGGTTTTGAGATACAGCTTTAGCTGCTTTAAAGTGATTAATTACAAAACCTTTTTTATGATACCATTTTCCTGGCACCCTACATTAAGATGCACTGAAAATATATCATATACATCTGTAGAGACCTCTGGTATATAAATGGGCTCACAGGGTACTACAGTACAGTGATGATGGTGGAGGGAGGCACCTAATGGGCTGCTGTAGGCCTAGGAAAAAAATTAAAGTGATGATATTGCCACATCACCGTTATTTATCTTATATATTTTTTTTTGCTTATAACATTGAGAAATATATAAAGTATTCCTCAGATTTTAATTTAAAACCTGTCAGCTGAATGTGCAGTGCTCCCACTAAATAACCCCAGGCATCCTTGTGTGCTGAATTCCTCTAAAACTGGGTCAGGTTTTACATATTTGCTTTTAGATATATGTTACTAAAAACTCAGGAAATGGATTAGATTAGATTAGATTTTTTTTATATAATGAGCCAAACATTTTATTCACTTCCAATAACTTAATCTTGGGCTTTCATGTCTAAATCCCCTGTGCAGAATTGCATTTAAAACTCCCTCAAAAGAATGTATTCTCGTTATCTAAGGAGAAAGTTAGTTATTTTTAGTTTCTTCACTAAAGGAAATAGTTTACTGGGCAAAGATTCCAGAAATGTTTTCTTAGTCTGCCAATCAAGACAAATACTAAATACTCTCTGCATATAAAATCACAAAACATTCAATTTTTTTGCTGAAAGGAAAATATCCTTTTAAGTAAAACATTATGATGCCGATATAAGGCATTTATGAGGTTTGCAGAAATTTGAAAGAAGATTATAAGTCTGTGCTATAAGCATCTCCAACTGGACCACGGAGCAATAGAAGAAGATAGCCTGGTCTGATGAATTACGTTTTCTTTTACATCACGTGGATCGCTGGGTGCGTGTGCATCACGTGGATCGCTGGGTGCGTGTGCGTTGCTTACCTGGAGAACACATGGCACCAGGAAGCACTATGGGAAGTAGGCAAGCCGGCAGAGACAGTGTGATGCTTTTGGCAATGTTCTACTGAGAAACCTTGGGTCCTGCCATCCATGTGATGTTACTTTAACACGTACCACCTACCTTAGCATTTTCATGGACATGGGCACAGGCTGACCAGATGTCAGAATTTGAAAAATGCACACCTCCCACCTTCTTTTACATCACGTGGATCGCTGGGTGCATGTGCGTTGCTTACCTGGAGAACACATGGCACCAGGAAGCACTATGGGAAGTAGGCAAGCCGGCGGAGACAGTGTGATGCTTTTGGCAACGTTCTACTGGGAAACCTTGGGTCCTGCCATCCATGTGATGTTACTTTAACACGTACCACCTACCTCAGCATTTTCATGGACACGTTATTCCCTGATGGCATTGGCATCTTTCAGCAGGATAATGCACCCTGCAGTTTGTGAAGAACACAACAACGAGTTTAAGGTGTTGACTTGGCCTCCACATTCCACAGATCTCTATGCAATTGAGCATCTATGGGATGTGCTGGATAAAGAAGTCCAACCGCACCAGGCCCCACCTCAGGACTTAAAGGATCTGCTGCTAACATGTAATGTTAAACGACTGCCACGTTCTTCAACTAGCATCCCAATTATCCCAACTCACCACTAAGCCCCTTCTTCAAGACTGGTCCTGAATAACATGTAGATCAATACATAATATATGGTATACCAAGCTCTTATGCTCGGGATTTTATATAAAGCATAATGATCTTGGGAAACCTAAACTACTATTTATGTGAATATCCCCCATGTTTAGCAAACATCTTTTATAGATTTTATAGCTGCCAACCTCATGTGACTCTCCTAGAGAGGGATTGACATGTATGGCCTATTGGATAAGTAATAGTTGGCAGAGTATAACCTAAGTCTGTTTGAACGTGTGTTGAGTGAGGGCTAGCCACATTGTGATTTCACTGACCCACCTATGCCCCATTGTGTTCCTGCTAACTAATTAGTGCCTGGCCTTTACTTAACCGGCATGATTTGTACCAGAAATGATTTCAACATCCCATGTAATGAATAAATAATACTTTAATATTTTATGTTGAAAGCACTCTAATAAGATGATGCATACAAAGCAGTCAATAATTGGTAATTATATTTGATATCTGAAACCTCCTTTTTTGTTGTTATTTAGACGTGTCTCCATGTTTGGTCCCTTATGAATAGACCAAGCGGGATGAGAGTTGTAGTATGATGTCCAGGGCCCCAATCAGCAGAGTACGCTCTGTACACCACCTGAGAGAGCAGGGGGGGAACTGAAGCAGCTAGGGGGGGTCACGTAATGTGCAATATTTTCTGTGGCCACCTTTTGCTTTTAAAACGGCATCAGTTCTTCTAGGTACACTTGCACAAATTAGGGGAATTTTGTGGGCATATGCGTAGTTAGGCGTATGATTAAACAGTTATAACAAGCATGCGCTAATGATCATCATTTTAATATGTAGGTTGAAATGCATTCATTAACTGAAACAGAAAAAGCTATGTAGGAAAAATTAAACAGGCTGAAGAACAGCCAAAATCACTAAAAAGACAGTTTAACCCCTTAATGACCGAGCTGTTTTTTTTGTACCATTCGTGAAAATGGCTGTTTTACATTTCTTTGGTGTTCATGTTTAGCTGTAATTTTCTTCTTTCTCATTTACCGTACACATATGTAATGAATTATTTTAGATACCGTAATTTTTTTATCGTGACATATTAAAGAAGGCTTTTTCTCACTTTTATTTTAAAAATCTTTTACTCATCTACAAAAGCTAATGAAAAAGCCTGCTAAATAAATTCTAATATTTATATTAAGTTAAGAAATACCCAGTGTTTTTAGCATTTTGCTATTCCAAAACAATTATTTTTTCAGATCTGGTTATACTACCCTATGTCCTATTTGGGACATCTTTGAAGCTGGTCAGTTCAATTTGCCCCCATCAAACCATATATTTTTGAAAACACCCCAGGGTATTTCAAATTTTCCATTCACTAATTTTACCACCCGCATTTTTCAAAGTTAGTGGTAGTATTTTTGTCCTACACACATTTTTATTCAGGTGATAACGCCGATGCATAGGCTTGTTGGGTTGTTTGTGGGCTAAAAGGCCACATTTGGGAGGTGTGCATTTTTCAAATTCTGACATCTGGTCAGCCTGTGCCCATGTCCTATTTGAACCTGGCCAAACGAGTTACTCCATCAAATGATACATTTATAAAAACTGGACAACCCAAATGCCACTATTTTAACATTTTCCATTTGAGCAACAAGACCCAATGTAGTTATACTGCATCAGCAAGATCTCTGCCAGGTAGAAATTTCAAGGGAGACAGGGTTTCCAGAAGTTTTGTCGAGGCTTTTTTGAAAAATCACACGTAACGGGGAACGCTGAGGGCTGTAGACACAGTGGCCAGCCAAGTAAATGTAATGCAGTTCATGAAAGACACCTCATGCTTGCTTCCTTTTTTCAAGTGGAAGTTGTCCAGCAGTGCCATCAGTTTAGCATTGGCAGTGGAACTCTGATACACCCATATGGGTGAAGTGGAAACAAATGGAAGCGACTGAAGCAATCGATTAAAGAAAACCAAACAAAAAAAAAAAACACAAAAAAACAGCAATTGGAGTGCAGAAAAATGGCAGCAGGGGCTCTGGACTAATAAGTTTCAAATATTTGGCTGTAGCAGAAGGCATGTTGTCTGCCAAAAGGGGTAGAGAGGAGTACAAGAATGAGTGTTTGTAGGCAATAGTAAAGCATGGTGGGGATTTGGCCAGAATTAATGGTCTCCTTAACGCTTAGCAGACAGATACTTATCCCTCATGCAATACCATCTGGAAGGCATCTGATTGGCCACTAATTTATTCTGCAGCATGACAACAACCCCAAACATTCAACCAAAGTCATTTAGAACTATCTTCAGTGTACGGAACAACAAAGGGTCATGGAAGTGATGGTATGGCTCCCACAAGGGCCTGATCTCAACACAGTTGAGTATGTCTGCTTATATGAGGAGAGAAGCAACTCATGCTGCCTAAATTCACAGAAGAACTATGGTTAGTTCTCCACGTTCTTTGAAACAACCTACCGGCCATGTTCCGACAAAAAACTGTATGCAAGTATACCTAGAAGAATTGATGCTGTTTTTAAAGGCAAATATTTAATTTGGGTTTTTCTTTTGTTCAATCAGTTTTGTTAAATGATATAAATAAACGTGTATAAATATATCTATATCTATATATATCTATATATATATATATATATATATATATATATATATATATATATATCTATATATAGATATATATATATTAAGCATTCATTCTGCTCCTTGCCCCTGTGTACCCACCTCAGTGTGGCTCTGGCCTTGGTGATAGGATGGCCATCTGGCGCCTCTGCGACCGCACAGCTTCCACACCCCAAAGGCCGGCCCTGGCTGTAGCAATAATTTCCTGTGCTCTTTTTCCAAAAGTTGTGTTGCTTAGGATTTTTTGCACAGGTTATGTGTTATGGCAAATCCAGCCAAACTTGTACAGCTGCATCTTCAGATTACACATGCTTAGTTTTTCTTTTGGTTTTGTGGAAGTTGCCGGACACAAAGTTGTTGACAGTTGCTTAGGATCTTTGTGTATGTTAGGTGTCGCTTCAAAATACCCCCAGATTTCCCACCTGTTTTACTAGCCCCATGACTTGGCTGCTGCAACCCTTTAGATAAAAAAAAGAAAGAACAGAACATTTAAAAACAAATTAGTTAATATACTTTTGTGTAGTATTCCATCAAAGTGTAGAAAGGAACAGAAAGGGCAGTGGTACCTTCTTAAGCACCTTTTCTGTGGCCTTTGTTTGGCACCAGTTGAGGGGAGGATTATGGAAGGAAAATGCCTGCCAGTTAACCGAATGACATTTCCATCTTCCATATTTTGTGCATTTGGGGGCTGCTCAAAGATGGTATTTTCATCAGGTATAGTTGACATGACAAACAGATGCTTTTTTTTATCTGTGTATCTTAAGGCAAGTAATTCCTGATTACGCAAAGCACTTGTTTGTGACTTTTTTGTGCCTTTTTATTGCTTGGGATGCACCAGTTGCTGGGAGAACCCCTTTCTATTTTTTTCCTTATTGTGCCACAGGTAAGGGTGTCAAATAAAAATGGAAATAATTCTTGGTTTGTATAAATCAGAGGTGGTAGCCTTTATTTATAACGGGCAAAAGTGGGTCCCATACAATTTTGCTGCTGTGCCAAAATTGTCTGGGCAGTCAGGAAGTGTTTAGGAGGACTTTTTTTTTTTTTTTTTTTTTTTTACAATATCCATCAATATGGTCAATGGCCAATTTTTTATTTCATGTGGGTCAGTGGGGTGGCCAGGTCTTTGTGTGAGCCTGAGTGGGCTGCCAAATAGTGGGTGGCATTTGACACATTTTCAAAAAAAAATAAATAATGAATTTTTTCTCCCTCACAACCCTAACCCTCAAATTCCCCCAAACAACACTATCCTTCAAATTACCCCAACACCCACCAACTAAACTAGCCTAATTCAGTTCAAATAAATATAAATGAGGTAAAACAAGTAATTTGTGGAGCAAATATCTCCTCTCCTCCATCTATACTTCCCTATATGCTTTTCATTTTCTATATCGCCTGGTGTTTAAGTGAATGAATTAATATTGCAGTTCAACATTAACAGTGAGTTGAGGTTTGTCCCAGTGCCTTCTACTTCTCACAAAAATTATATGTAACCTATTTTTTGTTCCCCTACAGGCTGCTGTGTGGGCAAATTGGTATGGTGTTCAAGATGACAGCTCAGTTGGTGAACCTTCTGCCTCTCTGCCTCCTGCACCATCCTATAGCCAGCTGGAAGTGCCACCTCCATATGAAGCCATTTCTGCAGGTATGAGCCTCCTTTTCCCTATATAACAAAAAATATAATAAGTCTTCCATCAATCCTTCCCCTACTCTGTTTATAAATGTGACATAAAACTGGAAACTGACCCACTCAAAGGGTTAAATAAAACACGTGATAGAGAATCGTGCCTTCTGTGATCAATGTGCCAATTTATACCTATATATCTTAATAATAGTCTACTGCCACATTGCATATTTTAACATGCTGTTGACCAGAATACATAACTTGCTACCATGCAGTATTTCACATCTATAATCCAACGGAGTGCAATAATGAATTGCATAATGAGTGTATACATGCTGCATACTATGGGGTAGCATGTTATATTTTCTGAAGGTAGCGTATGAAAAATATATGTTCTGGAAAAATGGCTTACGTGGCAACCCTAGATCAAACTGATTTACTGTACTGTAAATGTTTCATTTATATAAACAACGGTACAGTTTTATATAGACTCATTGTTATACTAAGTTAGTACTGGTCTATATACACCCCTTTTTTTTTTAAAAAAATAAATCTGTTCATAACAAGGTTATGTTTAATCAGTAATGTGCAGGAATTAATTTCATTAAAGACCAATTATGTATTTGTTCAGATACTTTAGGCATACCTTTACAATCTAACAATTAGCATAAGACAAATCAGACCTGAAATGCTATACCCTTGTAAGGATGCAATTATGCCCAAAATTATTTCATGGATCAATGAGTCTGGTGCTCTGTCCATGTCTTCTCACTGAAATGTAGCTCAGTTACTCACTTGGTTGCAGGCTACTAACATGTTTCTGTTACGATCACCGGGTATCTGTGTTAGGTCAAGTTGTTGATATTGGTATAGACACAGAAAATTTACTATGAAGAAACTCAGTATGCCGTATTAATTAAAGGAGACATCGTGAATAAAAGTTACACGTATTCTATTGTAATCCAGGCTGTCAATTGGCAATGGAGACAGAATCCGAAATGATAGCTCTCACCAAAAATAGTCATGTATATTGTAAATACAAAATAATGTTTTATGTAAGGTCATGACAAGAAATCCATAAGATATTAGAATGGTCAACAGTAAGGATAAGGTTACTTAAGTAAACAAAATCCAAAGCCAGGTTTCCGTTTCCAGAGTTTAGCAAGATCCAAATCCAAAGGTCAAGGGTTCCAGAGATCGTCAATGTCCAAAGCCAAAGGGTCCATTCCAAAAAAAGCAATATCAAAGTAGATATCAGTGTAAAGAACTAGTATCCAATTGTGAACAGGACAACAAACAACTACTTAATGAACAAATTCAGTATATATAGATCCTTGATTAGAAATGCATAATAGAAAAGAGCTAAAATAATTAAATGGAACACAAGCAAAACAGAGTTAAACACACACGCATGCATACTTTTTACATCAAATGATATGTTAATAACAAAGAGTGGGTAAGGAGAGCATGACAATATTTGAGTAGTTGTTCACAGTCACTGGGAGCATTCATTCATGTAAGGAGATGGCCCCTTTGTCCTCCACTGTATTTATCATAGAAATACAATGCAGGCCATAGGGATGCCAGAAATAGTATATGTTAATGCAAAATATGTCTTCATAAAATAGTACACAATAGAACACAAGGAACACACATAAAACCTTTAACATTTTATCCTAGTACCCTACTATGTGATTACACAACCAGTCCACCGTCAAGATTGTAAGCTTGTGAGCAGGGCCTTCTTTACTTAATGTATCGGTTTGTCTTAGTCAGTGTTAATTGTTAGATTACCTGCTTAAAATGATGATTACAGCCTTTGAAGGTCATTTTTTGTCACACCCCTTAAATATATGTATTGTAAGAAGTACTATGTACCGTATTTGCTCGATTATAAGACGACCCTGATTATAAGACGACCCCCCAAAATCTGAATATTAATTTAGGAAAAAAATAAAAAGCCTGATTACAAGACGACCCTATAGGAAAAAAAGTTTTACTAGAAAATATTAATTCATGTAAACTATTTTTTTCATATTTAATAAAAGCTATGATTGAGAAAAATATTTTTTGTTTCATGTCCTTTAATTTGCTAATCTGCCCCCCAGTTATGCACATCTGCCCCCAGAAATGCCTTATACCCCCTATATGCCACTCTGCCTCCCTGATATGCTTTTACCCTCCTATATGCCACTCTGCCCATGATATGCCTTTTAACCCCCTATATGCCACTCTGGGGGGTTAAAAGGTATATCATGGGACAGAGTGGCATATAGGGGGTATAAGGCATTTCTAGAGGCAGAGTGGCATATAGGGGGACACTTACACACCCAGACACTAATTTACCCACTTACATACCAAGACACTTACATACCCACTGTGACACACATACCCAGACACTGATATACCCACTCAGACACACTTCCAAACCAAGACACGCACTAAAGCACTTCACTCACCGCGATGGCTCAGCAGGCGCTTAGTATACTGCGGCTCCCACGGCATTACGGCATGACGCGCTGTGACCCCGCTAGGCCCCGCCTCCTGCAGAGAATTAAAGCGGTAAATCTACCGGATCCGCCTTTGACTTTGGGACGGCACAGTGCCGCCCGGGTCCCACGGGGTCTTGCTTCTGGAGTGCCGTGCCAAGATCAATTATTTCCCTCAACCGGCTCTGCTCCCCGGCAGTGGGCCGGCTATCGCGGCGCTGAGGAGGCGTCCCCCATGCTGAGATCACACTATGCAGATAAAGGTACGCTGCAGCCCGCGCTTTCACGGCGCTCGCTGCTAGACGCCCGGTAGCAGCTGAGGTTACCAGACCGAAGGATCCAGATTCCCTGCAGCGCTGCAGGGAATCTGGATCTTAGTCTCATAGTCAGACCTCTGTTTGAGGTCTGATTAGAAGACGACCCCGATTACAAGACGAGGGGTATTTTTCAGAGCATTTGCTCTGAAAAAAACCTCGTCTTATAATCGAGCAAATACGGTAAATTGTTGGTGCTATATAAATTAAAGCTAATAATACTTTTTCATCTAATTTCCTCTGTTTCACTCTACAGCAGACGATCTTAAGCCTCCACCTTACAGCGAACTGGCTCCTGACGTCTCTGACCCCGACTCAAACGTCTTGACTATCCCAGAGAATTATGACGCCTGCAGTTTAAGTGAAGCTCCTCCTCCTTATACTCCCACCATAGTGATAGAGGAGACCCCAGCACCCCTGTACTCACAGGCTGGAGTACAGACATCATCAACTGACTCACAGAATCCCAATTCCTAGCTCTCCTAACTTGCTTTCCCTAAATCACCCTGTTCTTATTTCAATATAGAAATTATGTTGTTATCGTATAGGATTAGACTGCAGGTCAAACATAGTGCCAGGGCAATTTAAAAAGCCCCATCTTTTAAGTCCTTACCAGTTACTTCCTGTGGATTCTTACTGTTGTGTTTTTCTATGCACTCAGATTGTTTATAGTGATGCCGCCCAAGATAACATGTCTTCTTTATCACCGCTGCTGTTTTAGGCATCTCACCATGGAAACACCAATGTCGTGAAACCAAGCTAGCAAACATCTTTAATTGAAAAAATAAATGCATATGCGATAGAAAAATCAAGCAAAGTTTGTTTTGTATAAAACAAGAATCATGTGAGAAAAGAACATCACTTGTGGAAAGCAGCGCATATATATATAAAATAGTATACCATCTGTGTGATAAATACTTAATGTATGATATGATTTTATGTGATTGATTTGCATTGAAACTTACAGCACCTGTATTTTCCATGTTGCAGCGTGTGGAACATGTTAACTTTTACCAATGGCTCCTACAGTTAATAGGAGCAAAGGGATTTATATTTATTGTGATGGTTTTACCTTCTACAAATGCAGGAAAGAACTTTCCAATGTCCTCACCAAGGCCTTCTTACCTTCTTTTGGCCTTTATAACCCGTTACAGATGAACCTACACAGTGCGCAGAAGATTATGCACGCAATGCTTTGCTTCCATTCTTCCGGGCTTACCTCAAAGTCGTAGCATATACATATATATATTTCTAATAGGAAGCGAAGAGCCAACAACCCATTCAGGAATATCGCTTTGAGACACTTCTGTGTAGCTTATTTTTTTTCCCATAACAACAACAAAATTAAAACTGGAGCACTATTTGCACTGGAGGACAACTGGAGCAAAACTTTGATAACTTTCGTGGAACGAGTTTGCTACTCTTACACATTTGATTGTGTATTGACAGGAATTGTTGCCGAAGGGGTTTCTGCACTAGCTCCTACTCACTTTCTGGGTATCTCACCACTGCCAAACTAGGCGTTGTTGTGGTTTTGAAAACCATTCACAGAAGACTTGTACGTTTAACATAATTTGACGGTTTGTGGAAGAGACTGTTTTTTGTTCTAAAGTAGATAGTATTTTTGTTGCAGCACCAATGTGATATCCATTCCATTTCTCTTTAATGTTCTCCTTTCATTAAGTATGCCACTATTAAAGATTAGTCCCTATGTATTTCATGTCTGTTTAAGAAGACTGACAAACATTTTGTTCTGGCATAATCAAGGATACAGATCACTACATTTTGTCAATAGGCTTCCTTCATTGAATAAATGATACCATGTTGAAAGGACTGAAATACACTCAGCAATTCACTAATCCCAGAGATAATTATAATAGATTATAATTTTCAGTGTCCAAGAGTTGTCATAACTTAAGTCCAATTGGTGACTCTACAGCAACATGCACATAGAAGTTGCATTGCCCGACTTGCGAGATTTGAAAAGCTGTGCAATTTGCAGAAGAACAAAATGGTTGTCAGTCGGACACTGGTGTAACAAGGGAGACATCTCTCTGTGACAAAGTTCATATTTGTCACATTGTTAACCAATGTGATTACCTGCTTAAAATTCTGATTGCAGTCTTTTAAGGCCAAGCTTAACGTGAATCTTAAGTGTCGAGCATAGGTATAATCTACACACCATACTTCTATAATAATGTACATGAGGATGACATTGTTTCGCCTATGAAGTGAATGATGATCACTCTTTTCATATCCATGTACTATGTATTTCCTATAAAACACTTAATGGAATTTGTTTTATTTCCCCCCATAAAGGGCTATCTACGCTTACATGTTATTGTTACGTTCAGCTTGAAAGTTGATGTGTGTTAATCAGAAATGTAAAAATTATAAGTGAACAGTAATTATTTCAATGGAAAATTACAGCACTTTATAAGATTTTTTTTTTACTAGTTTGACAACTTTGGTTACCTTTCTTGAAAAATTGTTTCTGGTGTGCCAAGCAGTGAGTATAGTTACACTATTTTATTAACAGGGGATAGAAACATTCAAAACACACATTTAACCAGGTTAAAGTTAGTAATAAGTTAGTTTACATAGTAGAGTGTCAAGGGTAGTTGGTCGGCTTTATTGTTATAGTTACTTTATAGTGCTCATTTTATAACAACAATGAACCTAAGGCCTATTATAATTACTAATAGTGTTAACCCGCCATCCTATTATAAACAGTTCAAATTTCAGAGCTCCTTTGCCACATGTTACAGTTCAAAGGCAATATGTTTTTAATATTTTCACTTTTAATGTTTAACTCAGCAGTTAATAGGGTATATTTTTTTGAAAGGGCTCAGAAGCAGTATATTTTTCTACCACAGAGAGCAGGGCTGTTATGGAGGCTACAGTGTTATCTATTGACTGAGATATTCCATTCAAGGGACAATGTAGTCTTCGAGATTTTATTTTTAAATACATGTGATAGTCTATGCAAAATGGACTTCGACATGCATTAGAAAATAATACAATGCATTTTACTACATGCATAGCGGTGCTTGCATTAATCAGTTGTTGGCTTTAGAAAATGAGATTGCTGGCTCATCCCCTAATTACCCCTATTGAAAACAGGAAGTGTAAGCAGGATGCATACTTCCTGCCCATGCTCAGCAGTGCTCCAATGAAAATCAGTGGGTGTAGAGACAGCCTGTGCAAGCGAAATACCAATGTTAACGTAGCATACATGTGATTGGCTAATCTTACCCCAGCTTATGTCAATGGGAATGCTACTGAGCAAGTGTACATAGGAATGATTCCTGCTTTCAGTAAAGTAATCTGGGGAGGAGTTAAATGAAAGTAATTTAATTTTCTAAAACTAATAACTAAAGAATCCATGGACCAATTTGTACGCAGTAAATTGTATTGGACTCCATTATGCATTTGACATTTTAAAATAGGTAGTGGACTTTTAGTCACTGTTACATGCTTTCAATAACATCAATGTGTGGTATGTGCACTATTGCTATTTTTTGGCTGGTTGAATCATTTGTTAAATAATTAGGAAATGGTGCTTTAACTCTTTAGGTATCTGGGTTTTTTGTTTTTAAAATACTGTACCGTTGTTTTATATTTTCATTCATAAACTCTTTTCTAAGCCCTTTTCTACCTGACTGTTTGAACCAGTGTCCAAGAGTTAACTAATTATTAACCATTGTTCTCTGTTGGGTTCTTGTTTTCTTGTATATGATGTTGCTAATTTTCAAACTTTCTATTGATGAATTTTACTGTGTGTTCTTTCCTCTTGTTGGTTATTTGGACATAATCGATGTATTCAACAGGTGTTGTAGTCAAATGTATTGTTGACTTAGGAATAACTAGTTGCTTCTCTAGGAAGCCTTATTAAGGAAAACCTAGTGTGCCAAGAGTTATTAGTAGGCTGTGAAAGAGTCCCAGATAGCTACACAATGGCACTTTTTCATGGTCCGATGTAGTAGCTCTAATCATTCTGACGAGGACTGGTAAAGACTGACAGGCTGGCATGATCCTAGTGTGACAACATTGGCCATTCTTTTCTGGACACATACAAATTTAATTTGTAAACTACTGCACTGCAGTATGAGGTATATCGCTGAGAAACTGCCCTCAGGTAAGTCTGCCCATCCCAAATATCGTTGGGTCACTCTAGTCAGCAATATATGAAACATGTATGTGTCCTGGAAGAGATGCCTGAAACAACCACGCTACATAAATCCCACATGGGCATTAGCCCCTGTCCATGTAGACCCTTATTGTCAGTTATACACCTACATTAGGCCAAACAGTATTGATGCTTTAAACCTAGTGGCTTATAAACCTATTTTAGGAATAGCTAAAATGTAAGTTTCCAAAAAAGTGGAGGACAATACAATTATATATATACATATATTTGAAATATATACAGGTAAAGGGGCCATGTTTGCCTGATTATGCACTAAATAGGTCACTCCTCTAATAATCTAAACATGTGAATTTGATTATGTAATATACTGGATCAAGGTATTCTCACACATTTCACATATCATATTCTGCAAGAAGCCTTACACAGCACTAGTTATAGTGGGACTGAGAAACCTTTGTTGGACTAGCACCCCATCATTAAGTCAGCCCTCATTGTACCACAGGTTTCCCATCCCGATCTATAAGTATCATACCCAAGAAGGCATTTCATGGGGCCACAAAAAGTTATTCTGCTAAAAACCCAATACATGCTAACGTATAAATTACTCTGACGTGTCTTAAAATAGTTTGTAAAAACGTATCTATAACAATGGTAATGGACAGCATTACTGTAAGTCTTAATTTTTTATGAGATTGTGTATTTCCTTATAAAAAGCACACTAGCCTTTTTTATTGTGTACAGTATTTCTATCTAATGTAACAATGTTATGTTGTCACTTTGCATATTTCTCAATAAAATGTGGAAAACCAGTGATTGTTTTTGATATGGAATGTGCCGTCCTAGCGACCAGAGAGCCATGATTAATGTCATATTCTAATGCCACTAGAGTACGCTCTAACCTGCTTAGCAGATCTGCCATTTTATGATTTTCATAAACAATGCAGTAACATTCAATATTTTTTCTCAATTTTATGGCATCAGCGCATGCTTTTGTGCAACATGAAATCGTTAAACAATTATGAATGACAACATTTCCAGGAGTGACTGGCATTCAGTTATCAAATTGAGTAGTCACGAGCACCTTAAAGTAATAGGCTTACAATAAGCCTAAAAATCAATATAGGAAAAGCTGGTAATAATGAGATCCATTGGTGCAGCAGTGTTCCATTTCCTTACCCGTACAATTTATACATACGATATAAAAACATATTTGTTAAAGCTTCAGCCATCTGTCTACAATACACTGATGCTGGTTTCTGAGATGTATATTAAAGGGTTTGGTATGATTCAGTTGACGTTAGTTGTGAGAAGGGGTTCAGGAAAGGCATGTGACATCACAACTAGGATCCTCTTTGGCCCTGTAAGCTCTATCACTATAACTACTAATAAGTAGACTGATAAGTCCATTGATAATTTATTAAAACAAATTATTTAAGTATATCTAACATTGAAATTGTTCATAAGTAGCTTCAATGGCTTTCATGTTTCTTAAAATTATCATCCGTGACACATGCAATATAAACAAGCTGTACTGTGGCGGCTCCCTCTTGTGGTGGTTGAGAAGACTTACACATACACATGGTAAGATTACTGCAGTCACAAAACCTGGTATAATGTGCCATCTTAAACTTTGACATGTATATGAGGGGACTGAGCAAAGCACTGCAAATGTTCAACAGCCTTCCGATTTCATGGATTAAGTTAATATAATTGGTCCATGCACATTCATCTTGACATGCTGGCAATGTCACATACAAAAGGCATGTCAGCATCAGAGCATAATTTGTTGGCAAGCAGAGTGCCAGAAAAGAAGATATGTAGACAGTATCCAGTTTGACTGCTGCTCCCATATCTGATGGCAGCCGGATTTGCTGGCAAAATAAGTAAATCAAAATTCTTAAATAGCAAGGGACCAAAACTAAGGTTGGAATTAGGATATTAGGAGACCCAAATAGAATAAATGACCTTACTGATTTAAGATCAGCTAAATTACTTACATACATGGAACCACAAAAATGCTTAGCTGTTCCATAAACATTAAACGTTGTGTATATGTAACTTAGGGTACCTATGACAATGTTAAATGTCCATAATGCAATAACTACAGTTTTACCAAATTTTACATTTTTATATTGGATGGATGCCATAGGGTAATAAATAGTGACCATTCTGTCAACACCAATAACACATACAAACAAGATGCTTCCACAATGTCCCACAGCATTGATGAAGTTCATAAACGAACATGCCTGTATCCCAAGTTTCCAGTCATACTGCTGGCTCAGGTACACACCCCATGCAAAACTAGGGATTAGGAAAATAATATGGGCAATTGCAAGGTTTACGAGGTACATCTGAGTCGTGGTCCAGCTACGGGTAGCTCTGCTCATGCAGGTTATTTTTATTGCATTGCCAGCAATAGCGATGAAACTCAAGATGTAGGACAAGTCTGAAAAAACGTGTGCAATTGTTTTGTTGATGACTTCACAGTCCCCGTGTATAATTTGCGGGATCCTGAAGACCTTTAAACCTTTTGTACAGTTGTAATCTGTGGAGTTCCTTTCTATCAAAGACATATCCATTTCAAATGAATATATATTAAACAGTGGGTAAGTAAACGATAATCTCCTTCAATGTTTTTATTCATTAAATTGTATGTTTAATAGACTTTGCTTGCTGATATTCCAAAATCTTGGTCTAAACAGAAAAGACAAACGTAAAACAATTAATGACAGCTCGAATATATCAAGTCTACAAGGTGTCACCGCTAACCCAGGAGTTTGCACATTTCAGACCAATGACTAATCTCTAATCACTATTAAGGGTCAATATTAGTGTAAGAACCGTTGGGTTACCCCACCATAAATGCAAAGATACATTTGTGAGGCAGCCAACAAAAAAACTCGCTATGCATGATGCAGGTCCTTCAGGGGTTTGGACTTTACAACTCAATAAAGCCAAGGAACAGATTAGAAAATAAAATCATAAGATTTTACTAAAAGTTAAGCATGTTAAAGAAATGTAATTGTTATATTTGATCTAATGGGAATAAGAACTTTCTGAAACAATGCACGATGAATATGGCTTATCTGTTTGGGGTCCTTCAAAGAATCAATCTCATAAGTAGTAAGGAAGGTCATAACTATTGTCTGATTCTTTGAACCTTTGAAACAAAACTATAAGTTTCATCTGCATCTAAAGTAATGTCGAAGTGCTCTAAAGGAGTTCAATTAACCGTTATCTTATTATACTATGGGCACTTGTAGTTGCATGTTACAGTGTTTGATTACTAACTTCAAGAAGGTACTTAAGCATTTCCTTAATTTAGCAGATTACAGGGGCTACAAATTGTGTCTTTCAAATTCCCAAATATCTTGGTGGAATATGTTGGTGGAAAGGTTCCTGGCACATTATTAAAGTAGTGTAAACACAAAAACCCACATAAAAAGTACTTGAAGCGGTGCACCCAGTGAATCCTAAGTGATCATATTTCATAAATCTAGAAACAGAAGGTTAGGTGCTTACTGGCAAATATACCTTTGCAATCCTCTACAAAACAAATGCCTTAATAAACAATATTAAATGGCATGATGAAGCTGTTTTATAAATCTTTATAAAATGTGAACACAGCTTTAGTCGCTTGTGCTTTTGTTGTTCTATTTAGGTAACTGGTTAATGTAAAAGTTGTTTTTTCTGTGGACAATCAACGATTTTAAAACCAGACATTGATAATGTGGGAGTCATTTTTAAAAAAAAGGTTTTATTCATTGAAATGGCACAGCCAAATATATGATACAGATATATTTTATATGTGATGCAAATATATTTGAAACAGCAAAAAAATAGCCAGTGGGACATTACAGAGAAAATGTTCTCCTCCTAATCACAGAAGTAATGATCACACAGAAATTCACTAAAATAACACTTTATATTACTTGGTTGAATGATGGAAGGTTACTCAGGGAAGAGTTGCAGATGGATAGGAAATAACATCTTGCCACACACATCATAGTATAGAGTATAAACATTCAATATTGCCCTTCTCAGATGTGAAACATGCCCAGTTTCTTATATATTCAGACCTAAATGCATCAATAAAGATCATGAGTCCCTCAGCTCTGCGTGCTTAACTTATATTTATAACATTCTATGGTTCATCCAATATTTTTTTTATGTGACTACCAATCAACCCTTAGTGAATTCACCCCATATTATAGTTAACTGATCCATACACTGATATGGATTGTTAAAACTACCTTTTAAACTATGAAGATGGTTTAAATCATCTCCAAAATATGTTCAGTCACTAAATATTAAGGATGACACATTTTAGACTGTGTTAAATAACAGAAACATGCAAATAATTACCTCCATGAATGCATCTTGAATTCAGATTCATTGTAGATTTAGGCATATTTGAAGTGTGTGTTTAATTCTGGTTTCCTCTTATTATATAGCAGTGCTTACAGGCAAACAGAATTCCCCAGAGCACTGTATCTAATCCACCGAATCAGAAAATCCCTCTAACTAGAGGCTCATTAGGGAGTGACGACAATTATAATTTGTATCATATATGGAAGTCACTAATTATTTAACTATTTGGTTAGAAATTGGAACTCATCTTTATGTAATTTTTTTTTTGATAGCCAGAGGATTGTGCTCTTTGTCGTCTACTACCGTGCCAGTAAAAAAACAGGGCGGTCAGTGCTCCAAACATTGGTAGGCCCACAGTGGAACCGAGTTCTCAGTCTTCGTCTTCTAAGGGATATGCAGCTCCTTCCTTCTCACCCAGACATAAGCTATGGGTGGGCCGGATCTTCTAGGATCTCCCCTAGAGGAGACCCATTGAAGTCTTCAAGTCCATAAACAGAGGTCTACAAGGGGGAGTGGGGGCCAGAAGGCACAATCCACTCCTTCCACCAAAACTGGATACAGTCTTTGGGGACTCAGTTCCACTATGACTTTAGGCGACACAATGGTTCTTAACAAATTTCAAACAAAATACACATGCACAGAAACCAAAAAAACTCAAATGTGCAGGTGCAATACGTGCCAGTGAAAAATTCCACAGGCCCCAACCAGATGGCTGGTAAGCTAAAAATCTCCCCCTTTATATGCCGGGGCAATTTAAGGGTGGGTAAATAAAAAGTTCATCAAGAAGGGACCCAGGTGAATATAGTGAGAATAATAATGTGCCCCCGCACACCACTCAAAGTGCCAAGTGCCCCAGCGGATCCATGCCAGGGGACACTATAACAACACTAGGCTCTCTGATGCAACTCCCAGGCTAAAGGCCAGAGGACCTAGCTTTCCCTCTCTAACAGGTACTCACTTGATCTTAGCCAAAAGCCAGAAAATCAATTCTGTGGTTAATCAGTTCTGAGTGGAGAGAAAACTGGTCAGTTTATCCTGTATCAAGTGTTAAGTTGGTCTCCATGATTATTTTTAATGTGGCAAAACATAGGTTTTCATCTAGGAACAATTAGTCATATTGTGCCTGCCAAATGATGAGAACTGCATGAGTAAATACTGGCATTGGTGGCAGTAAATACGTTGTTGTGGAGACATGTAACCAAGACACGGCACCCCGTTTTACTGAGTAGGCTACCTGGAACTCTCTTTCATCTAGGGGAGTAGCTTTGGGAAGAGGTGGGGCTAGTTATGTATAGTGTGGGACTAGCTCCAAAATGGGTGGAGAATATAAGGAGAGTAGGTAGGAAATGGGTGTGCTCAAGCACCACTTCCTGCCCTTCAGCTGGTCAAGCCCAGAAAGTTCCCAGGTGTGCAGCTTTAGCCTGTCCCAGCAAATGTTCTGTGTAATGGGACTACCATTTTGGTCAGAGCTGCAACTGACATCACATGCACTCATGTTACAGGGTGGGACTGTCTCGTCCACCGTAACTGAATGAGCAGTCAACGTAGAAGTTCTTGAGCCTTGAATCACCTAGCAAGAGGTTGAGCCCCAAGCTAAGGGGACAGGGACTTAGACGATACCTGTATTGGTAAACTGCAGGCTGGATTCACAGACAGGTAACACAGGATGCCAGGGGCTAATGCAGAATGGATGATCAGATACACCTGGGTTCGGTACACTAAACAGGTAGTTATACAAGCCAGAGATCGGTTCACAGAGCAGGTAGTACCAGGACGACAACAGATTATCTGTTCTGAGCAGTTCTGGATTTTTAAATCCGGTGCCCAACTTGCTCTTTCTAGAGCCTCGCATCACCAGCACGCCTACAGTATTTCTCTGCAAGCATGTACACACGGACGACTAGGATCGTGCAGCTGGTTGGGACAGGGTAAGTACACGCTGCTCAGAACCTCCACGCCAGCCAGCAGGGTGTTTGGCATACCCAATAACATCTCAGGTATCCAAATCAGAACACCTTTGTTGGGAGTGTAGTAAGAGGCAAGGAAGGGTAAGACCAACTCTGGGAGTGGGCATACCTGATTAGCCACCTGGTTATGCTAGCATATAGGAACTCCAAAGGAGGTCTCTGCTGCTTCAGCACTGATCTCCATTGCATTTTTACATCATTGGACCAGTCAAGGGAGACCAGAGGACCTTCTCAACTGGCCCATGGTCCTCACTGCCCACTTTTGCAGATACACAGGACAGTAGGACAGAGCGCAAAAATCTTACCCTCAGTGATTGTCTTACTGTTTAAGGATGGGAGTTATGCTGGGCCATCATCTTTCTCTGACTTGGTATATAATGATACGAGTTATATTGTATCACCATCTGTGTGATTAAGGGAGTTGTAGTATACCACTATCAGGCTCAGTATATATATATTGATAGGAGTCATATTGTACCACATTCAGGCTTACTAAATAATGATGGAAGTTATGCTGTACCACCCTCAGTGACTGACGTACTATTTAATAGGAGTTATGCTGTAGCAATATCATTATCTGGCTCATTATATAATGATGGGAGTTGCATAGTATAACCATCAGTGTTTGGATCACTATATAATGATATGAGTGAAGCTTTACCACTGCCTGTGTCTGGATCACTATGTAATGTTGGGATTTGTGGTGTACCACTATTAGGCTTAGTATATATTGATGGGAGTTATACTGTACCACCTTCAGGCTCAGGATACAGTTATGGGAGAAAAGCTATGCCAACCTCAGTGTCTCAGTTGCTATATAATGAAGGAAGTTATGTAGTACAACCATCAGTGTCTGGCTCAATATATTGTAATAGGATTTATGTTGTACCACATATGTCAGGCTCACCATGTGCTTATGCTCTCTATGAACTGCACTGTATCATATCGATGTCTGGCTAACTGTATATTGATGAAGGCTATGCTAACACACCTGCACATGCATTTACAATCACTGGCCACTTTATTAGGTACACCTTGCTAGTACCGGGCTGGACTCCCTTTTGCTTGCAACAAATCTGCAGCAACTGCGTGATGCTGAAATCTCTGAGGAATGTTTCCAGCACCTTGTAGAAAGTATGCCATGAAGAATGAAGGCAGTTCTGAAGGCACATCCATGATGTCTGGGGGGGTATGCTAGTGTAAGTGAGTGTGTTCGGGTATGTTAATGTGTATTTGTGTGCATGTGTGTTAGTCTGAATGTCTGGTTGTGTTCATGTGAGTGTGTGTGGTTACTTTAGTGTGTGGATGTGTGTGTGCTAATGTGAGTGTCTGTATATGTGTTAGTGTTGAATGTCTAGTGTTGGTGTGAGTATGTTAGTGTGTGTGTTAGTGTTGAGTGTCTGAGTGCTTATGGGTCTGAGTATGTGTGTTAGTGTGAATGTCCCTTCTGAGGTAAGGTTCTGGATCCGCCAGTGGTTCAGAAGCAACATTCCTAGCAAGTACTAATTTTACTTTGCATTGTAACTTTAATTTCACAGACTTTGGTTATTTAACAATATATCCCTAAGTGACAAGTTACTGTGCCTTTTTGGTAATATCTGACTTGGGTTTGGAAAGGAGACTGGAGAAAAGGGGAAGTCTCATAGAAAAAATGTTTTTTTTAGCCCAGGGAGCTGTATTAGCAGCATACATCTCCATTGCAGTCCCCATCTGGACTCTGCACAAAGCTGTGAAGCTGACCTCTTCCTGTAGGGCAGGTGGATGACCATGCCCTGAGTCGACTCTGCCCCTAACCCCCATGCTACACCCCCAGTCTTCTAGTCTTATATAAAACTAGAACTATTTAAAAAAGGAAAACCTAAATATCTTTTGCGTTCCTGGTTCATATAGTCCATATTTTAAACTATTTAAAATTTTCTTTCAACAATAAGATAAGTTGACAAACAAAATGCAAAATCTATAGATAGCTTTAATAAATTCATTTTCTTACGATAAAAGCTGCAAAGCCAGCTGTTCCACTTGAAGGTCTAAAACAATATAATTTTCTAAAATACATTTTCAGGGAATAAAAAGTCTTGTGCCAGTCATGACTTCATTGTAGTAATTTCCCTACCTTGAAAATCTCCTTAACTTCATTAAGGTAGATCTATGTTGGATTACTGTTGGTTTATTATCCTCTTAGAATTGTCATTATATTTAACAAGCAGCTCATTTCTGGAGTTGACTGCAACTAATAATAATAATAAAAAAAGATTTCCCAGCTAATGACAAGAGCAGGAACTTATCAATCTGGAATGTACAATTATAATATTTGCTTTGAATAAGCGTCAGGCAGGTTGCCTGAAGGAGAACATGTACCACTTTTAACAGCAGGCACCATCGTAAAGTATATACACAGCAGAGCAGTTTTTATAGTGGGCCAAGCTGTGCAGGAGCTTAGCCATATCTCAGCTCGGCTTGCCGAGCCATGCATTAGCTGAAATGGCTTGTCCCCTGCAGATGCGCACAAGGACACAGTGACTGAAGCAGAGGAGGTCATCTGCTCCTGACAAGCCAGGGCAAGCTAAACATGGGTTTAAGCTGATCAGTTGTCAGCATTATTTACGCCTACAGTGCCTTGCAAAAGTATTCACCCCCTTTGGGATTTTTCCTATTTTGTTGCATTACAACATGGAATCAAAATGGATTTTTTGGGGATTTCATGTAATGGACATACACAAAATAGTGAAGTGAACTGAATTAAATAACTTAAAAAAGTGCATATGTATTAACTCCTTTTGCTATAAAGCCCCTAAGTAAGATGTGGTGCAACCAATTACCTTCAGATGTCACATAATTAGTTAAATAAAGATCACAAGATCTTTCACATCATCTTAGTATATTAACGCCTGTTCTGAAAGACCCCAACACCACTGAGCAAGGGGCATCACAAATCAATATTTGATACTGTCCTAACCTCAACATGTAGGGTGAAAACACTACCCAGATTGCCCGAGAACGAGAGCTCTGCGTAGAGGCGGATCCTTCAATGATTTTCATTGGTGGAGTCTGCACCAGTGTGGCAGCAGGAACCCATCAAGGTGTCAGGTCATGTGGAGGACTGGGGGGATCAAGCAAAGTCTTAATTTGGGTAAGTTGGCAAACTGGTGACATGTGTTATGTCGGGACCTAGACAACACAATTAATGGACCTACTATGCAGAGACTATTGCACGGCACAGAGCGCACAGGCAGAGAGTCCAAGGCAGAAAAAAACGATACTGGGCCAGAGGCAGTAAACCGTGGTCAGGAGATATCGAGGTAGGGTCAGGCAGCACAGGAGCGAGGTCAAGAAACAATCCGAGGTCGGGGCAGGCAGCACGGGAGCAAGGTCAAGAAACAATCCGAGGTCGGGGCAGGCAGCACGGGAGCAAGGTCAAGAAACAATCCGAGCCCTGGTACACAATGAAGGCAAACGAGTAGTATAGCATAGAGCACAAACACCCAGAGTAACATACAGTGACTCTTTGAACGGGCACTGTGTGAACCAAGGAGTGAGTTTAAATAGGGGAGAAGGGCGGGAAAACGGACAGGGGACCAATGGGAGAGGACCTGACGTCATTGCGACCGGCGCCATAGAGTGGCATCGGTCCAATAAACAAAAAACGTAAACGAGTGCTAAACCCGCGAGTACCGCGGGTCTAGCACCCATCAATAGAGTTGGAGCGTCGCGAGCCTGCCGCAGCACCTCGCTTATGACTCTGCGAGTGCTGCCGGCACGCCGGGGCAGCTCTAGAAGGTTTATTTTGCCGTCTTTGGCGGCTCACGGCGGTTTGCATAGACGATTGTGACCGCCGTGAGCACGCCGCGTCTACGCGCACGTCCCTCCGTTTACGTGCAGTATGCACGTCACTTGGAGTGGACGTGATATCTTTGATCAGGATACGGAAATTAAATATATCACATGAAGGGAATGCGCCTTTTGTAATATACTGTCTCACAGTTATCTACCAGACAGTTCAACAGTGAAGGAGGGGTGTGTTTGGCTCAGGACCAGGGAATGTACCCATATGGTTCCAAGAAATGTGTATGTTGTACGTTTGTCAATGCTTCTCAAATATTTTATTCTTCAGTAAAAAACCTGGAGATAATTATATATAGTTAGCATGAAATGTACATGCAAGAAATGCTGTTTCCAGTACATTGGCCTTACTAATAGACAGTTATGGGAATGCATTAAATATCAAAAATTAGATGTGATGCGATGATGAAAAATATCCCATTAGTTGGCATTTGCAAATTAGGAGTCAGAAGAGGCAATTTAACAGTATTAAATAAGTGTTCATTTTTTGGATATTTAAATTAGACACTAGATCCCACTTGGGATAATTCAGGAGTGGGAAATTAACTGCTATGTGGAGTAGCAATCACTTTTAGAATTAAGAAACATGCATTTTCAACAAGAAATACTTAAGTTCTTCACTACCAGGTTTTTGTTGCCATTTTTACCATACATGGATTTTATTTCCTTTTTTTCGTGTTTGATGTACCCATACAAATTATACATACTTTTTTTTCAGAACAAATAGGGTTATAATTTGACACAATTGAAACATGCAAAAAACAATAATTGCAAATGCTAGTAAAAAAAAACAAAATAAAAAATCATTTGTTGCAATATTCTTCTTCTTCTACACTTTAGATGCCCCTCTTGAACAATGGCCAATAAACCATTGTTTATGGTTGGCAACATCCACTTATTACAGACATAACCCATGTCACGGTAACCCCCTGAGACTGAGGACACATGGGGGTAGGTTTGAGTTTGGGAGGGGGCACTGATGGATTCCTAGGGAAACTCCTTGCCTGCCCAGTCTTCTCTTATGTCTAAGTCACCCTGTGCTCAATGGGGGGCACATAGTGACTGGAAAACCCCATCTGGTCTGGTCGCTACGGTTATCCTTTGTCCCACCACGTTGCTCTATTGGGGTTCCACTATGCTCGTGGAGGGCAACATTCAGAGGAGGTTACGGAAGAGGGCTCATTTGGGAACCCTGGTTTTATTACCCATCTTTAGGACCGGGGTTTACCCAGCCACGACAATGGAACTCTGGCACGGCTACTGCATGGATTATACCCCGGGACATTTTGGACACTGTCACTCAGATCAAGTAATTTTTTGGAACATAACATCCTCCGACTCTGAGCTCTTCATTGGTACCCCAGGACTGACGCCGCTCCCTCATGATCACCGCGAAATAGTGACTCTAGTGACTTGTCGAGTGGGCATTGCTGGCCATAGAACTGCATGGAGGCGCCAGGCTGTCTGGAAGTTGATGGGAATATACTTCTGATCAAATTATGTTGTGTGTATAAATATCTGTGCTGTTCCTAATTAAGTCAGTTCATATTTTACCTCAATCAGTTCTGTCTTGTTATTGGGGTAAGTCTCTGTGCTGTCCTTGTCAGAAAAGTAAAGCACTGTATTACTATGCTAAGGTATACTACAGTGCCATCGAGGTTCCTGAGGAGTGGTGTTACCTGCTGTCTTCTACGCTAGTTCCACCTGACCATTGAAGTCTTGTTTTCCTGCTGGAGAAGGAAGCAACGTCTGGTGGGTCTACACAGTCGGGTCCCATCACACCCCACACACATATTTTGTTATGTTCTTGGGAGCCACATCCAGCCCTTAAATAGTACCCTATATGATACTATTTTTAATATGGCTTAATGAGTTTGGGGGTAGGGAATGAGGGTGTGAGGGTTATACTTTTTACATGTAATTTTAAGGCAATGAGATGTCAAGTTCTTTGCTAATTCATGGCACCATAATGTTTTGACATACATGGACAATATATTGTTATATTTTTCAACATAGTAACCGAATTTGAGAGGTTTGGATTTAAGTTGCACTTAATATATCCACATTTCTCATTTTAAGTATCTCCTGTTGGCCTGCAACAACCTTGCAATCCTTTCTGTTGGTGCAGCTCACACACCAAATATTTGGGGCCTTTGATAAACAAAGAGATTAACAGCATCTATTATTTACATTTCTACCTGTTGTGATACGTCTAGGTGGGTCATGCATCGTTTTCCTGGTTTGGGAAGTAAGGTATTGCCAAAATCAATGTTCTCACTAGGCTTAATCTGTTATTAAGAACACGTTCCCGACACATACAGGTATGCCTTCTATCCCATAGTCCACATTTGGGACACACACACTGAGGCTCTATATCTATCTTAGTTAGTTACTTAGTTGAGGCTCAATACTATGAGCTGTCACACTTTGTAAACTCACTCAAATTGGTGTCCACATTTGGTCGGGGGAATATATATTTTAAATACATATTAGGATGAATACAGTAATACATTTAATGAACTTGCTGATAGCGTTAATGCTCTGGAGGAACGTCATGACTTCCTGAAAGAGTTTACACAATCCGCCTGACTGTCCCATAATTTCTGAGATTAGATAGTAAACATCCAATTTATTGGTGTATATGGTAAAGATTTAAACGGAAGAACGTCCCAAAATTTTAATCCTATTTAAAGGACACAACACATGTAATTAATCTTCTGTCAGATCTAGAGTGGGAATAATACATACTGTATATCCTTGTAACTGTGGATGCCAGCTCATTATATACTGTAATTGAGCATTTACAAGGGTGCGAGGCCATCCAGTAGTCTTTGGCAATATATTCAGATCTTAGTAATGCCCAGATTGATGTAATTGTCCAAAGTGTAGTGTTTATACTGACCCATAAGTATTTATTGGCTCAATGGTGGGGGCAGCATTTTTTTATAGGATAAATATTATATTTTGCATATGAGCTTTAGCATTTCTTGTGGATCTATTATGGTCTGATGGACTACTTTACAACCTAATCATATAGGTGGTTTCTAATTATTTAAATCATTTTTTATGTTTTTTTTGTTCATTGTTTTATTTTGTATTTATTCATTTTATCTTAGTTGACATTGTATTCTTCTCCACTCATGGTTTAACCTGGTGTATGTTTTATGTAGTTATCTCTATTTTGGGACTACTACCTATTTTGGTATTTGCATGTTTGTTAAAGTGGAACACCTTTTTTATATAAGTCTACTGTTTAGTAGAGATCCCGTATTATGCAACATCATAATATTGTCACAAATTTTTATGATTTCAGGTCATTTTATTGGGTTTCCCCACTAAGTTTAAAAGTAATGCTCTAATATAACTGCATAGTGAGTTGGGCAAGTGGAGGAATCCTAGTATGTGTTGTTATCAGATTAACTGGACTAAAAGGAGGCTATAGAATACCAATCCAAATGTGGACAATGGAAATGCAAAGGTTTGGATGCATTTGCAGTGCTTCAATGAAAAGTAATAATCACTATGGCTGTTTGGGGCAAAAGTGCCAAATTTGGGGCTTGCACATTTTTCGATGCTGAACTTTGACATTTGGTGATCCTGTGCCCATGCCCTATTTGAGACATCTTTGAGCCTGGCCAATTCACTGTACCCAATAAAACCACATATTTTTGAAAACAATTTACAGCCCCTGGTATACGCCAAAGCCAAACAGCAACTCAATATGTATTCAGCAACATCTCCTGAGTACAGTGATACCACCAATTCATAGGTTTGTTCAGTTGTCGATTTACCCCATCAAATCATATATTTTTGAAAGCTAGACACCCCATGGATATTTCAAATGTCAGTATTTTTACTTTTTCCATGCAAGGGTATTTGTTTAGAAACAGTGCTTATTTTAGAATTTGCTCATAAAGTTTTTTCTTTCTAGATATTTTTGGACTTTTTTTTACATTTTGTTGGAACTGGATGGTTCCTCTGATGGTAACATCAGTGGGGAATTATTTTTACATGTTAGCACATTTTTATTTATTCTTTTAACTATTTTCTCGTTTCTTTTACTAATCACATTGTGATTAGTAAGCTGAGCTCCATTGACTTGCATGCTTGAATGCAAAACTTGTATTGGGTGTAGAGAGACCCTCTTGGGAACTTGTTTATTTTGTAATGGGCGCTGCCATCTTGTGAGAAGCAAAATGTCCCTAGGGCGCTTGTGACTGCTCTCTCCGATGAGCCCTGGGGTTGGTTTTTCAGTGTCTCTGAATGCCTCAATATCAAGGGATTTCAGCCACACTGTTTAAGCTTAGGAGGTGATCAATTATAACTTCTTTCAAACAGGCAGCGGCATATTAGCAATCAGACAAGGCC
The DNA here is from genome assembly GCF_027358695.1 of Spea bombifrons. Classification (NCBI taxonomy): domain Eukaryota; kingdom Metazoa; phylum Chordata; class Amphibia; order Anura; family Pelobatidae; genus Spea; species Spea bombifrons. Next base: position 51,747,694 of record NC_071091.1, read on the forward strand.
CCTGCTGCAGATTTCAGGGTTGCTGAATGCCCCGACATCGAGACATTAAAGCCACAATGTTTGGGACTTATGACGTGCCAGGTAGGGGACCACATGTCCCAGATTGCCCGGGACAGTCCCGCAATGGGATAGCACAGGGTATTTTAATTCCCTTCCCTTTCTCCTCTCTTCAGTAGGAACTGTCATCCATAGCCTATTGAATATATTGTGTGTAAACCGGCCAGTATGTTCAACTGTATGTAAAAATTAATGTCTATGTATTAGTGTATGTCACTATGAATGTGTATGCACAAGTGTATGTGAGCATGGGTGTCTATGTATAAGTGTCTCTGAGCATGGGTGTCTAAGTTTGGATGTGTAAATGTATGTGTGAACATGCATGTGCAAGTGGCATGAGATGAAATATGTTAGCATGAGTGGTGTGAGATGAAGTGTGTGTTAGTGAGCACGAGTATGTGCGTGTTAGCATGTGTAATTTGCGCAAGTGTGTTTAGAAGTTGTTTGGGGGCAATGATGGCACAGACCAGCTGTTTGTAGGCACTGACAAGCTGGGGCAAAGATGGCACAGGCAGGATGTTTGGGTGTTAGAGTGGCATTGATTAGCTGCTTGGGGCAAAGCCACTCACAAGTTCTTTGAGGCAAAGGTGGCACTGCGTTGTTTGATGAAGTTGGATGGGCCCCAGGGCAATTTTCACACCAAGGTCCTGTGGTTTCTAGTTACACCCCTATCTGCACAGCACAACATATCCAAAATTTGATTACCCTACTAAAGACATTAAACCCCATTCTCCAGGGAATACCACAATTAAAATGTAATGGATGTTATTTTAACCATAAACAACAACAATAATCTTAACAGTTGTCACAATAATAAGCCCCATCCCATAGAATGGTGTACACAACAAAAACTGAAATACATGACTATTTTAAATTCCACTTTTTAAGTGATTTTGCAGTACTTTCACACGCCACGTGGACTCATACTAGTATTACTTTAAATCAACTAAGAATCGTATACAGGCCTCATTAAAATCCATGCAATTGTGAGAAAAATATGAAAAGGGCAACAAAACCGTCCCCTGGTTAACTCAGCTACATCCCTAACCCTCCCAACGACTAACCTCCCGCTAGAGACTAGAACAAATAAGTCTACTGCCCAATGCGTAACCGCCCTCTAAAAGGATACACTCTATCCCACCACACGTCTCGGTGATCGTTTTGCACGCAAGTCTCGGTGGTGACGAGAGCCAAACCGGAAGTGGCGCTTATTATTTACGGTCTCGGAACATCTCATGGTAATGTATGTTGAAATACCTTAGAGGTACTAACGTGACGGCTAAAGTGTTGTTTATATTATTAAATGAATACACGGCATTGTACAGCATAACTATTCGCCGCTGGCACGGTTGTAGATATGCGGAATCTTTGACGTGGGGACTGATAAAAATGCATATATGTATATCCATCGCCATGTTTACATCCTGCTTTATGGAATTTGCATATAGGCAGGAATGCTAATTTGTGTCGCTTAGATGGTTCGAAAAAATGCTATAGTTACTATGTGTATGCATTTATATTATATATATATATATATATCTGCTAGGTGTATGAACGTGTTTATATTTTGTGTAAGACTTTAAAATGCATGTTTTGGTAAAGTGACAGATCCCTTTTTAACTACCTCTTATCTTAATGGTGGTCATCAACTAAATGAGAAACCCGGACAGAAGTAATCTTTTTAACCCTTCAGGACCAGGGAGTTTTGGGTATTTTAATGCCCTGAAGTTTGTTTTGCCATTTTTACCACATGTTAATAAAGATTACCTTTTTCCCTGTTTTATGTATCCACACGAATTACACATCCTTGTTCTCCGTTAGGCTTCTTTTTGAAACCGTAACAACATTCAAATCATAATTATCAGCGGTATGTAAAAAAAAAAACCCCGAAATAATTACACTCTGTATTCGCAATGTTGTTTCGGATATATTCTACACAGTGTGTGCCGCTACTGAACAATAACCCAATTTGTTTAGCAACATCCCCTGATTACAGGTGGTACCCCACATGCATTTTTTTTTATATCCTAGAGGGCTACATCCATCCCTTGCTATATTTCATACTACTGATTTAAGGGGTTTGGGGTTAATGAAGGGAGGGTATATGTTTTTACTTGTAGTGCTAGGGTAATAGGATTCAAAAAAAAAAAAAAAAAAGTTATTTTTAAATTCTTCATCATCATCATTATCATCATTATCTTTGCACTGTTCTGTGCAATCTGGATAGATACACCCTAAGTGGCATCTTAACCATCATCCCTACATGTGGCATTGCCCCTAAATCCATGGGAGGCTAAGGGGTTTATCAAATAATTTTTCATTAGTAATTTTTATTACACCCTCTGGAACTGACGAGGATACCTCTTGGGGGCAGGCAGCAGGAGATGTGTTCATCTGATGTGGACACACGATAGTTGCAGGGTCCCTTTAAGTTCTCATGGTTTCTTCTTGCAAATTAATGGGGGGGGGGTCTGCAGAATTCCACACATAAATGTTCCCCTCCCCAGATAATTTCTGGGCAGGGGAACACATCTCCGAACATGTTATACACTTACATCCAGTCAGCTCTAGGGCTGACTTGGCAAGCATTGAGGCCAGAGGTCTATGGCATTTGTCCCCCAAAACAAACATGAAGTAGCTGTGATGCTATTTAACCCCTTTGCAATTAATCACATACCAGGTACGTCATGAGAAATGAGGATGAGTAAACTACCTGACACATGATGGGTAAAAAAAATGTTCCCATGTCGCCACAATCGCAGGAACAATGCTGCCAACAAATGCTTAACATCATGTCCTGGCGCTCAGCATCAGTAGCTAGCAAGCTTTGCAAGGGAGCAGTGAAACAGAGGTCCGTATGGACAGACCTCACACTCCCTTTATTTTGGGCCAGTTTAAAAAAAAAAAAAAAAAATAGTAATTTGGCTACCTGACAATGTGCCGCAACAGAGGTTTTGTTGTGCCTTTTGTGACGTGTGTGCCAAAGGTTTGCCATTGCGGGAAGTAGAAGCACATTTAAAAATTGCCCCCTAACCCAGGGAAGGGATTTCAGCAAATTTCCATGTGCAAGTTAAAAAAACCAAAAAAAAAAAAAAAACACATACTGATATTCATCTGGATTCTACCTGCAAAAGCAGAAGTGTGCCTTCCTGGTTAAACTGTAAAAATTTGAAGCCTCTTTGCACTTTGTGGTATCTATGAGCTCAGGATTAGTGGATCATCAAGGAGAGAGGTTCAGTGGTTGTGTCCAGCAAGCACCAGGACCATCTCCTAAAGTTGATTCAGCTGCGGGATCTGGGGGCCAGTAGTGCCCCCGGAGCAGAGTATGCTCGGGAATGGCAGCAGGCAGATGTGATTGCATCTGCACGCACAGTGAGGCGAAGACTCGTTTGAAAACTGAAATGTCATGCTTCAGTTTTGACCCCACAACATCTGAAGCATGACTTACTCATGTATGTGGGGTATTGATGTAAGCTGAGGTTGCTGCTGAAATACAAATCAAGAACTTTTTTTTGTTCTTTCGCATATCCAATAGGAAAAACACATGGTGAAAGGCGTTTGTGGAATCAGCTGCACTGAACATGCCAGTGTGTCCCTAATCAGATTAGGTGCTGTCTAGTTTTTCTCTTTTTAATATATGGGTTTGGGGGTTAAATTGAAATATGGTTAAAATGCCCCTAGTAAAATACTGTGGGATCAGCCGTTTTACTTTTTATAGCCACTATTGGGGCATAAGTCCTACATTTTTAAGAAATCCCGATGGAAATATGAGCCTTGGAACTACCAAATTAGATGAAAATACCAGGCGTATGAGGTGTTTACAAAACCAAAATATATTTTTTTGGATAGTTTTCTCATGCCAAGTTATGGTTTATATATCATTATTATTATTTCAAAAGAAATCCCAACTTGTCCTGAAAAAACTGTATAATATGCAGGGGGTAAACTAAATGAGTTAGTTGGAAATAACAGTTGAATGAAGACAAAAACATGAATATTGTGCTGGTTCTTTCGGGGAAACGTTATAAAATTACCTGGTCCTTAAGGGGTTAATGCCTCGGAGTAGTTTGTGTTTCTCTGTTGCCTATTAAATATTCAGACTGTCTTTCTTCCTTTTTAATGTCTAATAATGATTGTGTTTTATAATTTCCTTTATTTTCTTATCCAGGTAAAAGAAGCAAAAGATATTTAATAAAGCCATGCAAAATCAACAAGTCAGCAGATGGCCTTTTGGGCAGGAGCAGTTCACATGCCAAGTAAGTGTTGCCATTTTCATGGGGGAAAAAAAACAATAGTTCAGTTATAAAGGGTTTACAATTTTACCGAGAAAAAAGCCATGAAAATGCATGTCAGCCGCACTCAGGTTTTGTAAAGTTTGCTAGAGCTGCTACTCTGCCTATACGCTGTTGTCCTCAGCTTCGTTAACCCATGTTTTAGAAGACGGTATCCATTCTACTCCAAAGTTAAGCACAAAAGATCATATTTTGTGCTTAACAAATTGTTAGGTACCTATATTCAGGTACCTCTGTTCAGTAATGAGTGAACAAAAACACCTTTTGATCGGATATTGAAGATGTAGGTGCATTTGAACTAGCATGTGGACAAATCCGGATGGTTTGATATGAGCATTGGGCACGTGAATATTTTTACACTGCACTGTGTAGTTCCTTTAAATAATTTTGTGGTCAGTTGAACACGTCATTTACTCGCATCCAGTCAGATCTCGTGCTGGCATAGGGGTTGCTGCATGTACAGGTTTGCTCGGAACCCCTGCACATGTGTTTAAAGTGCTTCCATTCCACATTCAATACAACAATTGGGTGCTTCAAGGAGAAGAGCAGATGCTGCTGAAGGGCATCTTATAAGAGCTTTATTTTGCTTTAATATGCATTCTATTCTGGGGGTGTGAGGGGCATTATACTGTTCCTTAAAACAGTTTCTTAAAATCCACTCTATTCTTAGTATTATGCTTTGCATATATTTATTTAGATTGTTGTGTGGCAATAACTTACACCTATATATCTTAGACATAGTCTGAATATATAGTGTGTGTGTGTGTGTGTGTGAATATATATCTACAGTAAGTTTCCCTAGCCAATCTTGGTTTGCAAGCTTGAAATCTTACTTGCATGCCATATATATGATATGTCAGAAGCAATTTAGTCCCTGAAATGTAAACCTAGTCTATGTAAGCTATTCTTACATGTCTATATTATTATCTACTGTCCAGATCTGCAAATTTTCGTGTGACACATTTTCTAGACTCCAGGCCCATTTCCAAGAGAAGAATCATAACCCGGGTACCAATGCACAGGCAGTATGGGTATGTTGTAGTTTTGTATTTTTACATTTGCTGAATAAATAGCCTTTCTCTGCACATGCTGATGCTCATTGATTCACACTTCTAGTTTTGTGGAGAACAAATGTTTTGGTTCTTGTGACTTTTTTTGGGGGGAGATCCTAGGAATAGCAACATTTTTACAACACTGCTTTTCAGTAGCTTTCGGTTACCCCATCGAGTTTCTCTCCAATAAGAGCAGTGATAATAAATAATATGTTCGGGCTTGTTTTTGTTTACTAATTTTACATTGAGGTGCCCTGGAGTTTTTCACATTTAAATGAAGCAGAAGGGGGACAACCTTTTGCATTTATTTCTGCTTTCTTTCACTGTTTGCCTGTAATGTTGTACTTTTTTCTGAATCTGCTCTTGCTATTGAAAAATAAATTGGAAATTAAATCTTTGAATAACAGTTTGATATATTATTTATGTGCTATTGACTGTAGTGTCCTAATTCACTATTTCATATGCTTGCTGTAGTGTGAATTTGAATGTTATGTTTGATTTTAAATTGCTAAAAATTTTCTTCTGCCAGTATGATGCTATTTTTGGATATAGAAAACTCTCAAATATAATTCTGGCTTTGATCTGGTGACATCATATTTCTCACTTTATGTCGCAAGGACAAATGTTTTTCTTTTCAGTTTTTATAGGTTCTGAATCATCAATTAAGCCATTTTATTTCTTAAAAACATGATCTTGGAGCTCTAAATATTCCGCCATTTCTTCTCTTGTTAAAGTTCTATACATTATAGGGATGCACCTAAATGAAAATTCTGGACCGAAACCGGAAATTCAGGATTCACTTGGCCGAAACCAAAGCGAAAATGACCCCCCCCTTAAAAAAAACAAAAACACTTTCAATAAAAGTAACACACCAAAATGGGACAATAAATGCAATAGCATGAGATTTCTGAGGGAAAAGCAAGCCTTTTGGCTTGTCTGGTGTCTATAGATGAGTGTTTAATAATACTTCTACTACCCCTTAAATTTAAATGGAAGGGTTTCCATCACCTTTACCCACCATAACTTATGTAATGGTATATATGATTAACAGCAATCACACTGCTATCATGCCCAGGCATCCAGTACATGCTAGAACCTGGGCATGATAGGAGTGTGATTTCAATAACAATATTACTTATATGATTGTTAGCAGGACTCCTATCATGTAAAGTCAGCCAGTACATGCTGGAATCTAGGTATGCCTGGGCATGATAGGCATATCATTGCTGTTAACAAATATATATAGTTGCACTTTTTTGTCCAATTTTGGTTTGTTACTTACTTTTAATAAAAATGGTTAACACCAAAAAAAATCAATAACAATATTAGACATATATATATATATATATATATATATATATATATATAAACAGCAATCACACTCCTATCATGCCCAGGCAGCCAGCACATGCTAGAACCAGGGCATGATAGGAGATTACAAGCTCCCTATGCCATGGCACCCCCCCCCACACACACACTCACTCATATACTCATTCATTTACAGATATTCATTCCCTTAATCACACATACTTGCTCATACACCCTCCCCCCTTACCTGAACTGCAGATCTCTCACTCGCAGACTACTGCAGGGGCCCTGCTGCTTCCTCTCGACCAACTTCTCTGGCACGTCCCCACAGGAAGAAGTGAATCCGCTGGGTTCCTGCTTTTCATGGCCGAGATGCTGCTCACACACTGTGCGACTAACGCGCAGGTAAGCAGCCCAGCCCCTGCAGACGATTATTTTCGGTCTTTTTTTCCCCCGGCATTTTGCCAATAATGCCCTTTTCGGCCGATTTATATTTCAGCCACCGATATATCGGTGCATCCCTAAATTCAACACACAGCAGACTGCAAGGGATGAAAAGGCTCAAACGTGATAACTTATTGGAACTTTAATACTGAAAAACCCACAATCCTATTTTTGGGATGAAGTTACACAGTATCATGGTACAAGGCGCCTGTGGTTTTTAACTTTATGAGAATTTGGTCACGTTTGCAGTACAAGTGTAAAACAAGCACATACAAAGCTAATTCTAAATATGATTATGTAAATAAAGTTATTTAGTGTTGTAAAAACAATTAAATAATCAAACTGGTTTTGTTATATACATTTTTTAAAAGTATAAAATGTTTTACAAATATTTTTTGTACCCTTTAAGTAAACACATGATGGAAATGATTTCTGTTTATAAGGTACCAATAACCTCTCAAGATATGCAAACTAAGATATTAACCCTTGAAGAACATTCTCAAACGAGTGTTTGAGAAGCTATAAGCAAGAAATTTGGTTACAACAGCAATGGTCTAGAAAATCTGCTTTCAATTGAAGAAAGGCTTCCTTTAAAATATTACTTCTTAACATAACATGCAGGAAGAGGATACAGCATCAAGAACATCTTGCTTTCATACCTGTTGAGTGTAAAGAACATTGTGGAAAAGCTAATCTGCAGCATTAGCATGTGTCTTTCTTTGTGGTTAAAATCTGAATCCAGAGGATGGTATTGGAAGCAATAAGAATTTTCCAAATTATGGTGGCACAGTATTTTTCACTTTTCACAAGTTTTTTTTTTTTTTTTTGTGCCTAACCAGTCACATATGTAGTAATTCAGAGACCATTACATGACAAGTTGAAGACGCTCCCTGAAATGATAATATGCTTCAATTCCAGTGTATGTCTCTTGGGAAATGTACTTGAAAAGGACCAATGTAAGAGAGAAAATGAGGCTTTCCAGATGGGCATATGTGAATGGAGAAATCTTACATTTATTCTTCAATTGGACAGGAAGAACAGTGAAAAGATGTGTATTTGTTCTTTGGCTGGCTTTGTAGAATTTCAATAACTGATCATAAGGGTCAACTGTTCTATATATAAGTAATTGGGAGAGCTGGCGTTGGTTCATACCCAGTGCCTTGCTAGATGGGTTGAGCAAGCTTGGTGCTTCTCCATCTCCTTCTCCTGTACTTTGGACGTTCCTTATGTTGTAGGTATGTCTATCTCGCCTCAGCTGACTAACCCTCATGTAGCAACATAGAAGACGTTTAGAAGATTAAAAGAATGAAATGTAAGTGATTGTTGGTAACAGCCAATAATCTTAATATATTGGACCTGTGTTTTTTCTTTTTCTATTTGTTTCTAGGCACAACCTGCTTATACATATCTTTAAGGAGGTCTATTTGGAATAATGACAGGATCTTCTCAGAAGATGTGATATTGCATGATGAAGAGATTATAACCTGTTAAAATGTTCATATGATTGTTGTGTGACAGTAAATGTGGAACATACTTTGGCGTTATCTTTCTTAAGTCATGTCCTAAGTTTTGCATATGTACTACGCACGTGGACACAATCTTTAGAAATCTTGGACACAATCTTGAAGAGAAAGCAACCTTACCTTTTCCTCGCATCCTGCTTTTGTTACATCGATTTGAAGCTGAGCTTGGTTGACAGAGCAGTCGGCTTCATTTGAGCACATCATCTCACGGTCTCCTTTCGTTGTATTCTCTCACTACTTCCCTTTATACCAAACACGTGGCTGATTGGATACTAATTTAAAAATGAAGCTCTGATTAATAGGATACTCCAGCCGTCATATGGACCTCAATGTATATGACAGCTGCATGGTTCTTTTAAAGTTGTGGGGTTTTTTTGTGCATTTTGCCACATTTCCTTGCACGTCATAAACTTACTGCCTGTCAGCTCCAGCCCTGGCTCTGGGATCAGACCCCCATACGCACGTACAGAAAGTGATCCCGGTAATTTTTAACGGGAGCACTTTCTTGCCATGGATTGTGGCAAGAATCGTCAGACCATGGAGAAGGAAGGCACCTGCAGTGGTGCGGCTCCTACATTAGATAGAATGCATATTAAAGTATGCACATAGTCCCCTGATATCCATTCTTCTTTTTAGTAGGTGTCAGGGAAAATGTTTTTGAATAAATTCCCAAATTTCATCTAGTCTTGAAAATAAACATCTTGAAAAATGAAGGACAGTGTGGACGTATCTGTGGCCCTTGATTCAGGATGGTGCATCACTAAATTGAACACACACCTCTAAAGCTGGTGGGGCAAAGTGTTCTACTTCAGTGTTTCCTTCCTTATGGATAATTATAGCAAAATTTAGCGAAGTCTAAATTACTATAAATATCTATTTTCAGCATATCTAATGTATTTTTTTTTTTTTTTACTTTTTGATCTTATAGGTGATTACATGTAGATTAACACTGTTTCTGTTCTTAAATTTTATTTTCCTTTTGAACACCAGGAAAAAATGTGATGCAAGATTGAAGAATTGCTTTTCACATCTTTATCATGTTTAGTATAAAGACTTCAACCTCTGTCCTCATGACAATTGTTGGCCTTTATGCTATATGATTATTAGTAATATAAATGCTGTTATTTTCATTGTTAACAAAATCCTTTTTCTTTTATTTTGGGATCGACTTGCATCTTCATATTTACAGAGTGAAAGACCACTTAATAAGCCAGGTAAGTCTTCAATGTCTACAAATATAAAACCGAAATGAATTGGTAGGTATCGAAATACATTCAAGAGAAATCTGATTTTTATTATTATGTGATCAGCCATAATTTTTTTTTAAATATTGCCTATTTTGACTAAAATCTGGAACATTGTTTTTAACATCAATTTGGCATTTTGAAAAACTGTGGTATATACAGTTCACCACAATGAGTTTTTATAAATGTTATGAATAACTGAGCATACTTAAGTATAATTTTACTTGATTAAAAAAAAAAAAAATTTGGACATTCTGCAACACAAGAAATGATGTCTGCTCTAGAAAAATGGTAAATTCGGCAGAGTAGGTAGAACAGCACCTTCAAGTTAAAAGCAGTTCAGAAGAATTAAATGTTTGGAGAAAAAGGTAAACCTAAGTAAACAGCCATTTGAAGATGCTCATAAGTGTTCTAGTCAGACCAGGACAAGTTGTTTTTCTAATGAAAATGGTAGCCCCAGGGTTGCCAGAAATAATCACTATACTTCTGTTTTTGTTGATCCATTCAAAAAGTACTAGTGATATGTTTCAGGCTGAAATATGTTGTGTAAGTTCACAGCAGAGGAAACAATCTCTGTTTTACATTGCCTTTTTCAGTTTATGCTATTTTTTTGATCCTTTGAGAACTTTATTTCCCTCTCTGTTTAGTGGAAGATGTTCTGTCAAATTAGGCATTCATTGTCTCTGCCAGCATGTTTTTAAATATAGTTATACACATTATGTTACAGGAAGGGGTTTTAGCTTTCTTGTACCTTTCTTTCTTAATTTTCTGTTACTGCCTTTTCCTGATGATGCCTTGTGCATTTACCATGTTTGCTTGCTACATAACCATGGCATGCAAACTAATTGGGCCAAGCATAAATTCATATTACTTCATTTTATGACAGTCAACATGTGGTCATACTTGGGATTAACCAAGGCCAGTGGAATCTGGGTTGAGTAGGTTACCCTACCAGTAGTTAGATATTAGTTAGTTGAATGTAGGATTTTGTGCCATACAGACAAATGTTTTTGCATTTTTTGATATTCTTTTATATGTAGCTTTGAACAACGGATATTTGTTTAAAAAGCTCAAAATTTGCTGTAGGTTTTTCAAATTTTTTTTTAAACAATGTTTATTGTTTTTTCTACCTCATTATATTTTTGCTTCTGCATTGGTTCTACATCTACGTGTACAGTATTTTTATTTGCTTTGGATAGTGGCATTCTTGTGAAGTATTATCATTTTCAGATCCTGAATGGTTATCACAGGGGATTGGACCCCATTAACGTTCTGTGTGAGAAAATATAAATACATTTAAATTAAAAATATTGCTTTATAAAAGCATGTTAGTGTGGAAGCATTTCAAGGATCATTCATATCCACAAAAGAAAACAGGATTGGTTTCATTGAAGCATAAAGGAAAGTGAGGTTGAAAAAGAAAAGAACCATAATCCTCGCAAAACCTTGAAGCAGATCAGGCACCTAGAGATGTTATTGATTATTCTGCATTGAGTCATAGGCATATTGCCATTGGAAGAACCACAAGAAATCCTGTACAAAAGTCTCCTAAAAGTGTTATGATATAGTCTTAATATTGTGTCTTAAGCAAGAAAATAAATTGAAAGTTGGAAGAAGATGACTGGAACAAAATAAGTGTGAGGAACATGTATTCAGTGTTATAACACAATAGCTTTCATGGTAAGTATTTGTCAAATCAGGCTCATTTTGGACCATTTTCCCCCAGGCGGCATTCACAATGCTCTGTGTTTTGCCATTTTCAAATAGTCCCTTCAGTTCTTCATGGGATTGAGTTCCGAATTTAGACTGGGCCATTCTAGGACATTTACCTTTTCAGTCTTGCCCCATTCCAATCGTGCATTGACCTTGAGCATGGGATATTTGATCTGCAGAAAGGGGGGGGTCTCCTTTCAATCTCTTCATGTTGTGTATTTTTTTTCACCATCCATTCTCTCTTCAGCTTTGCCCAGGCCCTGCTAATGAGAAACATTCTCTAAGTTTGATGCTACCGTTACCATGTTTCACTGGATTGGTAGTGTTTTTGAGGCAAGTGCAGATGAGGAGCTTTTTATGCTTTCTGGCAAACTCCATACATTGTCAGTTGATCCTTTTTGAGTAATGGCTTCTTTCTTGCCACTATTCCATGCAGAGGCTCTTGATAAAGCTGATTGGTGCACCATTGCTCTACACCTAACCACTGAATTCAGTATGTTCCTCACAGAGACCGCTTGACATCTCCGTGGTTTCTCACAAAAGTCCCCTTTTTTTGAACACTGAACATTGATGGACTTTTCTTAGCAATGACGAGCCTTTTCTAGGCATTTCTGGTGCCGTAATGCAGCTTTTACTTTTGCTATAACTGATCCAAATGAACACACTTGGATAGTCTACTTTTTATCTGTTTCGTATTCTTTGGATTTATATTGCTATATGTCTGTGTAGTGCTCTGCAGTCTACGTTTTACCTCAGATCCACAGCTTGCCATTAATCCTTCAACATTAATCCGTATAAACTGAGAGTTTCAAAAGTACACTGTTACAATAATTCTGAAAACAACATTTTTTATTTTAAACTATCATAGAGAAACATTTCAGTGTACCATTTGTAATTCAGTAATATTGGTAAATACCTCTCAGAGAAACTGTGCAACTTTTATTCCGGTAGCGTTTTATGTGAAGGATGTACAGCATTGTTCAGGTGTTATAGATCACATCAACTTTTTTCTTTGCCCCTTTCACCACAGTGAGTTACAGTTATCCAACTTGGATAAGGTGTTTTTGGAAAGGTTATTTCTATCTCTTATCCATTTTTCCTTCTAGTTTTAAACTTCTACACGCCTTTTAAAAAGTCCAGTTTACCTTTTAGAACCGCATCTTTCCATTTGTTGTTAAGGGACAAATGAGTGTCCTGGTGCATCTTTTGCATTTTTTGTGAATCTGACCTTTGATGAGTTGCTCATTTGGACCCGTATTATAATCTTAACCCAATAACTGGGCAGTCATTGTTTATTTTGCTTAATGTATCCAAAGAAGTGTGAAGCTTCATTGTTTCTCTCTTTCCTTGCAACGTGAAGCAGGAACAACCTCAAGAAGCACATTTATACCATCCCCGGTGCCCCAGTTCCTTCTTGCTAAACATGAACATTCCCTAGCGTTGCACTGAATCCCATCTGTGCTATCCGTTTAGAAATGGTCATCCTCCTGGCCTATATGTAAACGTCTAATGGAGGATCATTTCTAGGGGTATGTTAATCACTTTAGTATTTGCATATTCCATAATTATTATGTATAAATATTTATTTAATCCAACAAATGTAATACATTACTTCACAATACCTAGCAGGTTGTTATGGACATTATCCAACAGAACTTAAAAATGGCACACACGCTGTTAATGTTGAAACAAATTTATAGGGGCCTTGTGAAGCTTTGATGTGTATGTATTTGTTAAATAAAAGAATCCCGATTAAAAATTCTTATTATTTCCTTTTGATACTCAGGCCTTTGAATCTGTCCTGAAAGTCGGCATGCCCTAGGGAGCCCTAGCAGATGGCACATGAGTGGTTTGGGGCCTGATATGTAATAGGGCCATTTCTATGCAGTATATGAAATAGGCATTTTAATTTGAGCATCTTGATTTGTTTTCATTATCAGGAGGGTACCTGGAAAAGGTTGGGTTGGTATTTTTTATGTGTATTTAACTATAACTGTCCTCTGGCATTACTCAAGTCCCACTTAGAAGATATAGATTGCTACAAATTCAGTTTAGGCTTTGATTTGAAGCATTTCCCTTGGCTGGCTTTGTTTTGTTTGGGGCAAAATTTAAGATTCACAGCCCCTCTTTTATTTCTATGTACTTTTTAGGTTAATGACAAATTTTGTTAAGGTGGTGGTATCTATATGTACCAAAATAGTCTTCATAGTGGTACAATATTTTTGTATTGAGTTATTACATTGTTACCATTTATATTTTCGCAGGATGGTGGAACAACAAACCCCAAAAATCTATGCATTCCCTAAGAGATTATATAAATAGACCAGACAGAGAGCCTCTCATTGGTATGTGCGTCTACAATATATATTGTCCGATGTTCTTGTCCCTCCTTCTTTCATATAACAATACAGATACTAGATAAAATGCCAGAAGTATGTGTGTATTTTGGCAGAATCAAATTTCTTTTTAAGATGCTGACACTAAAATGATAGTCGTGTATAGCAGGATAATAAGGGTTTTATGTACCCTGTTTTTTTAAAAATCTTTTAGCAGATAGAAGTGGTTGTATGGAATTGTAACTAAACAATGGCTATATAAACACGCATGTTTATTTGTTTTTCTTTGGTCTCATACAGGGTTGGAATATGTCACTGAATACAAACAAAAGAAAACAGATAAAATTGAGACAAAATACAAATGTGAGATCTGTGATGTGGATTCCGAGTTAGCTCCCATGATAGAGCATCTTACGGGCTCGAGACATAGGAAGCTATATTTGGTGAGTAGATTGGAAGTTGTTTTTGCGGTGCTAGTATAGAATCACTAGTTATTTGTCTAAACCTGTAGTTGCTGCTCTTGTATGTTCAATAGATTTAACCTAATACATGCCATAAGATTATGTGGCCATTCTGTTATTTAATTTTTCTAGGAACTAACATATTTTTTTTTTTTTTTTTTGCATCTATTTTTATGCTGAAACGGTTTTGATCAAAGCCATTATTTTGGTGACGGGTCAAAGACTGTTTAGAACAACATTAAATATATGTATATTTCAGACCAAAGTTTACTTTCCTATTACCAAGACATGCGCAGTAAGAAAAAACCAAAAGGCTCAGTAATGACAGAGTGAGCTACTAAGCAGGAGACAGCTTCTTGATTGTCACATCATGGTTTTTAACTTCAAGGGGAATGCCCACCGTTTTTTATTACTAGTATATTAAAAATCCTTTCCAAAAATATTGTCCATTTTTCTTTTTTATAATGGTATATAATATAGCTAATATGCAGCTGCCTAAAACTGTGTATGTGTTCTAGTTCTGTTATCTTGGCCCAATCCTTTATCATACTGCCTGGGGTAAGCAATAGAATGACGCAGTGTTAATTAACCAGTCGGACACTATGAGTAATGAAAGCCTGTTGAACATACTACTTGAGCATTGCCATAATTTACACGTAAATGAATGTAGATGTTTTCAACATTGATTGGTTCCATTAAACAGGCAAGAGAGTATCCATTTGTGTTGAAAGCTCCATTCAACAAAGACCTGGCTTCGTTCATGAAGAGAATGGCTCTAGAAATTGAGCAGGAAGAGGGGATCAAGATGTACAAGGTAACTAAGTGACCTAAATACTATATTCTTTATCCTAGTGGTTAATAATTGTGGGTATATAATATTACTGTTTGCCATATGATTTAGTATCCAAAAAGAGTAATAAAGTAGCAGATCTTTTGTTGCATAATTTGCATTTTCAGTGTAACATGTGCCATGTGGGTGGTACTCAGCGACTTGGATTCATTTTCTGTAGTAGATCTCATGGTTTGAGAGCTTGGAAAATGCTTGTAAATCTTTTCTAGTTAATATTAACCTCGAATAGTGTGGCCCTGTTGACTTTGGTGAGAGACAGGTTACATTCACAACTTGAAAACTTGTTCCTAAAAGTATCACAATAGGAAAAATTGCATATGTTTCCTGGTGTATTTCTTACCTTTCAGATTGATCCGGCAACCAAACTGGAATCATTGCTGACTTTAAAAGTACCTCAGCTGAAAAGTGAGTCCATCTGTTGATTTTGTATAGTGTTTTTTTGTTTTTTCACTTCATTATATTTGTAGTAATTTACCATAAAATATTTGAAGACAGATAACAAACCTATACAGTGCCTTGCAAAAAGTTTTCACCCCTTTTGGCATTTTTCCAATAATAATTATGTGACTTCTGAAGGTAATTTGTTGCACCAGATCTTGTTTAGGGGCTTCATAGCAAAGCACCACTTTTCTGGGGTTTTTTTGTTTTGTTTTTTTTTTTAAATTATTTTTTCTTCCCACCAATTTGGACTGTTTTGTGTATGTCCCTTACATGAAATCCAAATAAAAATGTAATTCCAGGTTGTAATGCAACAAAATAGGAAAAATGCCATGGGGGGGCGGCTTTTGCAAGGCACTCTACATTGCATTAGTAAAAGTGCATGTTATATAATCAAGGTAACTAGAATTTTACACGAAACTATAGTTATTTGCTGTTAATCAATGTATTGTGGATAGACTTTTTTTTATGGAGAATCTTGTGTTTTTCATTTTTTTTTATTTCTAAATCTGCATTGAAACACAGATTCAGGTTTTTTCTGTAGATCAAAACATATAAGAAATAAAGCCATCCTAAATGAGTGCACCCTACTAAAGTGTTAATGGAGTTCTAGTAGTATTTTAGTTGTAAGGATCCTGTGGGTTTTTTTCGCGGTTTCCACTTATCTTCATAAATTGTTTCTACATCATTGATGTGACATGATTCTTATTGCTACATGGTTAATAAACAGTTTCACATTTTATATAACTCACCTTGAAGAACTAAAGTCAAACTATGATGGGATGGGAAAAAGCACGCTTGTAGGCAGGTTCCAGAGAAAGAATACACAATGTCTATATAATAAATCCTATAGAACAGCTAGGTAAATGAAATACATTTAGCATGGATTAACTTGTTCCATTATTTGGTATTAGTAGTATTCATTTCATAATTCTCTTTCTACAGAATCACAAAGGAAATCAAGGTAAGGAGACAGATGTCATGCTTTATTGGAGCTTTCTTGTTGCTCTCTCTTATCTGGTATTCTGTGTACTATACAAAGTACTTGTGTTTGCCAAAAAAACACATTTTACACAAATTCTAAATAGTGTTCCTAGCCTGGGATGCATTTTCCCTGGTTTTAAATTCTAGTTCTATAATTATATATTGTAAAATGAGTTATTGCTTAAATCAATTACAAGTTTTGATTTTGTGATCATCATGTCAAGAGTCTTATCCATGTCAAGTAGCCAGGATCACCAGAATGGATTCTCAGTTGCCATGTGATACTGCAGCACAGTGGAGTTTAAACAGGGTTGTTTTCCTTATGGTTTGCCACAAGTGTGGCTGCCAAGAGAATGCCCTGATTGCAACAAAGGATTGCACAGACAATTCTATTCAAAAGGTTTGGATTTCGCATCCCACGCTTGTGACAGTGGACTAAAGTATGGTCCGCAAAGAGATAGCTAAGGTAGGGTCACTATGGGGCATAAGGTTAACAGACCTATAGCTGCCCTATGGGTCCAGCATCTTCTAAATGAGGTCTATAACTGTTGCAGGAAAGGGAAGAGTCTATTCAATGCGTTCAGTAGTGACATCTTAGGCAGCAATTCAGGCTCGAATCCCGCACATCTGTACTTGTGACCTTTGGAAATAATGTCTACCAGCGGTTTTTTTGGGTTTTTTTTAACCTGTACCTCTACATTTCGTGCTGCCAGGATTGCAAAGGAATTACCTGAAAATGTATTTTCCTTCACCCTATAACCTTGTGCATTCATTTAGTTTGGTGTAATGGTTTTCTAATTACGCCTGAGGGGTAATAGAATGGATGAGGATTTTTATAGGTTTTCTTTCCCTACTTTACCTAGAAAATCGGAATACGCTTCGTGGTTAGTTAACCAGAACTCACACTTGCTTTCATACTTACTTATATTGCTGAATAGCTGTGAAGCAAATTACTAGTGAGTCAAAAAAGCCCATTACCCTTTACTTTGCATATGTAATTCAAACTTTATATTTTTTGTTTTTCAGGTGGGATATTGAAGGAAATGTAAGTGTAATTTTGTTGGAGCTTGATACACTGTTTCGTATATTCTGTTATTTTTGCTTCTCATAGGTTATGCATATACAACATTCTCTCCAGTATCTTGGCGATGCTGACTGAGCTATTGAGAAATAATTTTTTAACGCAAATGTTACGATTTACTGTTGTATTTAAACTGTCTTAGACAAATGACGTTCTAAAATGTTTTGTTTTTTTTTACAGAGTGAATCAAGAAAGAAGAAAGCTTTAGAATATTTGGTACGTAATGCTGTGTAACAAATCGTTCATGAAAATTGAAACTGTTTGAATTATGTGTATTTTTCCGTATCTCCTTTTAGATAAAAGTTGTTTAGTAAGGTCTTTTTAGACAATTTAGATAAACGTATTGATGCATTTCTGACAAATGAGCACTTTAAACGTGTGTTTTTGTCTCCTTGTAAATGCATAGACAGTTTCTGCAGAACCTCTCCTATGTATTTGCCCTGTCTCTCCTCTCGAGCCCCTTGGCTTGCAGGAGATGTGGTTGGGCAAAAACATCACCTAGTTGCCACTGTGCACGCACAACATACTCGCCATCAGCCAGTTCCAACAGTGGATTGCAAATCTGTTTAATATGCGCACTTTATCGGTGGAGTCATGTCTTCTTAAAAGTGGCAAGTCTTTTGTTAACTTTATGATAAGCCTGTTAAAGAGTGTTTTCTATCTTGAGTTACTTTTGACATTCAGTCAGTGACCTTGATATTTTTAACAGCTAATAGGTGCATGACCAGCATTGCATATTTTTTTTTGTTTGTTTTAGCACATTAAGTCTGCAACAACATTGCAAGTATTAGGAATAATATATATATACCAATTTTCTTTGTCTGACAAACTGCACTGGCTTTTCTTGATTTAACTTCAGTATGTTATCCTAGAGATGATATCATGGGGTTGCATGTTCTTCAACAGGAAAACTTTAATATTGAATCAGAGTCCGAAGCAACTAAAGTTACAAATCTCACAGATAAGTTAACAGAAGGCTTAAAAGTATACACTGCAAAAGCGAATGAAGAATCTGTAAGTAGTCAGTGATTTATTTTGGTAAAAGTCACTTTCGTGTCTTGTTAGTTAAAAAATAATTAAAATCAAAATTTCAAATGTTTATTTTTGGTAGAAGCAAACACTAAAAAGACATTATGTACCCACACTAAAGGGTGTGTGTAGTACGCTCAAGATACCTTATTGCAAGTGATGGCAGATCTTAGTCTACAGAATGAGAAAGCAGTCATTCTGTCTCTTGCATTTATTATTTTTAACTATTATGTTATAATATTGAGGTTGAATTGTGTAATAAAGTGCTATATGCCATTTATACTGATGATTTCAGAATTCCAACACCAAGGCTGTTGCTTGCTGCAACCACCTATGACCTATTTGCAAGCCTACATTGAGTGGAAAAAATGCAAAGGAATTCTACAGAGATGCCAGGATTCTGTGAATCCAAATATTACTTATTGCAGTCTTCCAGACTCCATGGTTTTATGAGGCACCTTAGTCTTGAACCTATGTTGGCATACTCAGTTCTGTAACAATATGATTAACAACACAAAGTGTAATGACTTGGACATGAGATAGAGGAATAAGTTAACTCCAAAGAAACAATTAGATTTAGACACTTAGATTGGGAGGGTACTATAGAGAATTTCTATTAAAGAAAATGGCGCCTCATTGTTATGTTTGCATTTTATGTTTGTTTCAGCTTTTTCCTGCTAGAGTTGCAAAAGCAAAAGATGTGGCTGTAGCAATAATACAGAATTCATTGATGGAACGAAATACTGTTAAATCGAGCCAGAAGAAAATGCCAGGGAACAACCCGCCATTCAACCCAAACACTGCAGGTAGTTCATTACTGTCATAAATATATTTACTTGCGTATATAATGTTTGTGGTTCTTATAGTCTTCATACATAAGATTGCATGTTGTATTTGCATGTACCTGTTCTTGTTCCTATCAGTTTCTCTTGCTAATATTTTTTTTTTCTCAACCCATTTTTCCATAGAAAATATGATAATGAAACAGAGCTTGGGCGCTCAAGGTCACCTTCCAAATCCAATTATTCATGGCACAGGGACAAACCAGCTGATGAATTTGGGAACTCCACTACATGAAAACAATAGTAGTATTAGTTTCATCCAAAGGCCAAATCAATTGGAAGGCTTTTTGCCTAATCCTAGAGACAATATTCAGAACTGCCCTCAACCTGAACTTGTTCCTGAAAATGAATTGAGCTCAGAAGATATTGTATTTTTCAAAAAATTAAGGACATTATTGAATGCTTTACCCACAGACAACCAGAACACTGGAAACATGCAGCTGGATAAAAAACTAATGTTGTTAAAAACATTGTTGCAAGATAATAATCCAAACATGGACACTGCACAAGTAAACCAGGATCTGATGACACAACTTGCTTCCTTGGTCAGGGATAATACAGCTCCAGGTGGACTTGGCATGGGAAATCCAAACTTGAATTCACTAATGCAGGTGGCTTCTTTGCTCCAAAACACATTTAATACCCCAATGGGAGATCGTTCTGCATTGCTAACAGGACAGAACTTCCAGAATTACCCTGACACATCTAAACAAGGTTTTGGGGATCTTGAATACCGTAACACAATGGGTGACACTCGTAATACAGGCTTCCATGGATCTGAGGACGCTCCATATGCCTCTGCATATGACAATACTGTTTTGGAAAGGGATCCTTATCCTGATCCACATGCATCTGATACTGATCCGTATGATAATCAAAATGACCCATCCTACAGTGACCCTTATGTGACAACACGAGTTAATGATTATCAGTATGATGATTATAGAGAACAACCTCTACCATATACAAGAGTATCTTTGCCTCCCAGAACATCTGCCACGTCTCACTCATCTGAAAATTACAGAGATGCAGAGGAAGATTTTAACCGGGAAGGGATTCCAAGGCATGATGTTTTTCATAAAGACATGATGTCCAGTTACCAGCCAAACCAGAGATTTTCACCAGGCAGGCTCAACAGGGCTCATTCATCTCACTTAATTGAAAGGAGGCGAGACCTGACACCACCACCACAGATGAAGCCTCATGATCTAGATTATCACTCAAGACCAATTCATCTTTCTGAAAGATTTCTTGGTGAATCTAGCTTACGTGAAAGAGACCTAGTACCTCAAATATTTGATTATCAAGCCAAGCGCGCCAGGCTAGACCGTGATCGTATTTCACCTCCTTCAGAAAGGGGTCTATACGACTCGAGACAGCCATCATTAGATGTTAATACAGCAGGCTTGTCAGCAGAAATACTAAAAAAGATTAGAGGAAAGGATTTGTTTACCGTGTCAGCAATACTTGCCGAATATGCAGAAACACAGAAGTTGAAATAATCTAAAGTAACATGAGCTTCAGCGAGATTCAGATTTTCCTCGGTTTTGTTTTTCCAGTGAGAGGTGAAATGTAATTTTATTTTACAGCAATGGATTGGATTTGATTTGAAAGCTGCAGTTTTTAAAACCTTGGAGAGGTTTCTCCCAAGCAACCTGAATGACCATGTTTGTACACAAGAGGAAAGAACCTGGAAATTAGTTCGTGCATGTTCCTCGAGGAAAATCTTTTTTTTTTTTTTTTTTTTTTTTTTTAGTTTTATGAAAACAATTTGTTCAGTGTTTTTGTATTTTTTTGTTTCTCATTATTTGTGAACAGATAAAAATAAACACTTGTTATAGCAAAAAGTGTTGGCGCTATGATATCATTTAATATCCATAGGAGTTTAACTACATTTGGTTGTGATGTTATAATCCAGTTCTGTGCTTTGGAGAATCATTTGATAACAAAAAGAGGAAACAAAAAGTAAGGGTTTGGTATATATTCAAATAAACATGGTTTATCTTGCAGGCTTGGCTTTTACCATTGTGACAGTAGTAATTGGATATTTGGATGATATTCTCTATTCTAAAATGAATTGAGCAAGTTATTTCAGAACTAAAGAACCCCTATTAATGCAAATATAAGTTTTTCCCATTGAGGAAACAAACAATACAACACATACTTTTTTACCACCCGGTAGAAAGTAAAAGAAGGACTAAGTTGTGTCCATTGGCATAATGCTGCTGGTGATCCTGTAATACAAAATCTCGTCTGGATCTCTTAAGCTCTAAGACCTCCCCCTCACATACTTTTTCCAAGCTGCACTGTGAATGGTTACATAGTATGTACATTAAAGACATGTAAAATGTACTTGATTGCATGTTATTAATTGAAGCATAGGTTGCCCCTTTTAGATCAGATCAAATTTGAAGACCAATATGTACAAAACTTAAAGTAATTCCAAAGAATAGTCTATACAGCATCTACAATATACCTCAGTCAATTTTCTTCACTAGTAGTACCCTTCTTTTAGTATGTGAGACGACAGCACTGCAGTCAGACCGACACAGAGTCTTAGCTGAGTCTATCATGGTCTTGTCTAACACTGTCCCTGTCGTGATCTAACTCATCTGTTTCTGGCTGCTACTGACAGGTTAAAATTGTGTCGGCAAGCTTATTTTTGTATTTAAGTTTATTATACAAAACTGGTTATGATAAAACAGACATCAACCTGTTTTAGCAGGAATACATAGATCAGTAATATTAGCACAGATAGACGATAAGCAGTACTGCGACGCAGCGCAGGGCAATACACGTTACAGTACGACTTCAGTTTACGGAAAGCTCAGTAGAAGCAGTGTACAATTACGTTCCCAGACGTGGCACATATGGTTAGCACTTAGTGGAACATAACCTGGGGAAATGGGAGGGAAAGGGGGCCGAGGAGAACGGGGCTAGTCTTCAGCCTCTAGACTGTCCTTGAGAGAGTAGTCTCTCAGCAGGCTGTGGATAAGCCTGCGGCAGTCACGGACTGTGACCTGCTCCCTCCTCAGCACCAGGCGGTTCCTGGCAAACCATAAAGCGTCCTTTACGCAGCACATGAGGCGCCAAGCATCCTCAATGGCGCTCTCCGTGTGTGTCCCTGGAAAAAGTCCGTAAAGTACCGAATGGTAGGACAGGTACTTTCTCTCGATAGAGTCCTTGAGATCCAGCTCCAGGGCTCTGAACAAGGCCTGTGCAAACGGGCACTGCCAGAACAAGTGGAGGGAAGTCTCCTCCTCCACAATGCACTGTCTATATCTGCACAGCCCCCTGGCATGCATAAATGTCCTTAGGGGGAGGCCTCCCTGAATGGCCATCCATGCAATGTCTTTATGCCTGTTGGTTAGCCTGTTCGACGACACGTTAGCCCAGACAGTCTTGGCTGTGGCGTTGGGGAGCCCTGGGATGTTCTCGATAGTGTCTTTGGCTCTGATGAGCTTGTGGATCACACGGGGTAACCACAAGTCTGGTTTAACTCCCTCCAGTTGGTGCTCCCTTACAAATTTGCCCACGTCCGAGTAGAACCAGGGCATGGTCCAATTGTAAGGGATGGAGTTGTCCCACTTTTCCCACTTGAGTTGCCTCCACAGGGGCAGCAGGAAGAAGCGAGACATGGAGTTTCCAGCAGAGCCTTTCACTACGTCTCTGAGAGTCCTGCGCACGCAGTTGCACACAAAGAAGGTCCTCAGCATGGTAGGGATGTCAGGCACTCCTTTGCCTCCCTTGCCGGGTTCCTTGTACATCACTGCGCGCTTTACTCTGTCCATTTTGGAGCCCCAGATGAAGTGGAAAACCGCTCGGTTGATGGCTCGGTGGATGGTGACCAGCAGGGGCCACGTACTGCAGCACGGGAAGAATCTCGTTGCGCAGCACCAGCACTTTCCCTTCGATGGTAAGGTCTCTGAGGCTCCACAGCCCAAATTTCTGCTTTACCTTGTTGAGTCTCTCCTCCCAGCTTTTCAGGGCCGCGCCGTCTCTGCCGAACCAGACTCCCAGGATCTTTAGGAAGTCGGTTTTGACGGGAAACGGGATCGACTCAGAAGTCAGGTCCCACTGCCCGAACAGCATGGTCTCCGACTTCCCGCAGTTGACCTTTGCGCCTGAAGCTCGGCTGAAGTCCTCGCACGTCTGGACGAGCGCTCTCACCGACCGGCGATCCGCGCAGAAGATGGTCACGTCGTCCATGTAGAGCGAGCACTTTATCTCTTTCTTGTCTCTGCCCGGCGCGGTGATCCCTCTGATCTCTGGATTCCGTCTGATGCACTCGGCGAAGAGCTCTATACAACAGACAAAAAGAAGAGGTGAGAGCCTTGTCTGACCCCAGAGAGGACAGGGAAGGGGTCAGTCTTCCAGCCGTTCACCAGCACCGAGCTGCGGATATCAAGGTACATCAGGTTAGCGTAAGAGCAGAACATCTCCCCCAGCCCAAACCTCCGCAGTACCTGACCCATAAAACCATGAGACAGCCGATCAAATGCCTTCTCCTGGTCTAGGGTGACCAGAGCGGCACGGACGTTGCGGTCCTTGATGTAGTAGATCGTGTCCCTGATGAGGGCCAGGCTGTCCGCGATCCGGCGCCCTGGGATGCCGCAGGTCTGGTCGGGGTGGACGATCTGCCCGATGACTTTCTTCAACCTGGTGGCTAGCACCTTGGCGAGGATCTTGTAGTCCACGTTCAGGAGAGAGATGGGACGCCAATTTTTCAGGTCGCATCTCTCCCCCTTCCGCTTATACAGGATCGTGATTATTCCCTCTCTCAGCGTGGGGGGCATCCTGCCCTCCACCACCATCTCCTCGTACAGGTCGAGGAGGTCCGGGCCGATGAGGTCCCACAGCGTTGTGTACAACTCGGCTGGGAGACCGTCACTGCCCGGTGTCCTGCCCTTCCTGAAGGATTTGGCGGCAGAGTGCAGCTCCTCCAGCGTCAAGGGGGCGTCCATGGCTGCGCGACCTGCGGGATCAATGGTGTTAGTGATACCTGACAGGAACCGTTCAGCAGCCTCCGGGTCTGTGTCTTTGGGGGAGTAGAGATCTCGGTAGTAGTCGACGACCACTTTCTGGACCTCCTCCTTCCCCTGTCGTACCACACCTTTGCTGTCTCTCATTTCCGTCAGGGGCGTGTGGGCGGAGTGGAGCTTCCTGAAAAAGAAAGAGTTACATTTCTCACCCTTCTCCAGGTTCTCCACCTTGGAACGGAAGACGATTTGCTTGGATTCCTCCTCAAAGTGCCTTTTCAGGCCCTCCTTGGTCTCCTCCAGCTCCTCGTCCACGTCCCATCCGCACTGTTGGAGGTCCAACAGGGACTGCAGCTTGCGTTGCAGCCGTCTGAATTTCCTCTTCCTCTCACACGCCTGGAGTCTTCCTTTAGCCTGAAAGAAAGAGCGCAGCTTTACTTTAGTAAACTCCCACCACTGGGCTACAGTGGGGAACAGATACTTGGTACTGACACAATCAGAATAAACATTACGCAGCTCATCCACGATTTCCTGCCTCTCTAACGGCACAGTTCAGCTTCCAGGAGCCTGGACCGGGAGAAAACCCTTTGCCCAGGGCACACTGGAGCCGAACAGCCCTGTGGTCTGAGAAGTAGCAGGGCACCATGGAGCACTGCTGATGCTCTACCGCTCGAGAGGTGAACACAAAGTCTATCCGGGAACGCACAGAGCCATCCGGCCGGCTCCAAGAATAGTTCACGGAGCCGGTCCCGATGGAGCCCATAGCGTCCTTTAAGGATGCCTCTGTGACAATCTCTCTGAGCAGTTTCGAAGTCATGTCCAGGTTTGTTGCGTGGGTGGAAGTGCGCCCTCCTTCCTCGATCGGGCAGTTGAAGTCCCCGCCCATCACTATGGCCCTGGTGGTGGTCAGCTGGGTCCGCAGGTTCTGGAGTAGCTCCAGGCGTTGCTTCTTCTCCGGGGAGGCGTACACGGTGATGAGCCTGACAGGCTACCCCGCCCAGGATCCGTCCACGACCAGAAGTCTGCCGCAGACCATCTCCTGGACAGCGTCCACCGTGAAGTTGCCTCCTCGGATCAGGATAGCAACCCCCGCCGACTTGCAGCCGTTCCCGCCGGACCAAAAGGACGGGCCGTGAGACCATTCCCTGCATAGATGGCGATAAGAACGAGAGAAGGGTAAAGCACATTCCTGCAACATATATACATCACACTGCTGGGAAGAAAGGAAGGTTAGTAAACCGCGCCTCCGGAACTGGTCCTTCATGCTCCTCACATTAATGGAGAAAATAGAAATTGACGCCATTAGTTGGGAGTAAAAAGAAGGTTAGCTCAAACAGAGGCACTAGTTACCACTTCCTCCCCCTGGTGGGGGAGGATCTTCCCCGCCGTGGTCGATGGGGTTCACGGGGGTCCAGACGGCCTCGTCTAGCAGCTGTTCCAGGAGGGAGACCTGGTTGTCGATGTCCAGCTGGTTGAGGATCAGAGCCTCGGTCTCGGTGGCTGGCTCATCCGACGGGGTCAGGTCCTGGACCATCTTTTCGAGCGTGTCGTCGTTGTCATTAGCGGGCTCGGGAGGAGAGGGAGAGGGAACGGTGGGGGCTGGTGGTGGCGCCCTCTTCTGGACAGAGATCCTGGTGGGGCTCGTCTCAGTCTCGCTGTCTTCGTCCTCCTCCTCCTTCTTGCCGCTATGTTTGCGTTTTCTGGCTCCGGCTCCTTTTGGCGGCATCTCCAGGGGGTTGTCTGCAGCGGAAACAAGAGGGGGAAAAGGGTCGGGGTCTGCAGCAGCTAGGGATGGGGTTTACAGCTGCTGCAGAGAGGGGGAGGAGTGGGGGGAGGGAGAAGGGGGTGAAGCAGGGAGGGTCGGAGGCAGCACAGGGGAGGGATGGCGCTGCCTCTGGGGGGGGAGCCTTGACAACGGGCAGGGCCACGACAGTCTTGGCAGGGAGGGGAGCTGCTTTCTTACCTTTCCTGGGTGCCGCTTTCGGGGTTGCCGGAGAGGGTGTCTGCGGTGCCGGCGCCTTGGCTGGAGCCTTGGTCGGGGCCGAAAAGGGGACCTTGGCCGGGGCCTTGGCTGCTGCTACCGCCGCGTATGACCTTGATCTTTTGGGGCAATCCTTGTAGATGTGGTCAGGATCGCCGCACAGGTTACAGGTCTTCTTTCGTGGACAGTCTTTGGTCTCGTGCCCCACCACCCTGCAGTGCCTGCAGGATTTCTGTTGGCATTCCTCCGCCTTGTGACCCAGTTGGCTGCATCGTCTGCAGGTTGTGGGCTGACCAGGGTAGAAAAGCATGCCTGTAGAATTCCCCAGGGCGAAGCTCTGCGGGAGGTGTTGGAGTCCGTCCGGCGAGGTGGAGTCTGCCTTCAGACGGATCACGAGGGACCATCTTCCTGTCCAGAAGCCGTACTGGTTGAGGATCTTGGTCGGTTCTTTCACGATGTGGCAGTATCTTCCCAGAAAAGTTGCCACGTCTTTTCCTGGGGTGTGGGGGTTCCGCATCGAGACCGTCACGGGTCTCTCCTCCCTGTGGATGGGGCTGTTTCCGTAGAAACAGGAGAGGACCTGATCTGGTTTCGCCGACCTGAAGGCTTCCCAGAACCTTTTGCAGACCGCCGCTGAAATGAACGTTACGTAGAACATTCCCTTCAAAAACGACTGGACGCTCAGGGTCTCTGCTGGGCTGAAGCCTGCTCCCTCGTGCACTACCTTCTTGCTGAAGGTGTCCACATCCATGTCAGGGGTGCGGCCCTCCACTTCCTTTAACTTTAGGACCACCGTCTGCCTCATCCAGGTCTCCAGGGGAGGTGGGCTCCCTGGGGTCGCTGCAGGCTGGACTCGGCTTCCGGTGGCCTGGCTGGGTCGTTGGGCTTCAGAGGTCTGGGTTGCCATTTTCACTCCTCGTCGGGTCTGGCTGGGAAAGTGTGGAGAACTGGAAAAGAGAGAAGAGGGAGAGATTAAAAGCACAGGGGGGAAGGCAGGGGAAGGCACTAAAAAGGCCAAAAAGAGGGGCAGGGGAAGGCACTAAAAAAGGCCAAAAAGAGGGGCAGGGGAAGGTACTAAAAAAGGCCAAAAAGAGGGGCAGGGGAAGGTACTAAAAAAGGCCAAAAAGAGAGATGGGGAAGGCACTAAAAAAGGCCAAAAAGAGGGGCAGGGGAAGGCACTAAAAAAAGGCCAAAAAGAGGGGCAGGGGAAGGCACTAAAAAAGGCCAAAAAGAGGGAAAAAGGGCACTAAAAAAGGCCAAAAAGAGGGAAAAAGGGCACTAAAAAAGGCCAAAAAGAGGGAAAAGGCACTAAAAAAGGCCAAAAGTAGGGGAGAAGGCCGCCTCAGGAAGAGGGGGAGTCTTTCCCAGCACCCAAAGGTAGACCGTGCGCTCAAGCCTCACGAGTGTTAGGATTTCTCCAGCATGCATCCACTCGGTGTTGGGGAGTCCACAACGGGTTTCCTAGGGTCTGCAGGCCCGGAGGCCGAGGAGCGAACGCAACCGTGACCGAATCTCGTTTCGTTCAGAAAGGCATCAGTTAGAACCCCAATAGCAGCATGTCTACATAAGTAGAAAGGCCGAGGTCCAACAACAACCAATCGTCACGAACCTCAGGCAAGACACTTGATCTTAGCCAAAAGGCCGAGAAGCGATCAGCAAGCTTAGTACCAAATAAACAATATAACAGGTTGTTGCAACTATTACTCACAGCCATAATCAATGAGACTGCCCTTCCACTTTATGCCAGCAATGTTTTGGCTACTTTTGTGAATCACTTATTCTGTGCTCTTCTACTTTCCTTCACAGTCCCTAACCACTTTCTCTGATGAAAGAACATCAAAACAGCTTGTAATGGTGTTAAAGCGGACGAATGAGTAACTGTCTAACAAATATGTGATTGTTTTGTTGAGAGACCATCCTTGTTTTTGGAGGTCTGTAGGAATGCATTAGTTGAGAATATGTGAATTAAAAATTAAGAGCACAGTGTAGAATTATTAGATCCAATTTAAATGACCAATATATGCAGAAACCAGGTAATTAAAATATCTGGTTACCATATATTTTCCTTACTATATGATGAAAATGCTGTGGGCACCTGACCATCACATCTAAATGAGCTTGTTGGACATTCCATTACTAATATGGTACCCCCACTCTTCTGGGAAGGCTTTCCACAAGATTTTGGAGTGTGGCTGTGGGGATTTGTGCTCATTCAGCCAAAAGAGCATTTGAGAGATCAGGCATTGATATTGGAGGAGAAGGCCGGTGTCAGGACTCGGGTGATCAGGTCGGGTAGGAGCCCATGTGCAGGCGGTACTTGGTGTTCGGTCTGTGACCCACAGTGCATGATTATGCAAACAAAGACACCACAAGCAGAAATCCAGGTAATGCAATGTATTTTATGTTTATAACAGGACAAGCAAATAAGCCAATTACAGTCTAAGCAAGAAACCGGACGTATGGCAAAATAAATACTGGTAATAAGTCTTTTGGCAGGGAGCCCGCTTGGAAGGGCACGAGAGGCAGAGAGCCCGCTTGGAAGGGCACGAGAGGCAGAGCGCCCGCTTGGAAGGGCACGAGAGGCAGAGCGCCCGCTTGGAAGGGCACGAGAGGCAGAGCGCCCGCTTGGAAGGGCACGAGAGGCAGAGAGCCCGCTTGGAAGGGCACGAAAGGCAGAGAGCCCACTTGGAAGGACACCAAGCAGGGAACCAGGAACGGTACAGGTGCAGAGCCACAGCAGAAAGGTCCACAGACTTCAATACAAAGGCCCTGACTGAAGGGCAGGGTAATCCAGGTAACAAGGCCCAACTGGATGTATTGACTAGGGCTCAACCCAGGTAACAAGGCACACCTGATCCTAGTAATGAGTTCTAAGTGCTCCAGAGGGCAGAGGGTGGCCACTAGTGGTAGCAGGTTTAAATGCCACAGGTATAAAAAAGCCATGGTTCAGGCAGCGAAAAAGTGGTTCCTGACAGCCTGACTCTCAATCAGTGGTCTAATTCCTGCTTTTGGTCATATAGTGTGTGTACGTATATGTGTGTTTAAAAAAAAAAAAAAAAAACAGATGCAGCTATCATAGTTGTATTATGCTAAAATGATAATTGTTTTAAAGCAAATTTACTTCATGAAACTTGTTGGGAGAAATTCTAGGACTAAGTTTTATAAGTCACTACACAACTGAAAAGGCAAAACAGTAATTAAATGTGCAATTGGGCCTATGCCCCACATTTTTCAGTCAATGAAAATTGATACACTTTCTCCATATAAGTTACTTGGAGATCTTGGTGGTTTGGAAGACCTTACTGACTTTTCAGAGATCGATTTACAAAAGAGAAATATTGATTCAGTTGACCTGACGGTTGTGAGTTATGTGAAGTGGCAGAGACGTACAGGGATTTGTCCATTGACAAATTCTCTAGGACAGAGGGCAATCTCTCTTGTCTAACAGCTATCCACATACAAATTCCCAGAATTTTCAGCCAGATTATTTGACATTAAATTTGACCAGGAGAATGAAGTCTGCATCTAGAAATTTTCCATAAAACCCCCACCAACAACATTGTTTTGGTGGCATAAGTAGGCGATCCCCTGGGTTTAGACCCTCTTTCTTAAAGCTGGTCTAACACTGAGCTTCATTTTTTGTCCATTGTCTATTTCCGCTTCTGTCCATAATGATCGGGAAGATGACAAATCGGGAAGTTCGAACAAATTTCATTCTAGTCGCCCCAAATTGGCTAAGAGTGAGGTATGAGGATTTGATCTTAATGTCTGTAAGTCCACCCTTTTGTCTTCCAGATCTGCTCGCAAAAGGACCTATTCTTCATCTCTAACACTAATTCAGCTGATGGCTTAGAGACTGAACAAGCTCTCCTGCTTATACTTTCTTTCCCCTGGAATTGTACATATTAGATATGCTATTAGAAAGCAGAAAGTTAGTTAGGAGTTAAGAGATTTGCCACCATTTCGAAGGTCTTCTCACAGTGGTGTTCTGTCAGAAACTCTTCTTTGTTTTATCCGTCAATATCTTTTAAGCTTTAGCGTTTCTCTATTTGGACTTCTCCAAGACTTTTGGACATTGACTTGGCCTCTCACCCGTGGGATTTATGGCGGTGTTATCCAGACTTAAACCATGACCCCTCCCATTCGTGACAGCCGAGAGAGGGGTCATCCAAGCTTTAAAAAAAAAAAAATAACACAAAAAATTACAGAATTTGCTTTATTAAGACAACCCCCCACAATTTGAATATATAGTTAGGGGGAATAAAAGTAAGAGCCTGAATATAAGACCCTATAGGAAAAAGTTTTATTAGTAAATATTCACATGACGGAGAGCATCTGCGTGATGTGCGTAGGCAACCTCTGCTGCCGCCTGGTGCTTCCATGACTGAACACCGGAAGGTCGTGTCACGCCCGGCGCTCCATCATAGAAGCCACAGCGGAAGTGCCCAGAAGCAGTGAAGGTTGCCAGAGAGGAGGAGGATCCAGGTCCTCTGCAGCTTAATGACCCTTAAGGTGACTCAATTGTTTTTGTCCTAAACTTGCCTCCAGCAATCCTCTCGTTTTGTGAAAATGAGTCAAAAACAAAATGCCCAAAATCACACCTCAATGATTCCCGCCACATCTACGCCACATCTACGCAGCAAATACACAACAATCACATGACCAAGGGCCCTGCACGAACAAAAATTTAAAAGATACCCTTGAGGAGATCAAAAACATCATATCTGCGGAACACCAGAAAGAAATTTGTTAAAACTCGAGATCCCTAGGATACTGCACGTTGATACTGGAGGATAAATCAGACAAGGTGGTTGAGGCCATAAAGGCCAAGATAAAGGTGCTTAAAGATCTGAGCAACCACTCACAATGAAACAATATCCCTGACTAGTTGGGCCCTGTCTTACTTAATGTATTCTGTGCCATGGTACCTGAAATGCCTGAACCCTCCCTGGCACTGGATGGAGCTCATGGAGCCTTAAAGCTGGCAGAACTAAAAAATAATAATACGCCTAGGGATAATATCACGCGTCTGCATTACTATGTTCCAAAGAGAATCTGACGGCAATGTCAATAACCTAAGCTCCTGGATATAAAGATAACATGTTCTCCTTTTATTTAGGACCTCTCCCTAACTCTACATCTTTAGTCACATCTGAAGAAATATGAATATGGCCATCCATTTTGATTACCGCCTTAAAAGATGGTAGATCGATTCACATTCTTAAGCCC
Organism: Spea bombifrons; assembly: GCF_027358695.1. NCBI lineage: Eukaryota > Metazoa > Chordata > Amphibia > Anura > Pelobatidae > Spea > Spea bombifrons. The sequence goes on from NC_071091.1 coordinate 51,779,537, forward strand.
AGGAAATTTCATTCCTAGCCTGACTGAATCCTCACTAAACCTCTTCTAGGCGACTTAGCTCTACTATTTGAAAGTCCCCAATATTTGTTACTAGGCTCATTGTGTAATTGTTTACCTGGACATCGAGGCATTACAGGAACACTATTTAAGCTATTTCAGATCGCTATCCAAGCTTATTTAATGCCATGACATGCCAGGCACAACATTGCTCGTTAACTGGCACGTCATTGGTTGTTAATAAAGCATGTCTTAACCCCTTCTTTGATCTCCTGCTGGCTTTGTTATCTTAATACCGATGTCATTAAATCATTAATTTCTTATAAATTGAAAATAAAGAACTAAAAGAAAATCTGTCCCTAACATAGGACATTTAAAAAACTTTGCCCAAAACCCAGGTGTCAGGCTCCCGCTACCCCTCCCAGCAGGGCGAAACTGGGACCTACAACCCCATAAAATCCTGGCACCTACTTCAGTTGGTGCTTGTATATTGAGCGGTTAAGGTCTTTACTTTCCTTAGTGTCCATCTTAGTATCTAGTGTCCATTTTTGATATTGCTTGCTCTCCTGGTTTTTGATCTTGGCTTCTGGATTCCCCTACTCTCCCCTGACCCGACCTCAGCTTGATTTCTGGACAGCAACAATCGACAACCTCAGCTTACAGGATCAGACTTCATGCTTTGCTGCTGTCCAAGGACGGGAATAACATTTTTTCCCCAGTCGTATTAATTTCTGCTTCCTCTGGACGTGCACCCACTCATTTGATGGTTGGCTGTGGAATACGTATCGGGGGTGAGTCCAAAGGTCCTGTGGCACCCAGAGGAGTGCTATATTGTTTTTTTTAGGTGGCTGGAGCATAGCCAAGATTTCCATGAGTTTAGCAGAATCATGATTCTGCATCATAGGCCACATCAAATGCCTTTACAAAGTCTAGGGGAAATGCTCCAGTAAGTTCACCTCTCTCCATGCCACTCTGGATGTCATTGGTCACTTTTAAGAGCGCGGTAACTGGGGAGTGATTAGAAGGAAAGCCAGATTGAAACAAGTTTAGAATGTTGAACCGTTGATAATATTTGCACAGTTGCTCATGGGCACATCTCCCCAAGGTTGTTGAGAAAATCGGGAGTATGCCTGTAGTGTGACACCGTTATCATCACAGTTTTTTGGGGATAGGGACAACTCTAGTTACTTTCCAAGATCTGGAAATATAACCAGACAACAGGGAAGCATTGAATAAGCAATGTGGTTAGTACACAGCTCCTGCACACTGGTAGGCAGAAGATGTGTTCAGCCATACATATCTGTGAAGGAGCTAAGAGCAGGGAAATAATGCAAATACATGGGGTTGGTAGTGACACTCCAGGGTCCCCTCTTTGCAATCACTGCATACATGGGGAGAAGACATCTCTGTAGGATAGTGGAAGTTGCAGATCAACTCTTGTTATAGACGCTGACCCTCTGAAAAATCAGAAAGCTTCATATCAGCCATTGACAAATCAGCGGCTTTTCTTTAAAAATACCCCTAGAATTACAGTCCGATCACTACCTTAAGATGTGAGAAGGGGTGTCACAGTGCGAAAGTCGAAAGCGCAAGAATTTATTAGGCTACACAGTTATTTGCTTTGTGTCTTTCTTTTGTTACTATTTGCAAGTTGGAATTGTTTCCAGTACCTTGACTGTACATCACTTAATGATTGAGAAAAGACCCAACCAATAAAGCTGGTCCAGTGCATGTGGAAGATTACTGAACAGATGGAGGCAATATTGGACTGGAACATAGAATTTTCTGGTTAGGCAGGGGCACGGGCACAAGTAAGAAGAAAGAGCCATAGGGCATTTGCCTAGAAGCCAGTTTACACCTGGATGGAGGGAAGCTACCAACCAATTAACGTTAGAAGATTTGACAGTAAAGCACACCACAGAGCCTTTCTCTACTGTGCAGTCCCCTTGAGTAATGGGACCTCCAGTAGTCATCTCATGGCTACTATAGTTACAGGACTGAATATAATGAATAATTTAATTTAGTGATAACACCAAGAGTGGGAATCAGTAGGGAGGTCCCAGTGGTTGTAGTGAATGCACCGCTTTATTCTACAAATACAGATAGTGGGCAACAGATCGTGCTGTTTGTATATTTATTGCTACATCAATACAATGGGTGAAAACCACAAACTGTGTATAAGTATGTCGTGCAAATTATCAATGCACGACTGATAATCACGACTGATTATTCGGAAGTCCACTCTCCAAACGCTTTATGCGACATGTTCACATACAGGTGACTAAGAATCGTATAAAAGCCTTATTAAATACATCAAAGCTGTACAGAAAAAGGAACTATACAATAAGCATTATTAATTGAAACAAGTTAATAAACAGATCCCCTCACGCTGCGCCACCTCGTACTAACACGGTACACTCTATCCCTCCAAGCATCTCTGTGATAGTTTCGAAGCCTTGTCTCTATGGTGCGGAGAGTGAAACCGGAAGTCATACACAGTGTTAACCATACAAATCCCGGAACGTCGCGTGGTAATGTATGTGTGAAATAAATGGCCAGCGAGGTACTGACGTATTGTTTATATTATTAGATAAAGAAACCGGATTGTACAGAGTAACTGTCCGCCGCTAGCACGGTTACATATACACAATGCGAAATCCGGGGAGAAATAAAAATGCATGCGTGTGTGTGTGTATTCCCACAGACGGATTTAAGTGCCGTTGCGTGTATTTAGACCTGCATGCTGGTTTTCTTCGTTTAAATAGAAAAATATTTATACCCGACGTAATCACCTAATTAAATGACATATCTGCTAAGGTTTGCTTGCTGTGGGTACCAGAGAGCGCCGTGTTTTACCAAGGTTCAACAGGGTCTTTAATCATTATGGTAACTGAACAATTATAGGGATGTTCAAGACAGCCTACTGAACAACTAATACATATTAAATTAGCCTGTAAGTACTTTAATATGCATTCATTAACCCCAAAAAAGCTTTTTACCTCCAGGAGAACCACTCAGCTGTCAAAGACAGAAATATATTTGATGGCTGAAATGTCTCCTTTTTATTTATTTATTTATTTATTTATTTAAATGTTTAAATGTTGACCTCTATCTATCTAAATGAAGATATTTGTTTTAGCGTCCTCTAATCCAGTGCTTTCTCTCGCTATATATCTTACCTCATAGAACATTTTTGAAGATGTATAACCATCCCTATAATATGCCATATTGGCCACCCGTCTTTCCGGTAAGTAAAGGACAAAATGTAATGTCATTTTGAAAGTTGTTTTTTTTTGTTGTTGCCAATATAGTACTTAAGACATGTTAAGGAATGCCTAGTTTCATACATCTTCTGGTTCATTCTGTTCTTCACCTTATTAATGTCCTGACAATGTTTTTTTTTTCTACCCTAGTGGAACTTTGCTCCACCGAGACAAAACCAGGTAAAACACTCATTATTATTATTTTTATACTCAAATACAAAAAAAAATATTTACTGAATGTACCCGGCACCCAGTGTTGCTACAAACGGCTTTTCACAGATATAAATCAAAACATCTGAGTAGATTAGCAAAAAATAGTGCATTAGTCCAGTGTAGAATGTAGCAAGGTTCAATGGAAAATATACATTAATACTGTAGTTGGGGGTGGGATAGCCTTTAAGAGACCCGTGTCATTTTTAATTTCAAACTTTGACACTCAGACACTTTTTCTTTAAAGGGAAGCTATCATCACATTTTTCAGCTTAGGTTCATTAACTGAAGCTACTTGGTACTTTGTTTGTGCCAATCAGTGTAATTGTTTTTGGGATATGTAATTAGCCTTATGGATGCTGGGCTTGTTGTTACAATTTGGCAGCACTATCTTTATTTGATCAATTTCCTATAGTTCTCTTCATTCACAGCTACCAGAACCAATAAACAGCGATAAGGTAATGCTGAAGAACAAGCTGGGTTTCTAGTTATGTGTATAGCTAGGCAGAATGCAACTTGGAGATTTCCTTTAATGCATTTTAGTATGTGTGCTTTAATTTAAAATAATTAGACATGTTGTCTTTGTTTTTCATTTCTGCCAAGGTTCACTTAAGTAAGATCCAGAAACCCAAAAAATGCATTGTAGGTAAGTTATTAGTGCTTGCATACGTTTCTCCCAACACTTTATTTTGTTAACTAGAGGCCCATCTGTAAACTAATGCTAATTAGTGCATATGTACATATTATTTTCAAGGATGTTCTTTTAAACTTCTCACTCCAAATCTCCCATTACGCTAATGATGTAATAGGTGAAATCACATCACTACACCCAGGATCTCTTACTGTGGACATCTTTCTCTCCAACGTGCTCTGATATAAGATTAACTTTAGCCCTGTAACCATGTCAGTCATTAGATGACTACTGGAGGTCCCATTACTCAAGGGGACTGCATTATATGGAAAGGTTCAGTGGTGTGTTTTACCTTGTAACCTTAACTGGTTGGTGGCTTCTGGGCAAATGCCCGGTGGGCTGGTGCCTGGTGCTCTTTCTACTTAGTTATGCATGTGTCGCTGCATATTCAGAAGATCTGCTTTGGCCAATTCATATAACCAAAACCTCTCATTTATATGTTGTGTATGTATCCAGAAGACTGCTATACGTGGTAATAGTCCAATACTGTCTCCATCTGTTCAGTAACATTCCACCTGCATTGGACCAGTTTATTGGTTGGGTCTTTCCTCAAACAGGAACTGTCACCATTACAGCTTTTGGCATTAGTAAATGTATTTGTTAAAACTATCTCTAGCTTGTGATTTTTATTAACTTCGTGACTACTTACCTTATAAGGACTGAGATCTGTGGCAGAAGGTGGCCATATCACTTTCCTTTTTAGTAGTCTTTTACCCTTTTCTTAAACAGTTACTTTATTAAAGGTTGAACGATATTTTGTTAGGAGAAATGAATATAAACATACAGTGGTATGCAGATAATGTGCTACCACAAATCGGTTAGGATTATGAACTTAGCTTTCTTAATATGTCTTAATATTAGGGGAGATATGACAGATCTAGTTATTTTAGAGGAACACAACACTTTGATATATGGCATTTGTATCTATCTATTTATCTATCTATCTTATTTTAATCTTTACAAAACATTACAAATGTGGGTTGCTGATTCCAATAGCTAAATACATGTATTGCATTGTAGGTGGAAAGGAATATACAACCCTTGAAGAGTTATATGCTGATCCAGAAAGAAAGGACCCACTTATTGGTATGTAAGACAGACCTGATTTAAGGTGGACTTTGTTTATAGTAAGACATTTAATTGAATAAGTTATTAAATTCATTCTGAATATATAGCTTCTAACCCTAATGTTTTTAAAGGGACAGACTAGTGTCTGTCACCTCCTCCACTTAAGAATGTTCTGTGAGTACTTTAATATTCATTCTTGCAAAACTGAAAAAGAAGAAAAAACACTTGAAGTTGGATACCCTCCTCCTCTGTAGTCTGACATTTGTTGAGGCAGTCATGCATTTTACTGCAATCAAATTTGCCTGTGTTTTCCCTTTTTATAGGAGCTAAAAATAAGACAACTTTTTCATCACTCATTTGTACTTGCATATGCACCGTGCACAATTCCAACATTTAGCAGTCAAAGATAATTGAAATCAATCTGAACGCATTACATGCAAGTTGCGTGTGTATACAAATAGATTTATATAAAAATGTGCTGCCTTCTACAGAACAGAAGCCCAATATGCCAACTTCTAGAAGAATACAGTTCCACAGAAAGCATAAACAAAGCACTTCAGTCTCTATACGTCCACCATCCCAAAAGTATGTGTGGAGAAAAAGTTAAATAAAAATGTCAAACATGTTGAAGTTTTGCCCACCTCATCATATAACTTAGCAACATGACTAGAGAACCCACTGAGTCATTGTAGGCCTCTGACATGTGCCTTGTAACCAGAGGGTACACATGATATCACTGAGGTCCCCCCTTTTTTGTACACAGAGGCACTACATCCTTAAAGGGACAGCCAGCTATCATATGCACAGGAATATGATAGATGCATGTTCCTTTTAAATTAACCCCCCCCCCTTTGCAAATGCATTGATGCTTTCAGCAGAATCCATCTATCCATTTCCCCCCCCCACACGTATGCACAGGAAGAGCTCTGATTGGTTATAATTGTAGAATTTTCCTGCCTCTGATTTGCTGCATGAAGCTGGCAGAAAAACAGTGATTGTAGAGGGGGGCAAGGTGGCATATTATTAAGTAAAGTCCCCCCCCCTTTGGATAGCTAAAAATGCATATTAAAGTACTTTTAATATATGTTCCTCATAAAAGGGTCTCCATAGGGACACTGACATTTAAAAAAGTGAATGGATAAACTTGCTATAGAAGACGGTCGGTACAGATTGTCATAGGGCTAGTAAGATTGCAGGGGTTGGTGTAAGTACGGATATCCTTTGGCATCCACCTGTTTAATTGAGTACTTGCCGTTTGTATACAGTTTGATGCCTAATTATATCATGGTCTGGTGGAAGTTATGGAAAGACAAATTCAAAAAAAATTCATACGGCTTATATCTTTTCATTTCAGGCATGAAATATGCTGTCCATGTAGAAGACCATACGCGAAGTCTCATCAGGTGCACGTTGTGTGATGTGGAAGCTGATATTCCAGGAATTGCTCCACACTTTCTTGGTTTTAAGCACAGGAAACGTTATATAGTAGGTGTTATGAGTGTTGTTTCCTTTAGTAGCAGCTGCAGGGTTAGTCATTTATTCATTGCAGACCAATGGAGGCAGAAAATATGAAACATTGACTTCCCCTAGTCCCACTTACCGTATTTGCCCGATTATAAGACGAGGTTTTTTCCAGAGCAAATGCTCTGAAAAATACCCCTCGTCTTATAATCGGGGTCGTCGTATAATCAGACCTCAAATATGTCTGACTATGAGACTAAGATCCAGATCCCCCTGCAGCGATGCAGGGGACCTGGATCCCCCTGTGTTATGCCCCCCCCAACTCCCCGGTGCTTAGTCCAGGCAGCGTGTAGAGCTTTACGCGAATGCGTAGACAACTTCCGCTCAAGCGTAGAGTCGCGTAGAGCTCTACACGCTGCCCGGACTAAGCACCGGGGACTCAGATGCAGGGGACCTGGATCCTCCTGTGTTAGAGCTCTACACGCTGCCCAGACTAAGCACCGGGGACTCAGATGCAGGGGACCTGGATCCTCCTGTGTTATGCCCCCCCCAACTTACTGGTGCTTCTGAGTCCCCGGTGCTTAGTCCGGGCAGCGTGTAGAGCTCTACGTGATTCACGTTGACAACTTCCGCTCAAGCGCGTATGGCTCTACACGCTGCCCGAACTAAGCACTGGCGACTCAGAAGCACCGGTAAGTTTGGAGGAGGGAGAGGGAGGGAGTGCTAAATGGGGGGCATAAGGCATTTCTGGAGGCAGAGTGCTCTGTGAAATGCCTTTTACCCCCTTAATGCCACTCTGCCTCCAGAAATGCCTTTTAACCCTCTATACGCCACTCTGCCTCCTGAAATGCCTTATACCTCCCTATATGCCATTCTGCCCCATAATATGCCTTTTAACCCCCTAAATGCCAGACTGGCATGTAGGGGTATAAGGCAATTCTGGAGGCAGTGTGGCACATAGGGGGCTCAAAAGGCATATCATGGGGCACAGTGACATATAGAGGGTTAAAAGGTGTATCATGGGGCACAGTGGCATTTAGAGGGTATAAGGCATTTCTGGGGCAGAGTGGCAAGCCTGGGGGCAGATGTGCATAACTGGGGGGCAGTTTGAAAAAAAGGAAATAAAAACTAAATATTTTTCTCAATCATAGCTTTTATTAACAAACAATTGTTCACATAGTTTACATAAACTAACATTTACTGGTAAAACTTTTTTCCTATAGGGTCGTCTTATATTCAGGCTTTTTCTTTTTTTTATAAATTAATATTCAGATTTTGGGGTGTCGTCTTATAATCGAGCAAATACGGTATGTTAATTGTGAAGAAGTTAAAGCCACATTGCTACGTCCAACAGCCACTCCCCACTAGACGTTTTCTTTTGCATTTGTTTTGGACAGGGAGCATTTGCCCATTTTGTCCGTCCATTTGTCACCATGCTTTATCACTCCTAATGCTTTAGTAATCAAAGTTCCAAGAGTAAACTAGCATGGTTCCACACACAAAGCAACTTTGTATATTAACAAATATAAGACTTGGAAGTTTTGGCGATGGCTCCAACTTGTAAAATTAGCTAATTAACAAAAATGTTAGAGGTTAGACAAGTATCACCTTTTTTCCCCCACCCGCCCCATGTGTGATCGGGTAGGAGCTGATAATATACCCTCAAAACGTCCACTGGGATTAAAAACAAAAATGCATGTAGGTCCTATTCCACTCTCAAGGTGAAGGAGGGGTTAAAGCTGAATTAACTCTTAGGGGGAGGTATGTGGGAAGGAGCCTCCCAATGTGTTTAATCCATTTTAACCCCATATACCGCGCACAAGAATGTGGGTAATGACGAAAGCAGAAGTATGTGTCCCTCATCTAAGGGTACATTATTATTATTATTATTATTATTATATTATTTCCATTTTTCACTCAGATCACTGCTCTATGTTTACAAAATGAGTAATACACATACCACCTAGGCGTATTATATATTACCATTGAAATACATTTTTGTTCATGTCTGTAAATTAAAAGAAATACTAAACAGGATGTGTTCAAAACTGGAATGTCGTATTCTAGCTGGATTTCCTTTAGAATCGAGGGATTTTGGCACAGTCAGGTTACCAGCAATGCCTACATTGTAAATTTTATACCCTTTATTGCAGAGCCAGGCGTATCCAGAGATGCTAAAGCCCTCAAAACAACCCACAGAAAAGCTTTCAAAATGGGAAGCAATGAAAATGTTGGCCAGAAAAGTTGAGAGTATGGAAGGCATAAAAGAAATAAAGGTAGGCGTTACTTTGTCAATTTTCTTGATGCAACAGGTTGAGAACAAAAAACTTAAGATTTCCTTTTTGATGTTCCCCTTCAGCAATTTGCTTCCCTCTATGTACTATTTGTTAAGATACAAAATCACGACCACCTTGGTACTGAGTTATCAACTACTTCTGCATTATCCTCATATAATGCTGAATTTGACAAAGATGTTATGTTACATGAGTTTCAAGAACAGAACTCTGATGTTCTTTATAATATATGCAGTGGCAAGAAAAAAGTAAATGGACCCTTTGGAATTACCTGGTTTTCTGCATGAATTGTTTATAAAATGTGGTCTGATCTACATACAAGTCACAAGTATAGGCAAACACAATGTGCTTAATAATACCAACAATTATAATCGTTAATGTCCTTATTGAACACACCCATTAAACATTCACAGTGCTGGTGGAAAAGTAACTGGTTTTAATAACTGGTCCAACCTCCTTTGGCAGCAGTAACCTTCCGGTAGCTGCGGATGAGACCTGGTCGACTTTCAGGAGGAATTGTAGGCCATTGTTCCTTACAGAGCCTTAAAACTCAGTTATATTCCTAGAATTTCGTGTGAACGGCTCTCTTGAGGTCATTCCACAGCATCTCTAATGTTTAAAGGTCTGGACTCTGCCTGGGTAATTCCAAAGGGTTTACTTGAATACTTTGTGCAGGTCACATTTTAAAGTAAGCAATGAGTTAAACTCATTTGATTATTAAAATTATTTGATTGGAAGTAAATACTAAAATATTTACTTTTACTGTTTACATATGCCCTGTTTGAAGCAAAATACACCTTTGTCTTTCATATTGACTTTGAACAAGTATTATTTATTTATATGTACACAATGTGGGATATGACGGATTTCAATTGGGAAGGGGAAGATGGCCCTGCTCCTAAGATTGTAAGCCCCAATTTAATAAATTCAGCTTATTGTTAAAACTTTTGTTTACCTGTAGATACCACATGCGCGTGAATCTGGCCCGCAGCCATCAAAAGGTATGTTGACATGGAATCTGTATGTTATAGTGATGCTACTTTATTCATTAAAGAGATGTTGATGACTTGAGCTGAGGGGAAAAGTTTAATCTCAAAGACTGACTATTGTAAACTATATTGAGTGAGATGAAACCCAATAAAATGTAATCATCCAGTATGCAGAGGAGACACAGGATGGTGTTCGGCGCATTTCCTTGAAGGACTTTGGTGCCAAAAGTGTTTCATAAATGTGTGGTCTCAGGAATCATCGGGTCTGCAAATATGCAAACTGACATTAAAAATAATTCAGTTTACACACAATCAGGAGGTTCCTCTCTACAGCAATTAGGGGTCTCTGATTGCTGTCTGCAGCCCCATGACAGATCTGCCGTAGTGCTCCAGCAAACCCCCCCTTCTATTTTCTTTTATTACCTAGAATCGTTTATAAAACAGTTTTTCTTAAAAATACTGTAATTGCACAATTCTATATTTTGCATTCTTTATTCCGCTTTATACGTATTTAATATATTTATTTGCAGTGTGCTCTTTTATATGTTGTATGGTGTTCGTTAACTATACAAATTATGCCTCTTTCTTAGATGGTGGATCAAAGGAAACATCTGTGTAAGTATAGCTGTTGTCAAAAAAAATGTTTTCTTAGGAAAGATTCAATGTTTCACTTGAATGAATGATGTACTGTTTTTTTTTAAATATCTAAAAGGTTTATTAGTAGTAGTTTTATTTTTTTTTCTTTTATTTTTGTGAGATATATATGTATTACATATTTTTGACAAGCTAGAAATATACCATAAGGCACTGTTCACCTTGCCATCTGACCTTATCTGACATATTTTTCTTATTATACTCCTCCTGGATCTGCTTATATCTTGTAAATGCTGCTTATCTTTTCCTGTATCTGTCACTTCAGATGTGCAGAAGTAAAACAAAAAAGGAACTGCCTAGGGCCCGCTGAGAATTATGGGACCCCATTATATAATGTCCTTTGTAAATGTGACAATGAACTATCGCAATGTTACATCAGTAACAGATAATTTGTAAATTACTTTTGCTTTGGGCCCCAAAAATTGAACTCCACCTATGCTATCCTTTTCCTCTTACAAAAACATGTATAACAGATATATTTTAAATGTTGCTAATTATGAAAACTACAATGGTGGGTCATCATACTGTTTTTAGACTGTTAAAGACTTTCAAAATTGTATTCTCACCTAATACGTAATGATATTCACACCTAGTGTAAAGTGAATGTAGTGTCTCGTTGTGAGTTGGCTCCTTTTCGTTTGCCGTAGATGAGTGGAAATGATAAAAAATAACATTTTGGAATATAAACTATATCTATGAAATTAGAAAGATTTCTAGATGTACTTCTGACATATTTTGTCTTACAGTTCATGTGCCACAAATGTAAGTACCTACTTTCCTCTTCCCCGCATTATGCTGTGTATGCTGTGTGCATAACCGTATATATTGGATAACTGTACAGAGAGAGGGCAGTGGCTTTCAGGGGGATTTATACAGGTTATTTTCCTTTTCCATTTGGAATGGAAATTTATGGTGACATAATTTGGTAGGGTATAGCGCAGCATGTTTTTCCCCTGATTACATTGCACAGGGTTTAACCAAAACAAGGTTCCTGTGAACAGGTTAACCCCTTAATGGCTAATGACGTGCCAGGCATGTGAGGGCATTAAATAAGCTAAGAAGGCGATCTAAGGTTGCTTACACAGCGTTTCTGTAAAGCCTCATAGTTGAGGCATTCAGCAACACTGAGAACTGCAGCATGGGTCCCATGTGGCCCCTCCCTGGACGTCAACATCCGCCATATATAAATGGCTGTGGATGTCTGATTTAAAAGAGCTTAGGGGATGATCAACAATGATGATTGAACAAAAGCATGCTAAAATATGCATGTGGGGTATTCTTCTCATGGGGTGTTGTTTGAACATGAATCAGGAGTGGGAATCAATGGGAACTATTTGTAGAACAAATCCTAATTATTTTTTTTAAAGTAGGAGACAGCAGTAAAATTGGGTTCGTACTAAATGACTGTACAGAAATAAAGTAAACAAAAAACAAAGACATGCTAATACAATATCTATAAAGCTTTGGTCACTTGGGGGGGATAAAACCCTTGGCCATGAATGGGTTAAAATGTGATTGTGATTGCTGTACATCTGGGTGATGCATAATTTGATTGGACTTTTTTGTAAAATGTTTGGTTTACTTCTAGGTACCCTCTGTAAAAGCATCCTCGGATCTGATTAAAAATGGTATGTTGAGAAATAATGTGTAGATTTATGAATGTAACTTAATTATATACCTTTAATTTATACTTTATATATTATATTTAGTTCTTTGGAACTGACTTTTTAATGAGAAAGGAATTGTGATTAGATTATGTATGCGCTTGTTAAAGTACTAATATTGCCAAATGTTTTGTAAACAAAGTAAACTTTTTACAGTCCTTGCAGACTTCATTACATTACAAAAACATTAGGCCAATAAATTAATAAGGGTCATCTATAATGTTTTGTAGTGTTCTAGGAGAACTATGGGATTTATTTATCAGAGCAGGAGTGTTTTCACATTTCAACTTTCCAAACAATATTATTATAAAGTGAAACCCTGTTGAACTTTGGTTGCAAGATCTTTGTTGGTCCTGTATAATATATAGTTAAATTAGTTATATGTCTTAAAGTATCTTCACCTGCTGGACAATGCATTATATAGGGCCAGCTCAGCCCTTCTTACAGAAAGAACCCTTAAGCATGCATAATGAATAAAATGATTTGAAGTATTGTCAACCCCTGCTTTAATTATAAACTGTGTCTCCAGCACCAGCCTCTCCATGTAGCTTACATGGTTGGCCTTATGGTGGCACCCACACATGAACTTTGCGGTCTAGGCATTTGCTTAATACCTAATATTTACTTTGTTCACAATAATACAGTTTCGTGTTTATCTATGTTGGTCGCTGTTTCATAGTGAATTGAATTGTTCCCTTCTCTTCTAGATGAAAAGTCAAAGGATGAAAAGATGGTGTAAGTATAACTGGATCTGGAACCTTCACTTTAAATGCTTCAAGTATATACACCTCTATGCATAACAATGATGGGAGGGAATATCTAGAGGAGTTGAAATAATAAAAAAATAAAACTTGTAATAAAATAATATACAAAAGATCCTAAAAATAATTCAAATTTATTTTGTCCTACAGATCATGTAACCTGGAGGTAAGTATGTTCTTATTTTTTTATCTTCTATAGCTTTTTTTTCATGGCTTGTGTTTGGTTATAAAACAATATTGTTTTAATTAGATTCCACAGATCTGTAAATCTTTGTATTGTCAGTGAAAGAAAAATGGTCATGTAAAAGTTAAGCCCTAATTGCATACCTTAAATTATACACTGACCAAAAAGCAACACAATAAGTAGCTACATAGAGCAGAATTGAAAACAAAATAATACAGACTGAAGTTAAACTTTTATATTAAGTGGGATTGGTAAATCAGATGATCAAATTAAGATTCATTTACCCAAATTTCTGTATTTGCCATATAATATGCACCGTTTAAATTGGTATGAAAAATACATTTACCATATTGCAAGTTATTAGCATACAAACCATTTGGGCAGATTAGCAGCCCCAAACATTGATTCATGCCACCTCAAGATACTATAATGGGCCAGTCCAGGATTTAGGTATTACTCAGATGTGTCTTCGGTGTTTTTGTTTTTTAAATTTTCAATATCTGAGTAATACCTAAATCCTGGACTGTAAGGGTGTGCCTTGAGGAGCAATGGTATACAGTTTATAGCAAGAAAATGTCAGTGTGAGTTTAAAAGGCTCAGTTTGCACATCTGTACTGGAACTGAAGGCCTAATTTGACACTCAAAAATGCCTAAAATGCATTTTAGGTGTGCTTTTTATAACCAATATAACCTCCTAGTATATGCGATTAGGTTGCAGTAATACCTGGGTCATATCGTAGATTGATTATACAGTGTATATATACTTATTGGCCACTTTATTAGGTACATCTGTTCATTGCTTAACACAAATAGCTAATCGGCCAATCACATGGCAGTAACTCAATGCATTTAGGCATATAGATGTGGTCAAGCCAACTTGCTAAAGGTCAAACCGAGCATCGGAATGAGGAAGAAATGGGATTTAAGTAACTTTGAACGTGGCATTGTTGTTGGTGCCAGATGGGCCGGTCTGAGTATTTAAGAAACTGCTGATCTACTGGGATTTTCACGCACAAGCATCTCTAGGGTTTGCAGAGAATTGTCCTAAAAAGAGAAAATATGCAGTGAGCGACAGTTGTGTGGATAAAAATGCCTTGTTGATGTCAGAGGAGAATGGGCAGACTGGTTTGAGATGACAGGTAACGGTAACTCAACCACTCTTTACAAACAAGGTATGCAGAATACCATCTCTGAATGCACAACACGTCGAACTTTGAAGCAGATGGGCTACAGCAGCAGAAGACCACACCGGGGGCCACTCCTGTCGGCTAAGAACAGGAAACTGAGGTTACAATTCGCAAAGGCTCATCAAAATTGGACAATGAAAGACTGGAAGAACGTGGCCTGGTCTGATGAGTCTCAATTCCAGCTGCGACATTCAATTGGCAGGGTCAGACTTTGGCGTAAACAACATGAAAGCATGGATCCATCCTGCCTTGTATCAGCAATTTAGACTGGTGGTGATGGTGTAATGGTGTGGGGGACATTTTCTTGGCACACTTTGGGGAATGTTTCCAGCACCTTGTGGAAAGTATGCCACGAAGAATGAAGGCAGAAAGGGGGGGTCCAACCCGATACTAGCAAGGTCTACCTAATAAAGTGGCCAGTGAGTGTATGTATCAGTGCTGTTAAAAAGTATTTGGCCCTTCCCAATTCCCTTTATTTTTGCATATTTGATACTCTCAAGTGCTTCTGATCATCAAATTATTTTTAATATTAGACAAAGATAACACAAAACACAAAATGTAGCTTTAAATTATGATTTCATGTATAGAAGGAAAAACTATCCATCCCTACCTTGCACTAAGTGAAAAGTAATTGCCCCCTTATTAACAAAATCAACCAATTAACTAATTTTAATGGATAATTTGGTTTAATTTCACTAAAATACACCCAGGCATGATTACTACCAGCCCTCTTAATATAAGCATCAATTAAATACCACCTTTAAATAGAAAGTCTTGCAAAGTGATGTAGGCTAAAAAGTCTCAAAAAGCAGCACATGATGCAGCGATCCGAAGAAATTCAAGAATTTGTTGATTCAAATTAGGGCTGAAACAACTAATCGATAAAATCGATAATAATCGATAATGAAAATCGTTGTCAACGATTTTCATTATCGATTAATCGGATCGATTTTTATAGATTATAAAAAGAGGTTTTTTTCAGAGCAAATGCTCTGAAAAACTCCTCTCCTTATATAATCCGACCTCAAACAGAGATCGGATTAAAACACCGGAATCCAGATCCCCCGCTACGCTGCAGGGGGCCTGGATTCCCCTCACTGTCGGCCAGTCTCTCACTTCCGTCTCTCTCCCCCTCCCATCTGCCTCCTCCCCCCTCCCATACACTGCTCTGCCTCTCTACCCGGCACCGTTCCTGACATGCACTTTCCCTGCAGCTTCATAGAAGCCTCAGTGTAAGTGAAGGTGAGTAACGGAGTCTGTCTGTGCGATGCAGACCCCCACCGGTTGACAGAGAATCATCCTCTCTGTCATCCGGTGAGGGTCTGCATCGCACAGACAGCCTCCGTTACTGTCCTTCACTTACACTGCGGCTTCTATGAAGCTCCAGTGAAAGTGCCTTCAGTAACGGAGGCGGGTAGAGAGGCAGAGCGGTGTATGGGAGGGGGGAGGAGTCAGAGGGGTGTATGGGAGCCACCCTCCAATACACCACTCTGGCTCCTCCCCCTCTCATACGCCACTCTGCCTCTCTACCCGGCTCCCTGGTGTCTTGTCAGAAACGGAGGTTCACAGGAGGCAGAGTGGAGTATGGGAGGGGGGAGGAGGCAGAGTGGAGTATGGGAAGGGGGAGGAGGCAAAGTGATGTATGGGAGGGGGAGGAGCCAAAGTGAAGTATGGGAGGGGGAGGAGGCAGAGTGGAGTATGGGAGGAGCCAGAGTGGAGTATGGGAGGGGGGAGGAGCCAGAGCAGAGTATGGGAGGGGGGAGGAGCCAGAGCGGAGTATGGGAGGGGGAGGAGCCAGAGTGGTTTATGGGATGGGGAGGAGCCAGAGTGGTGTATGGGTGAGTTATAGTGGTGTATGGGGGGTATTATGAATTTTTAGGGCATATAGGGGGTATAAGGCATATGGATATTAGGCATATCAGGGGGGCATAAACATATCTGGGGGTAAAAGGTATATCGGGGGCTCAGTTGCATGTCACTGGCATATAAGGAGTATAAGGCATATCAGGGGGCACAGTGGAATCTGGCATATAAGAGGTATAAGGCATATATGGGGGCAGAGTGGCAAGCTGGGGGTCAGATGTGCATAACTGGGAGCAGTTTGGTAAATAAAAAAATTTAAACAAGGCTTTTTTCTCAGTTTTTATTAAATATGAAAAATAGTTAACATATGAATTAATATTTACTAATAACTTTGTATTAAAACCTAGTTTGAGAAGCACTGTGTGTGGGTTCTTGTAGCTTTTATTATTATGTCAGTAAAATAAGAAGGTGAATAGAGAGAGGCCATTGCAATAAAGAGATGAAAGTGTAAATTGTACGTTTTTTATTGCAATTTTTCTTCAATTTAAAATAATGTATTTTTTTATCCGATTAATCGATTAATCGACAAAATAATCGGCCAACCAATCGATTATTAAAATAATCGTTAGTTGCAGCCCTAATTCAAATTAAATATATCTTGTGATTGCTGTACACTTAGATCATATGTAACTTTTTATTATACAACATTTTATGAGGATAAAACTGTTGTATAAAATGCTTGCTTTACTTCTAGGTACCATCTGTAACAGCATCCAAGGATCTACCCACAATTGGTATGTTTGGAAACTATATGAACATTTATCATGGTCATTTGAATATATATATCTAGTGTTTGTGTTTATGTATATGTTTGTGTGTATGTGTGTGTGTGTGTGTGTATATATATATATATATATATATATATATATATATATATATATATATATATATATATATATATATATATATATATATAAATACACACAAAAAAATATAAAATGTAATGCACTCACTTGACTGGAAGCAGTTGCAATATGCCCGGGTGCTCACAATGCAAAATATATATACAGCAAATAAAGTTGATGCACTCAGCAGGTCTTCTTTTTAAAAAATGTATTGACTTGGTGAAGGTCCAACATTTCGGCTCTCAATGAGCCTTTCTCAAGAACCACCAATCGCTGATAATGTTGTTATCATGGCATGTGTCAGTGGGTGGGATATATAAGCAGCAAGTGAACATTTTGTCCTCAAAGTTGATGTTTTAGCAGCAGAAAAAAGGGCAAGTATAAGGATCTGAGCTTTCTGAACTTTGACAAGGGCCAAATTGTGATGACTAGATGACTGGGTCAGAGAAATCCAAAACTGCAGCTCTTGTGGGGTGTTCCTGATCTGCTGTGGTCAGTATCTATCAAAAGCGGTGCAAGTGAGTCAAAGTGGTGAACTGGCTCATTGATGCTTGTGAGGGGTGAAGGCTGGCCAGTGCGGTCAAATTAAACAGATGAGCTGTAGCTCAAATTGCTGAAAAAGTTAATGCTGGTTCTGATATACAGGTGTCAGAACACAGTGTATTGCAGTTAGTTGTGTATGGGGCTGTGTAGCCGCAGACCAGTCAGGGTGCCCATACTCACCTCTGTCCACTGCAATGAGAATGGGCGCGTGAGCGTTAAAAACTGGACCAACCGAGCAATGAAAGAACGTTGCCTGGTCTGGTGAATTACGTTTTCTTTTACGTGGATGGTTGGGTGCATGTGCATCGCTTACCTGGAGAACACAGTGGCAAGAAAAAGTAAATTAACTTTTTCGATTTTTGCAGTAGTTGTTCATAAAATGTGATCTAATCTACATCTTAGTTTGTATAGACAAACACAATGATTGTAGTTCTTCTGAGATTTCTTTTTTTGAGGCATGGTTACATCAGCAGATGCTTCTTGAGAATAGCATACTCAAAATGTGTTATTAGTTAAGAGAGATTGTGTTTGTTCATTATTGTAACTATTATATACATTTATACATAAGATACATTATTAGATACATTTATACACAAATGCTGGTAATTCCTGGTCAGGGCCGATTCAAGGCTCTGGTGGGCCCTGGGCAAACAATATTATAGTAGGCCCCCTCCCGTCCTGTTGTGGGGGGCAGGTGCTGTAGTGGGCAGTACATGGGCTGTAGGTGGGGGGACAGACAGGGGCTTGTAGTGGATAGCCCACTAGCCCTGACCCCCCCCACTACTAGCCTCTATTCCCCCCACTACAGCCACTGCCCCCCCCCACTGTGGGGGGACAGGTGCTGTAGTGGAGGGGGATAGGTAGTGTAGTGGAGGGGTAGGTGCTGTATGGGGGGATAAAGGATATAGTGGGGAAAAGGGGCTGAGGGAAAATGAGTTGATTATAAAATTCAAAACAAAATTTATAAAAAAATAAACAATTATACGCTGATGCACACTGTCATATACACATAAAATACATTACATATACATATTATATATTATTTAGAAGCCTTGGAAACCATGTTGATTTATGATCTAATAATATACATACACTCATTACAGACGTGAGTAGATATAGAATGTTAACCCTTCTAATACCAGGCATGAGTAGATTCAGAGAATGAACTCCTCTATTACCAGACATTACACACCAACAGACAAACACAGTCACACAAACAAACACTGTGACAAACTGACAAACACAGTCACACACACAGTCAAACATACCTGGTGCTGGCTGCAGCTTACTCTGAGTTGGTGTGAAGGAGGAACTCAGCCTATCAGGAGAGGCTTCTCAACTCTCAGGCAATCAGGAGAGTTGAGAAGTCTCTCCTGATTCGCTGAGACCTCATTCACTCAGACTCCTCATTCCGGGACAAGGCATTGTCCCGGATTGAGGCTGCAATCTGGGACATGTGGTCACTCTAGCCCCAATCCAGCAGTATGACTTCCAGTCGTCCTCCGAAGGTTAGTGGGCCCTGGGCAAATGCCCACTTTGTCCGCTGAATAAAGCTGCCTTGTTCCTGGTAAGGGGTTGTATATATTTTCTTTCTCCTGTATGTAGTTTATTTAAGTTGTCGATAGGTTACCTAGCAATATGTGGCAAAGCAAAAGTGCTGGACAATGTATATCTAGTTTTGCCATGTACATATATAATTTACTACACTTTTGTGTCACCAAGGGGTGGTACTAGCCAGCACTGACATCAGAATTGCCATACTTGAAGGCAGAGCATTATCGAAATACAGACACATTTTGCTGTTTTTGAGACAATACGTGGCTGGCATAAGTGCATTTGACGCCATATACAACATAAATGTTGACATGATTATGTCACACGCTGCATCGCATGTGACGTAGTCAGTGCCCTGCACAGATCTCCAAGCATTTGACTTACAAGATACTGTCCCTATTGTCAATGTTAGAATTCATTAATTACTTGTTACTATTACTAGTGATATCAAGTGCATTTTCTTAAGATGTTGAACAGTGAATCTACAAACAATATTTTCAGATCAGTGTCAACATAAGCAACACACCTAGGTATTTTACTTTACATCTGATAAATCTGCTTCATTTCTGTTTATTTCTGCCAATGTGCAGTACTATTCTGTAAAACATAATTGATACCCCAATGTAAACTAGATTGCCTCCATACGAAGAAGTGCATATGTTGAATGTATCTGCTGTGAATATAAATGATAAGAATGGTGCTTTCTATTTATATACTTTGCTGTTTCGTGGTGATTTTAATTGCTCCTTTCTCTCTTAGATGGAAAGTCAAAGGATGAAATGAAAGTGTAAGTAAAGCAGAACTTTCTGTTCAAATGCTTTAAGTATGTGCTTCTTTGTACATAACAATGATGGCAGACATTTTATACAAGAGTTGAAATGATTAAAAATGCAATTTCTAAGAAAAAAAAAAGTTAACGTTCTTGATCATTCTAATGCATTTTATCTTACAGATCTTGCAATATGAAAGTAAGTACCATCTTATTTTTTTACCTTTGACTCTTTTCAGGCTGTGTTTGAATGAGAGTTGTAATATTGTTTGGTAGCCTTATGCTCCCCAAAACTGCAAAATACCAGTTAGAGAAAATTGTCTTGTGTATATTAAGCTTCCTTCCGGTAAATTGGATATAAGACATTATGTAATTTATATGCTGACCAAAAATCAATACATTTAGTAGCTGTATAACAAAGGATGCTAATATATAATTAAAATGACCTTGTTATGTGGAATGGATACTCCATAGAATGCAGATATCCGTGGTAACTATCTCGTATGCACTTTATAAGAAAGAGAGGCAGAAAGAAATGGGGAGAGATAGGGAGAAATAGAGGAGAGGGAGTAAAGATTATTAAAGCGGGAAGAAAAAAGGATATGATAGCAAGAGAAAGGGGCGAGAGATGAAAGAACAGGAACAAAAGGATGGGAAGAGAGTGAATAAGGGGAGAAAAAGAGAGAGAAAAGAGATGTGGAGAGACAAGGAAGGAGAAGGAATTAAGGGAGGGAGATGATAGAGGAAGAGAAGAAAGAGCAAAGAGGAAAAAATGTGTGGCATTTTTATGGCAGCATATACACTAGTCGATAAGTAATTGCCTTATCGCTGTTGGAATAGTAGGTCACATTGGGCAGAGCTTAAAGAAAGGTCCAGTCATAGTGCACATGCCATACACTTATTGGTCTCTACCCCAATCATCGTGTGTCACAGTGACAAATTGTGGGCTACAGAGACCCCTCTATTGAAATTGACTGCAGACATAGATAGGCACAGTGTACAGACCTGTCCCCCAGTTTCCTGCACATCTTCCCCATATGGTACATACATACTGCTGCTCCCTGATTCACACATGTGGAGACCCGGGAGTGACAAAGAGCCGGTGACAGTTCTCACATAGGAGAATGAGGCAAGAGAGACATTTGTGGGGCAGGAGGAATAGAATGGAAGGGTGGGAGGAGAGAGAAAGATATGGGAATGAAAGAAAAGGCGAGAGTGAAGATGACACACATGGGGCTATTCACTAAAGGATAGTTTACAGTTGTTTCAGCTCCTATACCTTATGAAGACCCCCGGTAAGCTTCTGCTACAAGAAAAGCTTGGCAGGCCCTATATAATGTATAGTTAAGAGTTCTCCAAATGTATAGTTAAGACTTCTCCAAAGTCTCATCACCTATTGTTGCCCAACTGTACTCTTGCTTTTATTGTTCATCAGGGCAGTATGATCATTCTCAAGGCATTTTATTCCCCCCATAATAACAGCTCGTACGATAATTTCCTGCATTACATCAATCAACTTTGGTTTATTGTACAACTACCTTATGCTTTACCTTATTACATTGTTTCTAGAGAATGTCTGCCTGGTACATAACATTTGTGTACATTGCTTTGTGTGCTTCTAGGTATCATCTGCAAATCCATCTGATGATCTGCCTGCTAATGGTATGTTTAAAAAAAGTTATGCACGTTTTTAATATACTTAGTACTTCAGTAAATATCTTACTTACATGAGTGACAGCATCTTGGTGGCATCCACGCATGAGTGACAGCATCTTAAGTGTTTGCCTGGGCCAGCTGTGTATATGCCTTAAACATAATGATAAAATTGAGGCTTGGTGTTTGTTGCTTCCTAGTGATTTGAATTGTTCCCTTCTTCCTTAGATGGAAAGTCTCTAGATGAAAAGATAGTGTAAGTATAGCTGTCTTCAGAACCTCCTATTAAAATGCTACATAGTGTTCATAGAACAGTTGAGATGATTAAAAATACAATTTCCACATTAATATATATATATATATATTATATATATATATAATATATATATATAATATATAATATATAAAATCCTGAAAATTCTAAAATATTTTGTTTTACAGATCATGCAATACGAAAGTAAGTTTTTTTTTTTTGTTATTTTTTTTTTCTTCATCATGGTTTATGTATGAATGTTACTGTAAATGAGACTCCCCTAAACTGCAAAGTCTTCATCGATATTAGTGGCGTGTATCTGATATTTCTGTTAAAAGCACTATCCAGTGCCCTCTTACTTAACTTTTAATGAATTCTAAGCCTCCACACTATGTATTTATTTTTTTGGAAATTACTAGTGTAGGTATATTCAGCATAGCTTTCCTTGGTAGCAAGCAACAAAATTAGGCTGCCTGGTTTTGGATCTATCTATCTATCTATCTATCTATCTATCTATCTATCTATCTATCTATCTATCTATCTATCTATCTATCTATCTATCTACCTACCTACCTATCTATCTATCTGATTTTCCAAACTTCGGTCGGTCCTGGTCCAGTTTTGTCTTTTTTTTTTTCCCTATCCTCCAGAAATTCAGACTTGATCAAATCACAATAGACTATATGTTTTAGGATTATATTTTAGGATTAAGTTTAGCTTTATTCCAATCAAAATCATGCTCTGTTTGCTGTGCAGCTAGATCATGCATAATACAATTTACATATTGTTTTGATGAGGACCCTGGTTCCAGAAATAATATATATATATATATATATATATATATATATATATATATATTTTTTTTTTTTTAAAATGCCTTGTTTGCTTTTAGGTACCATCTATGAAAGCATCCAATGATCTGCCCACTAATGGTATGTTAGAAGAGAGTGCTTTATGTGCATTTTAATGTATATCTGTGTGTGTCTATATATATATATATATATATATATATATATATATATATATATATATATATATATATATATATATATATATATATATATATATATATATATATATATATATATATATATATATATATAATATATGGGTAGTAGAAGTATTATTAAACACTCATCTACAGACACCAGACAAGCCAGAAGGCTTGTTTTTCCCTCATAAATCTCATGGTGAAGGGTGTAGGAGAACAAGGGAGCAAAAATGGAGAGCTATGAGAGACAGATGTGTATACAATGAGGGTGTGTATTATGTGAGATACCACCAGGAGGATGACTGATAATGCAAGAAGGTGGAAAGGTTTGTGTTCATGGGGAAGATTTTGTACGATGGTGATTCTGAGCCATGGGATATAGCTTCAAAATGTGTTAGATAAGGAGGTGCTTGAGGATATATTAATGGGATACATTAGGATTCATCTATTCTGTTTTTTTTTATAGATGGAAAGTCAAAGGACGAAAAGATAGTGTAAGTATAGCTCTTTCCAATGTGTTAATTCCAAGAGAACAAATTACAGATGGCCAAAAATACACCGGGCTACCAATACTGATTGGAAGACACTTTGGCTTTGGAGTTAACCAATGTTTCCATTGCTGAATTACAATTAAAATCACGAGGATTACAAGAGTGCCTGTCTCATCTACTTTTTTCATTATATTCCTAGCATCATTCTACCAAACTAGTGAATTACAGTTTTTTTGTTCATTGGTGTTTCTTACTCATTATTATTATTATTATTATTATACTTTATTTATAAAGCGGCGACAGATTCAGCAGCGCTATGCAAAGAAGAAAATGTTACAGATAACTACAAGTACAATACAGCAATTGACATACAGATACAAGAGGAATCAAGAGCCCTGTTCCCGAAAGGAACTTACATTCTAGGTCATGTAACGATGTATTAATTGTACTATTTTTTTTTATTTTTTTTTTAACAGGTCAAGTTCTGTTGAAGTAAGTATTTTTTTTTATTATCTAGCATTGCCTTGATATGTGACCAGTCTTCCCATGGTTTGTGCATCTCATGGCTGCCCCCTACACTATTATATCATTGTATGCTGTATACTGTATGCAGCAGTATGCATTCCTTTCCATTTTCTATGTTTTAAATAAAACATAGAAAATGTTTTTTTTAAAAAAATTGTTAGTTAGTGGTTTGGTTTGATTAAAACAACTCCTGCCAGATTCAATTTCGAGGCTTTATTCAGTGCAAAGTTTTTATTATTACAATAATTACTCATATTGCAACCATCACATAGCTTTTTACGGCAATAAAATACAATTAATATTACACACAGTCAGTGGTGATGTCCTTGGCTCTTAGTGTTGTTTTTATTACACAGTTTACCATAAAAATCCATCTGTATCATGTATATTAATAGAGTGTTTAGTATTTAACAAAAAAGTAGACATTTAGGGGCCAGGTTATCAATATAACAGCAAATAGCACTGGACATGCTGGATTAAATTTGGTATATTTTTGTTAAAAAATGTAATCAATGTACAAATTACAGTTATTTTACTATTTCTTCTCATTCTTTAGCATGCAAAATGTTCTGATTTAAAAAATCTATGATAAAATGCAACCCCTCCACACACAACTTGCTTCACTTATGCCCACCATATATATATATATATATATATAGAACATGCTTTGCCCACCTCGTTTTTAATTTTTGTCAGATACTTATTACACAGTAGAACATTTGAGTATTATTATTGTTCAACAGTTTTAATTGGATTCCATTTATATAACATCCTTGTGGTATATTTGTAATAGAAACATTGTCTACCTGCCTGTTTTTTTTTCTTGCTGTATACATACTGAGTTGTTTG
The DNA here is from genome assembly GCF_027358695.1 of Spea bombifrons. Taxonomy (NCBI): domain Eukaryota; kingdom Metazoa; phylum Chordata; class Amphibia; order Anura; family Pelobatidae; genus Spea; species Spea bombifrons. The sequence goes on from NC_071091.1 coordinate 51,804,296, forward strand.
GAATACTGAAAACATTCAAAATATTTGTTTATTTATAGATATGTGCGAACACATCCACTGCCCTACCCAGGAATGGTATGTTTTGCAGTATTATATATACATATACAATAATCGTGTTCATTTGAAAATATACAGTATCTATTACTATGTTAGACTTTAGGCAGTGTTTGCATTCTGGCAGAAAAAGTGTTGGCCCCAGCATCACCAAAAGAAATGCCAATGCAGGGTTCATTTTGTGTTCTCTCTCCCTGTATGTTGCTGGATTTTCCTTTTTGCAGTGTCAGCTGTTACTTAACAGAGAGATTATTTGCTCTCTGTTAGGAATCGCCTGACTCTTGACATCTGAATGATGGCTTTGTGCATCCATGTGCTAAGGCATCTGTTTAAGAAGAATCTTTTGGCTAAGATCAAGTGTAGTACCCCTATGGGAAGATGGGGGAAACACTGATCCTTTGGCCTTAGGGCCGGGAAAGCTTGGAGCCCGAGGTGTTAAATTGCCCTGGCAGAAATGCCGGAGTCACCGTGTGCAGTATTGCACGCCGCTGCGCACGTTTTGCACTGGCGGCCTTCCTGCAATCTTCTCCTCGCACCATACGGGCTTGGAGTTAAGAATTTATTTTTGAATCTGGCTAGGCCAGAAATGGCCTGCCCTTATTTATTTAATTTATATAATCACTATGTGTGAAGCACGTGTGCCTATTAATTTGGTTTTTGGATTCTCACGTTTTTTTGACCACTCTTTTGATTTTCGTTTTGGTAACCACGTTTTTGGATCACTGTTTTTTTTTTGGCAGTGAAGCCTAAAGGGGGCTACTCCCTTGCGGGAGTGCCCTGAAGGCAAAAGGGGTCTCACCCTTCGGGGTGAGACTCGAAGATCCGGCCCCCCCATGGGGGGGTGGGGATTTGTCTGGGTTCCCCTTGAGTATCGTTCTGGGCTTCTGTTGCCTCTTTGGGCACAGAACAGCACCCAAGGAGCACGCACCTCGGGCTCCAAAAAAAATCTGTTAAAGAAGTACACCTTGTTCCAGGCTGCTTATATGAAAACAACTGGTACAAAGCTTAATTAAACAAAAGCCAATGGTACCATAGATATACACTAAGGTGATGCAGTACATTAGCAACGCTCCTTGTAAATATTGTCTTAAAGTCCGTTTTAATTTTGCTTTTAGCTGCATTAAATACACAATATCCCTTTTCCAAAGCTCCCAGTTCTTCACTCGCAAAAACTTTAAAACAAATTTGATTCTCTTAGGAGAAAGTCTATTTGTATACGTCTGTGCTGTATTTATTATTATTTCACTTATCGCTCTTTTAATTATAGATTCAGCCCTAAAGAAGCATAATAAAGTGTAAGTATAGTAAAACAGTTGGTGTATGTATGTATGCTACCCTAGCCGAGAATGGATGACCTCATAATTTAAGAAATTTACATATGCCAAGGTCCATTGGCGATTTAAGTCTTAAAAAGATGTTCTTTTGATAGTATTTTATCAGGCTCTTATTAAAGCTCAGTAGGGAGCACTATACATATTTGAGATACTGGAAGATATTATGCTTTAATATATTTAGAAATAAAAAAAAAAATGTAAAATGTGTGCAAACCGATAATAATGCATACCTCCTTGTTTTGCAGAGTATATCCTATGGAGAAAGTAAGTAGTTTCTTATTAATTTGTTATGGCTTAGTTTTTAGCATTTGTGCTTCAGTACTATTACCGTCTACTGAAGTCCATAATGGAAGGCTGCAGAGCTTTTACTAACCTCTAAGGTCTTATAACAACAGGATGGCATATCTGTGATGCATACTCTTGCAGAGTCATACTGTTTATGAAGGCCTTCATGAACACAGACACACATTAATATTCTCTAATATGAGAAGAATAACTCTCTGTAAATCTGTTTCTATAATGCCTGTGATATGCCTTGTACAAGGTGAACAGTTCATGTTGATTAGATTAATCTTTATTTTCCTTTTTGGTTTCATCAGCTTCCAGATGTTAAAAAACAGAAGGTCGTGAAATATTTGGTAAGATTTCACATTGTCGTCTTGCTCATTTATTGTCGTTATTTTAATATTTGAGCCCTGCAAAAAAAAAACTTTCAGACACAAAAACAAGCCATGGGCCATAACTATTTTATCTGTTTGTTGTAGACTCAAAAATGGGAGAGAGTGCAAGAAACATTAGAAGGATACCCCACCAAGAAGTATTAGATATGTTAGTGACTGTGGGTAGGATGAATCAGGTACTAGAGGTTAGAAGTGGGATGTTATTATTTTACTGTCAATTTTTGTAATGATTTTACAATGTTAACCCCTTAAGGACAATGGGCAGTCCCTAAACCCATTGAAAACAATGCTTTTTGAGCCTGTACATGTATGGACTTTGTCATTAAGGGGTTAATAGCCGTTTTGGGCCTGCCCAGTGTGATTCAAATAAAGGACCTGGATCCTGGAGCAGCCTGTGGACGTCTGTGCGATGCGCGCAGACATCCTCCACTACTGCCGGCCCTTCTATGATGGAGCGCCGGCATCACATGACCTTCCGGTGCTCCACCATAGAAGCCCCTGCGGAAGTGCCGGCAGCAGCGGAGATTGTCTGTGCGCATCCCGCAGCCAGTGAACATTTGCAGGATGCGCACAGACAACCGCGGTTGGGGCATCTATGTCAGTCGTTTGTTTATAAAAACACAGAATTTTCTGCCAGATAACCATTCAGTCCATCTAGTCTATTTATATATTTTTAAAAAAAACAAGTAAATACCTTTTTTTTCTTCATACTCCGTCTTGCAGGATTCTTTCAATCTGTCATCAGATGCCGAGGCGTTAATATTCCTTAATTTAGCAAGGAATTTGAGTGAAAACGTTAAGAAGTATCGGTTGCAGACTAAAGTAAGTTGAAGGCAAATTGAGAATCAGGTTTAAACGTAGAGATGTGGAATTTGACCGCAGATAAGAACCGTTCAACCCATTTTCCCAATGTAAAGACTCAGACTTTTACCTTTTTTGCGGTCCAATACATTTTTACTAAGTGCGCCAAGCATGCATGATTATTTTTGTATGGTTCTCTGTACAATATTTGTGTTACTGTGTAATAGTGTTAAAGTACAGACATGAAAAGTCTTGGCGCAAAAAGTGAAAATAAGGTCTAATTTAGTTTTAGGAATCACTCTGTTCTAATAGTCTGGCTAATTCTTCCTTAGCGACATCTAGCGGTCACTAGAAAATGCGACATGGAAGCACAAGCTGCAAAATATTTTTTTCTATAGTAGCAACATCTAGCGGTCAACTAGTAAATCTGACATTGGACCACAAAGGGTTAATCAGTCATTGTCTTATTATTATCTTTTAGTTCATTTACGCAGCACTTAATACCATACATATATTCAAGGGATATGACAAGACGAGAATTAACAGACTAAGACAAACTGATACATTAGGTGGAGAGAGCCCTGCTCGCAAGCTTACTATCTTAGATAAGTTCCCTCTCTGTATTATCTCCTACCCCTTCTGCTGGGAGGCCGTTCCACTTATTTATTGCCCACTCGGTAAAGAAAAAACGTTTTGGCACTGATTATTTTCTTTTTTCTTCCTTGTAGGAAGTCACCTGCATGCAGCCTGTGATCGCAGACAATGACAACACAGTAGACAGCTCAGGTATTGATCTAATATATAGCTTTAACTCGCATGAGCATCTCAGTGGGTTAAAGGGCAGTGCGGTCCCACTGATTCAGATCCTTGGTAACCAATATAGCCATGAAAAAATAGATGGAACTCGCCAAACTTGGGCTAGTAGTGGACTTCGCAATATTTGGTTATATAGTATATGGTTATATAATGTGATGGAATCCCCATTTTTTATGCTTCACACAGGTGCTTTTCAATAGTATTTGCTGGATGTGTGCCGCAGAAATGTAGGGCTGCAACTAATGATTATTTTCAGAATCGATTAGTTGGCCGATAATTTTTTTGATTAATCGAATGAAAAACAATATGCTATTTTTTTGTTTATTTAAAATAATTTAATGAACAAACTGGTTGTTAAAAACCAACAGTAGATTAAAAAATCCACTCTGCTCCCCAGATATGCCTTATACCCCCTGTATGCTACTCTGTTCCCCAGATATGCCACTCTGCCCCTCCCGGCTTACCAATGCATTCCCAGACTCCCTGGTGCCTAGTGGGGGCAGCCAACCTCTGCTGCTGCTCACTACTTCCAGCGGGGCTTCCAGAGAGCATTTGCTCTGGAAAAAAAACCTTGTCTTATATGTGAGCAAATCGATTCAACTAATCGATAATGAAGATTGTTGACAACGATTTTCATTATCGATTATTATCGATTAGTTGTTGCAGCCCTACAGAAATGAATATTGGTTATCCAACGTTTGGCCCCAGTGCAACCAATAATTGCCTAAACTGAGGTAAAATAGCCCCAAGTTCTGCAGATTCTTTAAGTAACTACATTTAACCACTTCATTGCCATTTCAGTGTTCAGTTAAGCAGGCTGTCATTCAGAATACTACCAATTTAAAGATACATTATGCAACTCTGCTTGATGCTTCTCAATTTCGGGGAAAAGAGAAAAAAATATAAACGCATATATTTAGTATCCACAACATATTTTTTTTTCCTTTGCAAGTCATCTAAAAAAAAAAAAAAAAGCTTATTTACAAGACATTCTGAACCCTGTGGTCTGAGGACTAGTCAGAGCTACGCATGGTTATTTTTTTATGGTTCTGTTACTGTGTACTAGTGTGAAAGTACAGACATGAAAAGTCACTTCTTAAGGGAATACTTCTGGGGCTTGGAGTGATTGACAATTCAATTTTATTTTTAAGGTTGTGACATGCAAGTAACAAATAGTGATCGAGGTCAACCTCGTTCTACTCATGGCAAGAACATTCATAGCACCTCTGAAAAATACTCGGATAATGTGCAAATCACCAAAGGAGAAAGTGGCTGCTTAAACGAAAACCTGCCCAGGTACGTGCTTTTGCAATTATAGCGCTGGCTGCAACAGTTGTAGGTGATACATTTCATTGGAGTCACATAAAAAATATAGAGTTTTGTAAACTTTCCGGACTTAAGAGCTCCCTTCTTCACAGGGGCAGGCTTCCACTCAGGCCTGTCCACAATTGTTTTGAAAAAAAAAGACTGGAGCGACTTTGACCAGGCCACTCGCCGAGGTGGAAACGCGGTGGAGGGGTCCTGTGGTAAAAGCAAAGCTTTTCGCACAGTGTGTGTGTAATCAGCTGGGATAAAATTGGAAAGCAGATAAGAACTGTTTGGCCCATCTAGTCAGCCACTTTATATAGAAACACCTTTTTTTAAATAAATTTCAATTATTCAAAAAAAAAGTAAGATTTTTGTTTCGTTTCTTGTAGAGCCCGTAAGGATGATGTGCAAGTTTCCTCTTCCAGTAACAGATTTGGAAAAAGGTCCAAAACTCTGACAACAGAAATGCTTGACATCTTAAAAGGGAAAGATGTGAATACCGTTCTACAAATCCTGCAGCACTTGGCTCCACACTACCCAGCTCTTCAAGGTATGGATAACATAAATAATGCTAGGTTTTGAGAGAGTACCTATACTAATGTTGTCCAAATATTTAGTGTGGTGGCCTGTTGTGAGATTTAGCCTATATTATCTTTCCCGTACATCCAAATTTCCCTTAACTTTTTTCATATTTATTTTATCTGCTTTAGTTACTTGTCTATCCTACAGCCACTTGTACTATACTTATTTGATTTTTTTTTTATTGACGTTTTTTGCTCCACTCATCTTTTCCTCCTATATTTGATTTGAGCTTTAACCCCTTCACTACTGATGTGGTATTTTAGTGTGTGAACATATGTCTTTGGCTATGTTAGTTTGGGTATCTGGGTATGTTAGTGCTGAGTGTCATGTTGTGTTGCTGTGAGCATCTGGATGTGTGTGTGTCTGGACCTGCTCTTGGCTGCAGAGAGACCGTGAACTGTAAAAACAAAAAAAGCAGTTCTTATCTGTGTACCAAGTACCAGCTTTATTAAATGTATTTGATAACAGGACAGTGCTTTTGAAAACTCGTATTTTGTGTTCATTTATTTGAACCTCAATGGAAGGTACCATTAGTGGATTCTACATTGTCTCTTAGTCTACAGCGGGCTTGGCTGAATTATTTAAATGTACATCTGCCTTGTATTTATACAACAATGTATTTTGTAGTATATTTGTCGTGCAAGTTTGTATGACTCAAATAAAACATTTATCTAAATTTATATTTTATTTCTATATATTTATAATGCACAAACACGCAAATATGAAATGTTGGATCTGTTGCCTGTAAAATAGTGTTGTGTTGTCTATTAAGATTGCTGATATATACATGTTTTCTTTTGTCTCTTTCAGATGTGAACCTTGAAATATTTGCACATATTCTTTCTGGAAATGGTGCGCTAGACTTTGACACATGACAATTTCTTTGTTGTCTGTAACACTTGCTTGTATTTTGAAGGATTTCCTCAGTTTTACCCATTTATTTATTTGTAAAATTGTTTATTACCACATATTTTTGTTATGTCCATTAGAACTAAAATGTGATACAATATATCTGTTTTCTACAGATATTTTCTTTATCGTTGGATTGCTAGGATTTAACAAGTAAGCGCCTAAAAGAACTTTGTGTCTTATTTTTAAAGACGTATTATGAACAAATTGATTGCATCCCATATATCAGATGTGTATCACCAGGAAAGAGTCCTGCAAAAAGCAAATATGGAGTAAAAATGTGTGACTTTTTAAGGACAAAATGGAACAGTGAATTGAAAATGCATCATTCTCCTATGAACGTTTGTGGCAGGTAGCAGCTGTATTGATTATATGTGCCCGCTTATTTGACTTCATATAATGATTGATGTTACATTTACGAAATATTTCTTTTTTTATGTATGAATGCCTATGAATTATACTTGCAGTTGTTTCTGGGAGTGAGTTGTTTTTATCCTGATTTTAATGTTGGCATATTGCATATTAAACCAATACATATTTTGACAGTCAGTCACAAACTTACCTGCAAGTTAATTCTACTAACACTTTGGGAATTGTTAGTAGACTCACAAGTGTCCTTTTCTGCCAAAACCTTTGTAAAACAAGAGTAAGGAGTAATGATTTTAAAAAAAAAAGTTTAAATCTGACTACATAGTGATAAATGTACACTATGTGCTGAAGCCTGTAAAAATGGCCTGTCGTCTGTAGCATCACTTACTACAGAGTTCCAAACTGCCTCTGAAATCAAAATCAGCACAAGCACTGTGCATCAAGAGGTTCATAAAATGGGTTTCCATTATACTTGTGCATGAGGCCCAAAATCATTTTGGACAAATTTGTTGTTTAGTTTTTGATTCATTTAATTGTTTTTGGATAACGAATTCCCTTTTCTGCCCTTTCCGGCCCGGACAAAATCGCGATGTGTGTGGATTTTTTCAGAAATAAAATGTGTTGCCCCAAAAAACTCTCTCTCTGTCTGTGTCCCCAATGCTTTCCTCTTGCCTTGTGTCTGCCCCCACCCCCACCTATTTGCCTACCTTCCCCAGCCCTTTTCTGGTCTCCTCTGATCTGTCTCTGCACATGTAAGACAAGATTCTGATTCTGACCAAAACGTAGGGTTCAGCAGCCCCTCCTGCCACTCATTAGTGGCTTTTAATTGTTGAGAGTCTCTTTTGGATTAAAATGCAGTGCAGTCCTATGTAATATGTAATTGGCTGCTGCTTCAGCTTTTCCATTGAGAGCGCTACTGAGCTGCATATTAACGCTTCCTTGTTTCATTGGTGGCAGATGAGAACTTAAATGAGATTGATGTACAGTAAAATTAGTTCTTGCAAAATGAAAAATACGCTTTTAGGGTTGAGACTTTTCAGGATAAAAAGATCCTATTCTGTAGTTCCGGTAGCACTTTTTTAATAAGTTTTTAATAAGTTTTTAATAAGTTTTAATAAATTTTTTTTTTTTTTTTTTTACTAATTTTGAACTGAGTTCAAGTGTGAGTATGCTTAAAGATATAATGTTTAAAGTGGTGGATTGTTTTTCTTGTTTTTTTTTTTTTTTTTTCACATACAAACGGCTTTATTCATATCTTATAACAATATAATAACACACATTCACAATACAACGACCAAAACATCAACATAAAAAAAAAAAAAAAAAAAAAAAAAAAAAGAAAGAAAAAAAAAAAAAGAAAAAGAGGCTTATGGAAGAAGAAGGAGAAAATATATTTCTAAATTGTCTAGCTTCATGTCATCCAACGTTCAGAATTTCAGAGTTTCAGAGAGGGGGAAGCCTAGTGCAATACATAAATTTATTTCTAATGTCAGGGCAGCTCGTCTTGCTGTAGCATCAACAAACAATTCTCCCATATTTTATATTTTTCTAAGGAAATCATATTCATTCTGCTAATCCCCATTTCCATTTGGAATTGATATTTTAATTGCTTTGTAAACTTTAACCACTCAAATTCCCTCTTCTGCTTCCACTCTCTAGCTATAATTTTTTTTGTTGCTAAACAGCAATGTATTGTAAATGCCGTCTGGGACTGAGTCAGAGTAGGCCAATTCATATGTAATAGAGCTGAAGCCGGGGAACTAGGAATAATTATATTGCCAACCCTCTTTAAATAATCTAGTACATTATTCCAAAATTTATTAACTTTTTCACAACTCCACCAAATATGTAAAAATGTTCCTTCAAATGCTTCACATCTCCAACACTTCTTATTGTTTTGTGGAAACATACAAGCTAATCTAGTTGGTACATAGTACCATCTATTGGTCAGTTTATAATGCGTTTCTAACAAAGATAAATCATGTACCCATTTTATAACTTTATACGTATGTCTATTCCATTCTTCTCGTACTATCTGTATGTTTATTTCTCTTTCCCATTTTGGAATACTAACAATCGTTGCTAATGATTGATCTTTTAGAATTATACACGAAACGCATTTAGTTAGTATTTTCTTATGATTGTTATTTTGAAATAATCTGGTAATTTCCGAAATTACTTCTTCTTCAGAAAACTCTAAATGGTTCTTTAAACAGTTTTTTATTCTGAGATATTTAAAAATATTAGAGTTTGAGAGGTTATACTGTTGTTTTAACATAGCAAAGGTTTTAATCTTATTTTGGATTAATAAATTCTCAAGGGAGTTAATTCCTGCTTGTTTCCATTCAGCAAGAGAAAGATCCTTAATTATACATTCTAATGTATGTAGTTTCAGAGATTTAAGTAGTTTATCTTTAAGGTGTAATTTCTTTTTAATAGAAAACCATATAGGAATAATTTCCCCCAAGATCATATTGCTATCTCTAACTTCTTTTAATATTTCCGAGGAATTGATTGACCATATGATAGATTTTAAATCTTTCACCCCACAGACCTCAGCTTCGATTTTATACCATCCTTCTTCTGCATAAGCTTCTGAATTGGTCTTAACGATATGTGCCAGTATATTAGCCTCATACTGTTGTTTTATTAACGGCAAACCAATCCCTCCTTTAGCAGCCCTAATACTTAACGTATATTTACTAATCCTTGGTCTGCTACCTTTCCAGACAAAATTTTGAAAACTTGTTTGAACAAGGTCTAGCCAACTGGAGGGAATAGACAAAGGAACCATACGGAAAAAGTATGTCCATCTGGGCAATACATAAGATCTTAGAGTATTAATACGACCCCACCAGGACAGATCTAAATGTTTCCATTCTTTCAGCAGCTTGTTCGTTAATGTCAAAAGGTGTAAAAAATTTATCTCCATAATTTTGGAAATATTTCTAGGTATTTTAATACCCAAATAGGTAAATGCTCCTTCAATATTTTGTATCTGAAAATTACTTTGTAGTTGTTCCGCACTTCCTTTGGAGATATTAATAAAATGTGCCACTGTCTTATTCAAATTTAATTTGTAGTTGGAAACCAAGCTGTAGTTATCCACCTCTTCCAAAAAGAAATTCATGGATTCTACTGGATCCGTCAGTGAAATGATGACGTCATCTGCATATAACGCTATTTTTAATTCTGTCTCCTTAGTCTGAAGACCTTTAATATTTATATTTTGTCTAATATTTATAGCAAAGGGTTCTAATGCCAAAATATATAGAATAGGGGAGAGAGGGCAACCTTGTCTAGTGCCGTTGTGAAGATCAAACCATTTTGAACAAATGCCTGGGCCCACTACCCGAGCACTGGGGACAGAGTATAATGACATTATTGCAGTATATATCCACTCTGTCAATCCAAACGCTTTTAAAACTATACTCATATATCTCCACCCGACCCTGTCAAACGCTTTCTCTGCGTCCAACGACAGGGTCAATAGGGGAATTTTATTACGTTTTGCGTAATCTATAGTGTCCAGTACTCGTCTGATATTATTTGCAGAATCTCTTCCTGGCACAAAACCGATTTGATCTCTATGTATGATAAGATGTAAAATTGTTTTTAATCTCTGCGCCAATATAGAAGAATATAGTTTTATATCTACATTGATCAAGGAAATTGGTCTGTAATTCTTTACCTCATCTGAAGGTTTATCTTGTTTCAAAATCGGTAAAATATTGGCTTGAAGCAACTCCCTAGGGCATTGACCTGTTTGCGCTATCACCTTAAATGTTTCTAATAGGTGGTCTATTATATCTTGTTTAAATACTTTGAAAAAATAATTGGTGAACCCATCTGGACCCGGGGTTTTAAATTTTACCAGTTTATCTATAGCAGTGCTTAATTCAGTTTTCTCTAGTGGCCTATTCAAGATTTGTCTCTGGACTTCAGATATTTTAGGAATGGCAGTTTTAGAAACGTATTCTATTATTACTTCCTCAGAAGGGGGATCGGACAGCATATACAGTTTTTTATAATACTCCCGGAAGACCCTTGCCACTTCATCCGGCGACCTATAGATATTATCTCCCACTTTCAGCTTATCTATTCTATTATTGGCTTGCTTCTTTTTGAGTTGATTTGTTAATAATCTATCAGGTCTGTTATTTTTATGATAAAAACGTATTTTCATTTTTTCCATATTTTTTAAAACGATTTCTAATTCTATTTTATTAATAGACTTCGAAATATTATCTATTTCCTTCATACCTTCAATTGTTGGGTTTAATTTATTTGCGGCTGATAAATTATAAAGTGAAATATATAAATCAGACCTTGATTTATTTATATTTCTAATAGACAACTTTTTCATTTTAATAAGATATCCTCTTATGACCGCCTTATAAGCGGACCATCTGTTAGTGAGAGTTGTATCTTCTGGTTTATTTTCTAAAAAAAAAAATTTGGTCATCTCTGAAATATAATCTTTATTTTTTTGAGGATAAAGAAGTGAGTCCTCCAAACGCCAAGTCGTTTTATGAGACTTATCTAATTTGTCTTTTAATTCAAAGATCAGCAAACTATGATCTGACCATAGATTGTCTTTAAGAGTAATCTGTTTGGTTAGTTTTATCAAAGATTGTTCTCCAAAGATCATATCAATTCTAGAATAAGATTGGTGAACTCTCGAATAATGGGAGTAATCTCTTTCTTTGGGGTGAAATATCCTCCAAATGTCGTATAAATTTGCTCTTTGAGTGATATTTTTGAAGGCTTTGGCTTTTTTTATTAAATTTTTAGAAACAACCTTATGGAGACTCATCTTCTTATCTAATTCTATATCCTGTATGCAATTAAAGTCTCCTGCTATCAGGAGAACACCTTCTTTGACCTTTTCCACTTTATCAATTATTTTTGAAAAAAGTCTCAAAGGCTCTGAGTTTGGTAGATAAATATTAACCAGCGTGAATTTCTCTTCATTTATCCTACCCACCTAAATTAGTGATCGTCCTTCCTCATCTTGATCAATATATTTTGTTTCTATTTTTAACTTATATGAAAAGGCTAATGCCACCCCCCCTTTTTTTTTATCAACCAGAGAAGAATGGAAAATTTGAGAAAATTGTCTACCTCCCCACCTAAGTTTGTCTATTTTTCTCCAATGCGTCTCCTGGAAGAAAACCAAATCTATCTTTTCTTTTCTCAAATAATTATATACTCTATTTCTTTTTTGTGGTGAGTTTAAGCCCTGAACATTAACTGAAAGGCACTTAACCATTGGGTATCACAGTTCTCAATCTATTCCCTCCTCCCTGAAGATCAGCCATCAAGCATTGCTTTCCTAAATCCATAAGCACAACCTCAAAATACAAGGAGAAATGTAACTCCTTATAAAAAAACTTACATATAAGAAAGAAAAACAAAAACAAAAGAAAAAAAAAAAAAAAAAAAGAGAACAGAAAAAAGGAAAGGTAAAAAGACAGAATAGAGAGACCCTACTGGATGAAATTTTCCAATATCTCTCTCTTGTGAAAAGTTATGGCAAAGAGCTAACTTTGCACTAACTGAAGCTCCCATAGAGCAACTCAGGCGGAATTGGGCTGGATCCTTCCTACCGTAATTGGGCAAAAAAGAAGAAAAAAAAAAAAATTAAAAACAAACAAAAAAAAAAAAATACATAAAAAATAAATAAATAAATAAATAAATAAAAGAAACAGTATAAATACAGATGAGATTTCATCCAGTTCTGTCTCATATACTCTAACAAGAAAAATGGATATACCTATACAGATATATGTTTACCAGTAAGAGCATCACATATAAAATACATCTCTCATATGTGTATTTTTTAATCCCTCAACACAGAAAAAAAGTATATATCACCCAGTATCATAATACATGCATTGATTGGGTTCATCTTCCTATATATAGACTTAACTCTTAATCATCACATAACAGAGAAAAAAAATAAATAAATAAGTACATATATACATATATACATATACACACATACATACATACATACATATTTATACATATATACATATACCTAGTGTAATAATACATACATTGGTTGACTTCATCTCCCTATATATAAACTTGCCTCTTAATCAACGCATAACAAAACAAGAAGCTGTATAAGTACAAACGAAATTTCATCCAATTCTGTCTCATATACTCTAACCCCAAAAAAAAAAAAAAAAAAAGGTATACTTATACAAGTATATATTGACCAGTAAGACCATTACATATAGAGTAAGGGCATCACATATAGATTCATTTCATCTAGAGAGAGAAGAAAAGAAAGAAAAAAAAAAAAAAATATTCATCTCTCATATGTGCATTTTTAAATCCCTCAACACAAGAATAAAGTATATGTCATATCTAATATAATGATACTTAGATTGATTAGATTCATCTCCCTATATATATTAACTTGGGTCTTAAAAAAAAAAAAAAAAAAAAAAAAAAAAATTAAATATATATATATAATACAAAAAAAATAAATAAATAAATAAACAAAAAAAAAATAAAATATATATATAATACAAAAAAAAAACTAAATAAATAAACAAATAAAAAAAAAAAAAAAAGCGAAGGTGTCAAAACGATTGTATAATGTGTAAATGTACAACTAGTATTCTAATGCCTAGTGAGTAATAATAAAAAAAAAAAAAAAAAAAAAAAAAATGTGACTAGGATAGCACAATAGCTACCGTTACAAAACTTACAATAATGTGTAATTGTAATATAATAAGAAAAAAAAAATTAATAAAACCTCCATTCTTTTATAAAAGTGTAGTGTGAAAGTAAGTTAAATTCGTGAGAGTTATCTATTCTTAGGCAATTATATAGATATTACTTGTATCCCTCTGGTGTATTCTAGTGTTAATGTGAAAAAAAAAACAAAACAAAACAAAAAAAAAAAAAAACAAAAAAAAAAACAAAGACACTAAATAAATAAAAACATATCTTATGAAGTGATCTTGAAAGTGTAAAATTGTTGATATAATGTGTGTTAAAAGGTGTTCCACAAATATTCTAAATCTTGGTGAATAAAATAAAAAAATAAAAAAATAAATAAATAAATAAATAAATAAAAAAAAATGTAATATATATGAATAAGATCAATTCCTAGATGTTGTCTAATCTTAGACAGCTGTATAGTTATTAGATATATCTTTCTAGTGGAATCTAAGTTTTAGTATGAGAGGAGAAAAAAAAAAAAAAAAATAATAATAAAAAAAAGAATATCTTACAAAAAACAAAAAAAAAAAAAAAAAAATAAAAAAAAAAAAAGAGAGTGCAGAGAGGGCGCAGCTCACACCCATATATATACAGATACCATTCTTTTTTTTTTTTTTTATTTTTTTTCCCTTTTTTTTTTTTTTTTCTTTTTTTTCCCCCCTCTCCTCATTAATTAATCATTGCACCACATAAATCATCCATCTTTATCTGCTTGGAAGTTCTTATTCCATTTCCGTAACGCTTCCATTGTGGAGAAATTGTAAGTCTTATTATTCCAATATATCCGTAAAGACCTTGGGAAGCCCCAAGAGTACTTAATGTTTTTTTCCTGTAAAAGTTTTAACTCATTAACAAAGGATTTCCTCCAAAGCCGAGTTGAATATGATAAGTCTGCAAAAACTTGGATCTGTGTGAATCTAGTTCCTTTCATAGATTTGTCTCGTATAGCACGCATCACTTGTTCTTTAAATTTAAAAGAAGAAAAATTAACTAGCACATCCCTAGGAAGGGTCTCCATAATACCTTTTGGTTTAGGTATACGGTGATATCTTTCCATTTGAATACCTGATGCATCCGTGCTTACATTAAGGTCTTTAATCAATTCAGATAGAAATTCCTTAAGTTTATCTTGCGTATATAGTTCGGGTATATTTCTGAAACGTAGGTTATTCCGTCTTGATCGATCCTCAATATCTGCTGTTTTTAATTCTAGTGCGTCTAGTTTTTTCTCTATATCACTTACGGTATTTTTTGTGGAGAGTTGTCGTTCCTCTAATTGGCGCATTTGTTTTTCCATAACCTTTATACTAGTTGTTAGTTCGGCAATATCAGCCTTTATATCCTTTGTACTATTATGGATCTCTAGTTTTATACCTTTCATCAGATCTTCCATTGCTTTTTTGAGAAATGACTGAGTCACCCTTTCTTCATCTTCTTGTATCTCCACCTCTATCGGATCATCATATGCATACGATGTTTCTGCTTGGGATTTATCTAATCCCTCCCTACTGGTTCTAGGGGAAAAAAAACCTATTGCCCCTTTTTCTTTCTTAGAGTCTTTCTTATCCTTATCTTTTAATCTATTAGAATAAGGAGGTTTGGAAGACATTTCCTTTTCTTAACTGACCGATTCTTTGTTCTTCTTAATAATAGTAATTTAATGTATTTGTTTAGTAAAAATTCGGTCTTAATCACACCTCTTTCTAATAATAATAGCTCATTTGTTTAATGCAAATTCCTCTTGTCTAAAGGAGTATACCTCCAAATCCAACGCTTCCATCAAGCTCCAACCTGAGGGTTGTAGGTGTTGTAATCCGAATCAATTATTGAACAGGGCGTTAGCTCCTGATTTCTAAGAGTTTGTGTTGAGGGATAAATTGATTGTTTTTATTATATCGCTTTTAGCTTCAAACCCTCCGTTCTTCTTATATGAAGTAATTTGATTATCTATTTAATGTGAGTTGGTAAGGAATTTTTCTCATTCATAGCAAATACAAAAATTCATCAGTTTCACCAATTTTCATGAATAGAAATCATAATTGTAGCAATCCAAGGAGTTAATTGGCAGGGTATAGCTTCATATGTTTCCTATATTTGAATATCAGTATATATAAATTTATATTATCAATTTTCCTTAATCTCCTTTACCTTTTTCCATGGCTGTGTCCTTTACCTTTTTCTTTCCTTAAATGTGACCGCTGGTATGGTAATTGCTTAATCCAGCTGGTATCTCCCACACAATTTCAAAGCCAGAATCGTATGCACCCAAGAAACTAGACTGGGCGATGCTGTACAGCAGGGAGGCTAGGCGACGCTGTGTAGCAGAAGTACTAAGCGTCGCTATGCAGCGGAAAGGCTGAACAATGCTATGCGGCAACAAGGCACGCCAAGGGAACATACGGCATACAGCTGGAGGGTACTGAGCAAAAAAAGGGCTTGTGGCGTTGGGAAAGAGCTGCGGCCTCGCTCGGCACTATCTAACGGCCCATCGGTCCTCAGGATCCAGCCTCTCCGCCTTCCGGTACGTGCGTCACGTCATCACGTACCCCTCCTCCACATTACTGGATTGTTTTTCTTCATGACATCCTCCGGCAGCACACAAGCGAGGCTCTGAAGCAAGACTACGAGACTCCTGTTAAAATGTACACCTGCCCTCCCAATCCCCACAAAAAAAGAGTGCTGTTCTGCTTTTACATTATGTGGATGTTTATTTCACACCCCTTGTTTGGGTCCTGAGATGGCCATGATGACAATTATTGATTTCTTTGGTGGAATGAAAATCAAGAGTATTCTACCTGCTGCAGCCAGTAGGGTCTAACCGTCGCCCGGTGACTTTTGACCTGAAAGACTATAAGCCATTGAACAAGTGTGAAAGAACAAAGGAAACTTGCAGAAAAACTTGGACAAGTGGCAAATTCTTTTCACAAGATAACATATACCCCTGTCCTGTAAAGAAGACATGTTATTCCTTTTGTTTCTGCATCTAGAGATGGGACCCATTGGGGGGGATTCTGGGATGGGGGGGATGTAGCCTTACTACTAAAATAAATGAAAACACAATATATACGAGATGTTTTCAAAATTAGGAGAAATATTAAAACAGACACTA
This sequence comes from Spea bombifrons, assembly GCF_027358695.1. Taxonomy (NCBI): domain Eukaryota; kingdom Metazoa; phylum Chordata; class Amphibia; order Anura; family Pelobatidae; genus Spea; species Spea bombifrons. The sequence continues at coordinate 51,820,999 of NC_071091.1, forward strand.
CTCGCTTTACACTAAGGCTTCTCTGGATCCCCCTCCACCCCCATTAGAATAAAATGCAGGCACGCTCCAGGGCACTGCTGAAGTGGTTAATATTTATGGAGCCTTTAATAAAATGTTAAGCTTTTTGGTCTTAAGATGCATTTACACTTTGGCGAAAGTCAAACTGATTTTCTTCCTGCTCACGCAAGTGGTGTAATCAAATATTTTAAGCTAATCACCATCACAGAACATTTTATAGTCTAAAAGTAATCAAATGGAAGCTAGGGGAGATTCCGTTGCATTAAGTGAACTTGTAAAATGTCTCAGAAGTAGAGCTTTTCTAGATTCAGGGACTGGTGCTCTTCATTTTGAGTGCTGGGTCTTTTTCCCCTGCCTGGGGCTGGGACAATTTTGCAAGTTTTACTATAGTTATATTTAGTTTAGTTATATATCATTTGCAGAGGACCTCCCTTCATATGTATGGAATATTTACATGATGTTGAACATTTACACAAGGTAGAGGGTCAACTCTGAGCACTTTGGGCTACTTTCCTCATAAAGGATACTTTTTGGATAAACCAGGACTATTCTCTTTGACATATAATTTTTTATTTGGTTTTAGGATGGTGAGAGACTACCATTCTTTATATATTTTATATATATATATATATATCTATATATATATATATATATATATAACCGCTGGGAAATGGTACATTGCAGATGTATTTTTGATTTTGCACGGAAATTTAAACAGACATTCTGATTTACATGCAAAATCAAAAATACATCTTCAATGTACCATTTCCCAGCGGTCATATATAAATAAAATAAATACCGGTATAAACGACATTCTGATTTACATGCACTTTAACCCTTAAGGACAGAACTGTTTTTAGTTCCTGACGGTGGATGTTTTAACATTTTTGTGGTGTTTGTTTATTTTCTTATTTAGTGTACCCACACAAATTAAATATTGTTTTGCGACAAGAAGGGCTTTCTTTAGATACTATTATTTTGATCATATCTAATTTACTATAAACTATGGTAAACAATTGAAAAAAGCTGTTTTTCTGACTATTATTTGAAAAAATGTACATTTATTTTTTTATCTGATCGAAAAAATTATCCTTAGTTGCAGCCCTAATATATATATATATATATATATATATATATGTATATGTGTATATATATATATATATATATATATATATACCGTATATATATACATACAGTACATATATAGCATGCAGTACATTTAAAACCCATACATTTTCATTTAAAGAACAAAAGTGAAGATATCTATCCTTTTTGTTTCTCCAGGCCTAATGATCATCAACAAGTAGGTTCATTCAGTTGTGTTATCCAACATATAAAACTACATAGGTGTAAGTGTTCTAGAAACTGCTCTTACTGTCACCTAAAGCTTAAAGCTAATTCATATGGAATTAGGGAACACATCAGAGTTATTTATGAAGTGTGTGTGTGATACAAAGTGGCCTCATCACCATAGCAATTATTTGAATAGCCCAATTAGTAGGATCACTCTATTGATTTCTATAACCATGTTATGACTTTTCAGAGTTAGCACCAGAACTGCCCTATATAATAATAACCCTCATTTTAATAGTCAGTGTTTAATTGACTTTTACGTAACCCGTGCTTTGTTTTGAAAGCAGGCTTGGCTATATAGGAATTTTTGAATCTCATCCCTGTGCATGTAAGCAGGGTTATGGCGTATTTATGACACAACATCACTTTGTATACCCAGTCTGGGTGGCTCCATATAAAATAGGTTTCACATATTTATGTCAAGGTAAGTATCTAGTCGGGTTTTATGCTAGACAACAGCTAAGTCCATATAATTGCTGAAATATTTCCATAACCAGTAATATTTTAGCATCTTAACCTGATTCACAAACCTTGCAGAAGAGACAGCAATATAAATAATTTGCCAGGTCACTGTTGAACTGAAGTTTATTTAAAAATGTATTAAAATGAAATTCACTATAAATGTGCATTAAATGATAATATCCAAGTGAGTGATAGATGCAGTGTTCTGGGCCAAATCATAAGAATCATAAACAATAATGTGTTACTAGCATTGGGTTCTCCCCTGTGGCTGGTACTGTCAGAAGGGAACTTGCAGACTGTCGATATAACAGGTACCGTCAAATTTCACATTTGTAAACTCCTTTACAGAGCCAGGGTCTGACTTACTTCCTGAGATATCTTGTTTACATCTATGCCAAGTGTCACTCACATACATATTTCATAATTATTTGACCTAATAAATGGGGAAATTCAAGTTACAGCTGACGAGCTGTCATCTGTTGTTTCTCTTGCTTGTGTTTTTATGTAATAGTCGATCCTGCTGGGACAATGATGTTTCACATATGTTCTGGACCAGCATATTTGTCTGTTTCAGTGACAGAATCTCTGTTAAAGCAAGACTTAACCCTTTAAGGACAATGGGCGGTCCCTAAACCCATTGAAAACAATGCATTTTGAGACCGTACATGTACGGGCGTTGTCATTAACTGGGGATTGGGGGTGACCAGTCCAGCTCTGTTTACTAGTTAAACGCATATTGGAATGTCAGGGAACTAGGTTTCTGAGCTCCCGCTCAAACCAGTATGAGTAGGATTAGGCAATCACATGTATACTAGCTGGACACTCATGTGCAATTAACATGCATGCAATTGATTGGCACTACTTCAAGAGTGGCATATAGGGGTATAAGGCATTTCTGGAGGCAGAGTGGCACATAGGGGGTCAAAAGGCATATCATGGGGTACAGTGGCATATAGAGGGTTAAAAGGCATATCATGGGGCACAGTGGCATTTAGAGGGTTAAAAGGCATATCATGGGGCACAGTGGCAAATAGGGGGTATAAGGCATTTATGGGGCAGAGTGGCAAGCCTGGGGGCAGATGTGCATACCTGGGAGGCCGGTTGGAAAATAGAGGGAAATAAAAACAAAAAAAAATGTTTCTCAATCATAGCTTTTATTAAAAAAATAGTTTACATAGTTTACATGAATTAACATTTACTAGTAAAACTTTTTTTCTGTAGGATGGTCTTATATTCAGGCTTTTTCTCTTTTTATTCAGATTTTGGGGGGTCATTTTATAATCAAGCAAATACGGTAATAATATTAATACATGTGCCCCAATTTTTATAAAAGACCCCTCGTTTCCATTGTATTTTTCCTCTCTGTCTTTTCTATCAACACAAAAAATCATAACAGATATTTGCTCTGACTTAGATTGGTTGATGGATATAAAATCATTTGTAGGCTGTCAAAACTGTCCAATTCTGGCATTCATCCAGCAAAGATATCTGTGAAAATTCCAAGTTTGTTTTCAGTTATTGTTCTGTGGTTCATGTGGCTGCATGAAAAGTGCAAGTTTTAAGCTCTAGCTGCATACAGGTGATATTTGTGCTTCATGTGATTGGGTCTGCGTATGTCTCATATATGTTCCAGAGCAGTGGTTGCCAAATCCAGTGCTCAAGGCACATTAACAGGGCATGATTTAGTAATTACCACACTAGTCCAATAGGGAAATTTGTTACGACTCGTCCTCCACTAATTGGTGATTGCCCATTGGTGTGTACAAGGCTTCACCCTCGTGTGGAAGTGCTCCAGGAGGCCAGAATAATGTATTCTACAGAATCCCCTTATGTGCATCTACCCCCCCATGTCTTACTCCAGACATACGGTAATTCAGCTGCATCATAAATGATGTGATTAAATGTCCTTAAGTCTTTAGTGCCTTTTTACCCTGCTCTTCAAGGTAAACCTTTTTGTTTTTCTGAAAATTAATATCTTCCGGGTGCTCATCACATGTTATCTGGCGTCCTATCCCTGTTACAGATCAGCTGTTCATTCCTTCTTTTAATATCTCCATTTTAACATTACTGCCACTTTGAAATATAAAATGTATCTTCCATTCCAAAGCCTCGGCATATTGCTCTTCCTACGCATAGCCATTCTCCATCATCTGTGACTAAGGCGTGTGTAGATTACTATGCTAAAACAATCCTTGATCTCAGGAGAGGAGGCACGCTGTGATTGCAAGTTCTGTACAGTGAAAAGGCCATTGTTTGTTGTGTTTTAAATGTTTAATAGTGTTACAGAGTACCTGTTTATATCTAGCTTTTCATATGGCTCATGGGTTTTATCTTCACTTTTTAAAATTTCAGATGTGAATATTGAAATGCTAGCAGAAGTACTAATCCAAACGGGGCACTGGACTGATACCCAACACACTAAATACTTGTAGTTCAGAAGAAAATTTGAATAACCAAACTTTATTTACAACTTTAATTTTGCAATCCCAGGGGTTTTTGGTACCTCAAAGCCCAGAGCAATTTTGCCATATTTGGGGTATGTCGGTTTAGCGATGATTCTCTTTTCCTGTGAATAGTGTATCCATATAAACTATATATTGTTTTTTCAAGGAGCGATAGAGCTTTCGTTGGATACCATAGTTGGATGATTAGCTGAAAATTTAGAATGAGAAATTTAGTAAAAACTAGCGAAGATTAGAAAAATAAACTAATTTTTTTTTACATTTTCCCTCTGAATCCTCACAAAATTAGGTAAAGTGATAGAAAATCCCCTCCAAGTTTATTAATTCAGGTGTCCTGATTTCAGAAATACCAAATTTATATAGATTTTCCATACTTTCCCAGCACCAGGGAGCATACTATAAGGTGTACAATTTTGTATAATTTTTATGCCTATGGCTTAACGGGTTTGGGGGTTGTGAACGGGGGCAGAAGGGTTATACTGGCTAGATGTTATGCTAGGGCAATGGGAAGTAAGCTTTTTTTAATAATTTTTTTATTATCTTTTTTATATATTTTTTTAAAAAAATTTTAATTGTCATTTTTTACATTTTTTTTATTTTTTATATATTATTTTTGCACAGAAATGGTTAGAGGTCCTCCTAGGGACCTCCTGAACATGCCAGTGATGTCACAATGACATCACAGCTCACATTATAATTTTTTTGTATTTATATTATTATTTTAATGATTTTTTTAATATTATTTTTTAAATGAATTAACTTTTTTTTTTTTTTGCTTTTCTCTTACAAGACGGGTGGGGGAGTGAGAGAGATGGTTTCTCACTCCCCTCCCCGCGATCCCCCTGCACCGATCACACTGTGATCTCAATGCAGGTCCTCACAGACCTGCATAGAGATCGCAGCGTCTCTGTGCCTCATCGGAGGGAAGGATATCCCCGCAGGGGATATCCTGTCCTCCGATGACCTTCCGGGTTACGTCAGCAGTGACGCAACCCGGAAGGGAATGCCCGACCGCGTGTTTGCAACTGCGCGATCGGGCACTTTCAACCGTAACAGCTTACCGGCTTTCATGCCGGTAGCTGTTACGGGAGATCGGGCAGCAGAAAGCCGGCGATGCCAGCTTCTGCTGCCAGGGGGGAGTCCAGGGGGGAGTCCAGTCCTGACGCTGCACGAAGGGCTGGACGTACTGGGACCTCCATAGGGGTTTCTTTGTGGGCGTTTTTTGGACGTCCCGGTACGTCTATAGGGGAATGAAGGGGATAAACTGCGTACTTCAAAGCATGATTATTTTCGTTTCAAATGTAAATAGTCATTGTCATTTTTTTACCTAAACACAGTAGACATTATGTTGCACGCTTTCTCTTTGCACGTAAATGTCTATTTTATGAGGTCAGTGTACATTTGGAAATATTAGTGGAATAAATTCCTGTTGCTGCCTACACCCTTATTTGGCATGAGGCTGATCTGAAATTGCCACCCAAAGTAAATGGGTGCTAAAAACAAGATACAATACCACAACCTTTACATATGTTGGTGTTGACAGGTACAACATTTGGCTACATTTCTGTAGGTTGTAAATTACAGGCTTTCACAAGTGTGTGTGTGTAATCGTTTCTGTGATTATTATCAATTATTCTCCGGAGGAAGCCAAACAATATTGTCGAAACGCGAAGAGAGAGACATGGGATCGGAAACTTTGCAGCTTCTAACCGACCGTTTTGGACTCTTGATATTCAAACTCTGATGCTCAGCTCCCTATGTTGTGCCACTGTTAACTATTTTAAGAAGCCATTAAAAGGAATTTGTATCTGAATCCTCTGATGGGTCCGATTTATCAAGTTTGTTTGTGAGTGAACTTCATATCACACAAAACATCATATCGGTTTAACTATATTGCAGCATTATTGTTTTTTTATTATTTTTCCCCTTATGTACATGCACTCCAATGGTTCGTTGATTGGTATTTTTACACCTTGAGGAGAAGTGTTTTTTGGTAGCTGCAGTCATTTGGGAAGTATTTTATATCTATGTTTATTTAATATTCACTTCATCACGTGAAATGTAGGTTTCTTCTTCTTTTTTTACTCACAGTCTGTTGATGACCAATGTAAGTAATACATACTCTCAGCTAAATGAATACGCACAATATTCTTAATCAAATGACACATACTCATACCTGCCGATCACACATCTCAGCCACACACGCTAAATGTCTGTCATTTTACCCAGATGTATAACATCACAAATCTATTTTTATAAAACAAATGTGTATTTAAGAGAATGAGGTGAGCAATATACTTCTGTTTGTTATGCCCATTACCATAGCAGTAACTATATTTCCCTACAATTTCCCCCAAATCAAACAGACAAAGTGAATTATTTTTCTTAAAGCTCCAATCCCCCTTAGTAAATGTATCCAATAGATGTGGTTGTACATATTGTATTTATGTGTATCTATACTATTGTATCTATTGTACCCCAGAAGTGACAGTATACATATAAGGTGTTACATTTGATAATCGTGCTAAATCTAGGTAGAAAGTGTACATGTTAAAAAGTGCTTGTTTGCACCTGAAAAGGGATCTCTATCCATGCTTTACTGACACCAGAGCAAAAAAAAATGAGCCCTGCCATCCTATTGAGCTAAAATGATTTTTTGTACCAGTTTGTGATTTTAAAATGTTTATTTTATTGGCGCAATGGAATTTGCTGGCGCTATATAAATGAAATGTTTAGCAGCGGCACCTACTGTGTAGGAGAAAGCCTAAGCGAAATTGCAAAGAAAAACTTTTTTTTTTTTCAATTTTAGCAAGGGTTTAATAAAGAAAATCAAAATATTTTATATAATTCTTTTTAGTAGTTTTTTTTAGTAGTCTTTATTAGTAGTTTTTATTTTGCATTGCTTTTATTAGGGTGAAAGTGTTTTATAGTGTGATATCACAATCCCTGATCCCTGGATGTCAGCAGGGAATGTTTCCAGCATGCCACCTGGCCAATCTCAAAATAGATAAACCAGAATTTTTGTACATTATTATTACCATGATAGCAAGATGGCATATTGGCTTGCATACGAGGTACAGAGCTGGCCACCTGGGCCTGCTTTGCCAGCTACATATCGCCTATGTAACAGGAACTTAAGGGGTTAAAGACAGGAATTTTTTTTTTTTTTTAATACAACCCAATTTATAATTGAAAATTACTAGTGCATAATATAGCTATAAAAGGACAGATAACCTTTGTAGCAAATGAATACAGTATAAGCAAAAGATTCAAAGTACAATTTTATTAAATATTTACTATATTTAATTATGTACACATTAAAATATATAGGAAGAGCCACAAGGACCACCTACGACTCTATTTCACATCACTGCACTTCATATCGAGCCACCATTGTAAAGATCCTTACGAAGCAAAGCCTTTTTGTGAAAGTTCATAATCTGGGAGATTAACGCTTTGCAGGTATCGTTACACGCAGACAAGCCAGCAGGTAGAGAAAGCCCTGTTACAGAAAGTTTACAGTGTAGGTTAATCAGGTGTGTCAAGTGAATTCATAGGATTAAGTGTATAAAGTAACTTTGTATAAAGAGTCTTGCAATGCCCATAGAACAGTGTATTACTCAAGTTACTTTCCAAATATAATAAATTATATGGCCTTAAACCACATTCATTTTGTACAAAGCAAGTCATTACAGATGGACGTACTGCATTCTGCAGAATATATTGTTACATGACCGAATTCTGCCACATACTGATATGCTTATGGTTTGTATAATTTACCATACAGCAACATGCAATTTGTCTTGTTGTGCTTTATGAGAAAGTGGAAGGGACGGTTTGCTTTAAACTCATCACTAAACAAACTGCGCATAGCCATGACAGGTGCTGCGGCGCTGGCTGCTTCAGTCCCCTTTTCATTCACCTCGAGGAATGTCTTGTGATATATATTTGAAACATATAAGTTATCATGATCTGTCATTCCCGAGAAATTTGCGAGAGTTGGATTGAATGCATCAGGCATTCCCAAGGATGACATAATGTTCCGGAGTGAAAATTCCTTCTCTATTCTGAATCGTGGTAGATGAACAGCTACATTACGTGACTTCATTTGTGCCCGGCTAGTCCACTTGGCTAAATTTTCATAGGATATTTGCTGATCAAGCTGCAATAGAAAAAAAAAATAGGTATATTTTACTGAATACATGAAAACATATTTAAAATAGTAAATATTCTACACATTGAAAAAAAAACACTAATAAAAGAAAATAAAGGCTAATACAAAATGATGATTAATGCTGAATAGCTAAACATTTAAATGTAAGACAAAAAAGGAGATGGATGTCTATGACACTCATCCAATACTCTGATCACTCCAGTAAACTTGGGAGCAGGGGCAAGTGGCAAAGGTCTTTATGATAGACATGGTATCCCGTAGGTTTTAATGACTCCAACAAGACTCACCGGTACATGTGTCCTTGTTCTTTGCTATCCCTGATTGAGAGTTCTATAAATGACACATCAACCCCTCCACACGTGTTTTCTACACAACTAACACGTCAACAGACCAACAGATGCAGTGTTCGTAGGGTATTATGTATTCATACAGCATTTTTCCACCTGGTATTTCAGCTATTTACCTGACATGTCCTGTTCTAGAGTGACTAATATTGTGTTGTATTTTACATTTTAATTTGTCTGTGACTGCTCCACACGTATTCTGAATGTAGAGCAGTCAACATGGAAACAGAGAATGTTCCATATAGCACTTTGCTCCAGACTTGTTCTCTATAAAAAAAAATGTCCTTCTGAAATCCCATAACTGATGAATAAAAATCAACATTGTTTTCCATATCAAGCAGTATACATAAGCAAATAACTTCAGTGACGGATCATAGCCGACATACTTGTTGTAACGCGGTGTTGTTATCAGGAAGTAGAATAATCATACTCAGGTCTTGGGAAGGCCCATAAGGAAGTTCGATGACAGACATTCCAGGGTTACTTGCATACAGCATGTTGAAGGTATTCCTAATAAGCATCATGTCTACCATCACCTCTTCATTCTGAAACAGGAGCAATTGGAATACGTTAACATAACTTATACAACTCTATCTAAAATTTGCTTGCATTATTTTTTACATAATTGTCACTTGGACATGTTGGGAAAAGATTGAGATAACTAAAATGTACAAAAAGGAGGATAGTCGTCAGTAAAATGTATATACACATACTCAATATGCATTGTTTCCATCTAAAAATATGAAATATCAAAGAACCCAATCCTTTTTATCCTGACAGTTTAGTATTCATAACAACATAATTTAGTGACTGAGTTTAACATTACAGTGTGCATTGCCCGTCAAGTAACAATGTTAACTCAACTGACCCAACTAAACATGAGTTGCAATAAACAGCTAGAAAGCTGTTGTTGACCTCACTGTCTAGGTTTGCAGTCATTGCTGTCAATCTGTGTGATTTAATGATAATTTGATCAGTTCTGGCCCAACTTACCTCCTAAGAAGTCATAGTGATTTTGTAAAGTTGGAACCTAATAAGCCTTTTTTTGTAAATAGATGAGTTTCTATATTTCCCATTGAAACTAAATGACATGAAATTAGGTCAGGCAGTCAGCATATCCTGGACTTTCCCAGGGTTGGTTACCCAAAGGTCTTCCTTTCCTGGCTAGCCACAGACAGAATTAACTGGGTGAGGGAATGGGAGGGAAATGAATAAGGAATGGGCACGGCCACTCTCCTCGTCCCCCCAAAAAAGAACATGACACAGAGAGATCCTAGTTATAGTTGTCAAGCTGGTAAAATGTTATCTTCACAGCTTTTAGAATAACTATACTCATATTGTTTATGTAAATGTAAAATTATCTGCCAATGTTATTTCCATGATGCTGCCACCGCTGATTATGAAAAAAAAATCAATAAAAATGTTTAAACAGTAAAAGTTCACTTCAAGGAAGCCTAGTCAAACTAGCATCATCTGAGGAACAAAAGGTGACAAACCCATACTACATGCCTTTCAATGTTTCATATAGCCAAAAGAGACATTATTTGAGGTGAGTCGTTAAGATAAGTTTTCAAGGGATTTCTAAGTGGCTGTGGTGCCTGTTGATAGCTACTTATGTTACTTCATAGGATATTTAGGCATGGCAGAATGTTTTTATTTATTTACATTATATAAATTATAAACAGATTTTCTGTTTATATATACACATACCTTGACATATAGAACATTTGTTATATGAACACTTTGGCTCTAGAACACTGCGTTCTAGTCATACCTACCAAACATTCAGCAGTCCTAGTAAAGATGACAAGGAAGGACTGAGGGATTTGTGTACAGAAATGCTTTATGTCATTTGTGTAAATTATTAAACTTATATTAGTATGTATTATGTAAAAGAAATAAAAATGTAGAATTATATAACAAGTATTTACATACCGATACCAACTTGAAGGGAGTCTTATAGGTGTGTCGCTCATTAAATTGTTTGGTCCAGTTTGCTAAAAAGTATAAGGTATTGGCAACTACCAATGCTGTATTCGATGTCACTGAACTCTTTGGCAACAATTCCTCGATTTTTCCTTTTGGAAGAAGTGTACATATGACAATATTATAACAGATAATAAAGCAGTAAAGTCACAAATTTCAAAAAGACACACAATGTGACAAATATATATATATATATTCAGCCCATCTAGTCTGCCTGTTTTCCTTAAGACTCAGACCTTAATTATTCATTGGTCCCATCTTAAATTCAGGATAGCCATATATCTGTCCAACGCGCAGGGGCGATTACCCCCCAGGCCGCCCGAAATCTAATCTAAACGGCCGCTGGGTGCTGATGCCGCCGGCCGGAGCTACTTTAATACTTTTTTTTAAATTTAATATGGCAAGCCGGATCGGCTAATAAATGAAAAAAAAAATAGTATTAAAGCAGGGCCGGCCGGCGGCATCAGCACCCAGCGGCCGTATGCGACGCCACCAAGTGATAGGAGCAGCGTGAGGGGTGAAAGCTCCGCCCCCTCGCACTCACCTTTCACCCCTCACGCTGCTCCCATCACTATGCGGCCATCAGATTGTTGAAAATCGAATCTAAACGGCCGCTGGGTGCTGATGCTGCCGGCCAGCACTACTTTAATACTTTATTTATTTTTAATATGGCAAGCCAATCCGGCATATTAGATAAATAAAAAAATAGATTAAAGTAGCTCCGGCCGGTGGCTTCAGCACCCAGCGGCCGTTTAGATAAGTTTTCCAGCAGTCTGATGGGAGCAGCGTGAGGGGTGAAAGGTGAGTGCGAGGGGGCGGAGCCACTTCACTTGACTTGCCCCCCAGGCCTTAGGCTGCCAGCCCTCCCTTGCCAACGCGGGTTTAGATTCCCTAACTGTATTAACCTCAACCACTTCTGTTGGGAACCTTCGGTCTTTATGTTAAAAAAAATATCAGATGCAACTTCAAAATGATAAAACATAAGCATGAAAATAATATAATTGTCTGCAGCCTGGTGGCTAAGAATTTTGTTATACCGCTGGCATTTATCCATTACCATTATGGAGGATGGTTACAATAGGATGCACAGCCTGCTTTAATTTTCCACATTATGTTAATGTACTCTCAAACTAACCTTTCTCTAGTAAAATTCCAATATGTTCTTCCAGCTGTAACCTTATGCTACCAGGTGTCAGTAACACTGCACACATAAAATAGTTAAACTCCATACACACCTTTGGTCTCGCGCTTAACCCATTCATTAATGTGCTGCCGGGAACCTTCAGGGTCATTAGAAAAATCAACTTCTTCTAAGGCCGCACCATAGGAAACGTTAGTGGCCTCCAAATAAGACTGTCAGTTCGCAAATGAAAAAATAAAAAAGAGAAGAATTCAAAGAATCATTTAGATGAAAAAATGGAAATGACACATTGTATACAGACCAGCATATTTTTGTTTATTTAGCAGTTCTAGCCTCGCAGGTTAACAGGGAAAACCATATAAATATATCCGTAAATCAGTAGATATCACTCAGCTAGTGTTTCAAAACACTTTCGATATACAATTCTCATTTTCCTTTTGTTAGTAACTTCCTTTGTGTGTAGTTTAGACCCACTTCTTCTTTTCTACTATAATTATGCAGTGCTACTGTTCAACCCGGTTCACCCTTGACATTGGGCTATAAAGACACATAGTGAACATAAGAAGGGGATTTTTCTTTATTAAGTATATAAAATATATTTTTGTTATTAAACTTGCTCAGATTAGCCTGTCGGCCTAACCCAGACTGCCTTTGTTCATATTAAAAGAAGATTCTCAATAATCTTTGACTGAATAATCTTAATTATCTTTCAATGAGGACCCGCATTTTTTTTTTGGCATGGAGTGTGGTCTAGTGCAAGTGGTGACATGTCGGTCATCTGCATCACTTAGAGCCCACCCTACAGTTTATAGCAAACCATGTTCCTGACATCTACCAAACTTATATGGTAGAGCCATTCCTGCACTTACTGTTGGTTATAGAATCTCTAGACATAACAATATGCAAACTGGAAGCTAAACATTATTGATGTATATGAAGGATTCCTTACTGGGAGAAATTGGTATGTCTTTTCTCCAAATAACTTGCTCATACTGATCAATGTGTAGTCACGGCCATTCTGATTCAGCTCATTCAGAAGATCTTTGCACTTAGGGTGAACATTTCCAAAATCAGAAAAATGAAGTACCTTATGGAAAACAGTAAATGCATCATTATTATTATTATTATTATTGTTATTAAATGGTTATTATTGCTTAGACATTTTATATAAACTTTATATGTCAATACAGTTTTTGTTTCTATAACCTATCAAAGGGTGCCACAAATTAAATAACATTTATTTGTAACATATTTATACACTGACCATTCACGAGGGGCAGGCTGTTCCAGGGAGGGCAGAGGGCAACTACCCCCATGCCAGTCCAATATTCTTTAACTTCAACCCACGCACTTGCAGAGTCGTGAATCCGAAAGGGTCGTGAACCACAATGTTACGTGACCCTGTGATAATGGCTCAGCAGCGTATATGTGTGTGTTAGTGTGAGCGTGTACAAGTGTGTGCTAGTACATTACATATTATGGGAGGAGGGACGCAAGAAGCCATGGGGGCATTTGGCTTTACCTGCACCCCAGGCCAGTCCTCCCCTGCAATTCACTGAGAAACCATGAGTACTGTCCACTACCAAAGCTGTGGACTTCCTAGGGCTGGTTATTCTAGGTGGGCAGAGTAGAAGTGACCAAACATGACCCTGGAATCCAGGAGAAGCATTGCTTCATACGGATAGTCTAGATTAAACCCTGTAGGCTTCCAGACTAGATATTCCTGGAGTTATTTCACAGTAAAAGTCTTCTGAAGTAGATGTTTCAGGGAGCTTAATCCTGCCCCAAGTTACAAACTGATTTTAAGGAATATGAAAAACTAATGATTGCCTCATAAGATTTGGATTTTATGAGGCACTCTCATCATCTTGACACATATTCTGAAACGTCTTACTAGATTCACCTATGGTCTAGTAGTTTGTCAAAAAAAACACCTTTAAAGCACCTTTAGTGAAACTTAGCCTGAATCGTTCAGCCTCTGGGAAAAATCCTGGTTGTGCTTTTAAAATATTTCCCAGTGAGAGCATGCTGGGTTCCATACCCATGTATTGCAGCCACCAAGGCCAAATACAACAAAGAATGGAACTGGGCATTGCCTGGTATTTGGGCTAATCTATGATTTGACTGTTCGATAAAGTGCAAGCTATGTTCTAGTGTCGGGAGAGCTGTTGAATAAAATGCAAGTGCATTTTTGCAGCAGCATAGTCCAATCTGCCAACTACCATTAGTACTGGCATTAATTGGCACTTGACTGCAGAGAAATCGACTTGAAAGCAAGCAACTCGTGAATTCATTTACCCATGAGTCGTTTCAGTGTCAAATGTAAGTTATTGCACCAATGTTTTAAAAAGACATAAAAAATACTTAACTAGACTTACCACTTGACTTTTTTTTTAAATGAATGCACCTCAAATGAATACAAATTACACATCATGTCATCATACACTGAAAGAACCTACAGGACACCATGGAATGCTTTTAAAGTCAACTTGAATGTACAGCATATGGCGAGGTTTTTCACTTACCTCTTCTATTTGTGCAGCAGTGTTCTCTCGTGCTCCAAGGTGTACCATTGCTATGGCTGTTAAGATGCTTAGCGATGACAAAACTACATTATCTGCAACTATTTCATTGCCAACTGCTCTTAAAACATCGGCAGCAAATTGATTGTTGGCTGTACATATGTCCATGATGAAATTACTGCCAAAGAAAAGAAAATGTATAATGTAACCCATGGTTAATAAAATGGCGCGTGACATTTTTTAATCGTGTGTCGTTGCAGAACATTTAATTCAGGTGTCACATGTGCATGAAGAGAATCAACTCCAAGGCGACCACATTTTGAAAGCAGACTCCGTGGACATCTTTAAATGCCATTACATGTTACGTAACTGCCAACGTTGTGTCCTAGACTGTAGTGTAATTTTGTGTTACACCCTTGACACATTACATAACCCACATTTTTTAAAGGTATTTTTATGGTTATTATTGAAGGATAATATTTAATAAAATACAGTGTCTGATGAGGGTTTTTATACCATCATCACTACCAACAGCATTGACTATGGTAGATGTATTGTATTTAATGTAAAAAGCCAGCCTTTTTTCTGCAATACATTTTGGCTTTGACCTTATTAGAGTTTCAGGGGACGTTTCCAGAAACAAACAAAAACCGAGACCAGAAGCCTCAATCGGAGGACTGTCTGGTCAACTTGACTGCCAACTTAGAGGACACTGGCTACACCTAAAAAGCACCATCCTTAAATGTCATTTTTTTTTAACACAGGGTTTTATGAACTCTGAAATTGTTGATGGGTCATCACAAATTTAAATAAACACATCAAAGACACATAGTCTGACATAAACCCAGAAAATCTTCCAACTTCTCCTAGAAAAGTGAACAATAAATTATAACTTGCCTAACTTTTGTCATATTCAGTCTTTAGAGTATATCCACGTATTTACGCTGCTGCTGGCAAGATGTCACAAAAACCTAGTTTGAACTAGTTGCCTCTTATTTAACATCTGTTCTTCATTCAAATGTTTTAGTATGATCAACATTACACACTTGGCCTACGTTAAGAGGGACTTTGTTTATGTTAATTTCGGGGTTTTCTTGTCTTTCCCTGCCAATTTAATTCAATATATATTAAAACTCATTTAACTAAAAAAAAGTGAAAAACAAAAAGTTTCACCTTTCCTTCATTTGACAAACCTTCCTGGTGACATTAATAAGAGTTGAAGAGTAAGCAGATTAACAAGCCACTGCTTGTTCGGTTTTGATGAATGAACGAAATAAATCTGATGAGCATATGTCTGACTGTCGGTATAATTGGCATGTTAATAGTAAGATGTAAGTAGCAAATCTGTTTCTTTAGCGTCTTAAGCAAATTAATAATTAATAATTATTTATGTTGGAATCTGATAACCATACGTTATAAATAGTTATATAGCTGTGACCTGATTACTGTTGCCAAGACACCACAACCAAACAAACTTACTTGTTCAGTGACTTCTAACAATGGAATATGACACAGCAGCCAAAAAAAGTTAATCACACGCTACACAGTGGATACAATCTGTTGGGTACACATGCATGTTCTCAAATTCAAGATCTTTGCATCTAACACACAGGCTCCACAAAATTCTATTTAAGACAATTACAAAAACGTATAATTATAACATTATAATAACGTTGAACACTTATATACACGCTATACCCATTCTTAAGGTACCGGGTTCCTCCTTGTTCTTGCCCGACTGGGTATCCTCATGTAAATGCCAAATGCTGCATGGCAACATTCCTGTTCACTTACATTATGGATTTTCCTCTGACACATAAAGATTAATAGAGCTTGTCATTTTTAATGTTCAGAAATAACATTTGTACTATACACTCCCTACTATAATCAACCCATTGTAAAACATTACACTCGTGTTCAAAAAATACATTTAGCAAATCATTTTTAACCGTTATAAGATATTTACAGATTTTAAAAAATCTAAAAAAAAAAATGTTTAAGGTATGGTGTGGGTAAATATCTTTGCCAAAAAACTGATTTTAAACATTTTCACTAACCCAGCAACCAACTAACATTTAGCATCATGTCCAGAGACTAAAGACTATTCACTACTACTGGTCCAGGTGATATTGCATCATATTGCCTCTTATCCCCAATTACAATGTTTTTTTTCAGTATCGCTTGGATAATGTATAAAGAGCCAAGTGTCTATGTGGAACACACTTCTAGAATAGAGTGATTGTTTAATTGGTGCTTTAACTTCTTATGTCACCTTACATCACTCCAAACACTACCTGAATTATGCAAGGTAGTCGCCTTCATCATCAGTATAATACGTTGGAATAGAATTGATGTAGTAAAGCAAGTACTTGACATTTAAACTGT
Organism: Spea bombifrons; assembly: GCF_027358695.1. Lineage (NCBI taxonomy): Eukaryota > Metazoa > Chordata > Amphibia > Anura > Pelobatidae > Spea > Spea bombifrons. The sequence goes on from NC_071091.1 coordinate 51,837,846, forward strand.
AATAGAAATGCGACGGTGGCCTACCAAGAACAATATATTCTGGATTATCTCTGCTGCTTTACAAAGAGTGGTAAAAATTTAGCAATCTCACTGTAACAACCATACAATGTTCCTACAGATTAACCTAAAACACATGAGAACGTTAACAATGAAATTCATGGAGCTTTATAAAAAAGCCGTTGTGAATACATCTAAGTCCATAGAACAGACTGAACCATCAAAACATAGTTAAAGTGCAACCTTTAAATAAAAGAAATATTTGGAATTTTGGATGGGGAATATTCACTTGCATGAAATAATTCCTGTGATAAGTACATTTAGATCAACCTCTGCCCCAGAAATCCAGCTTGCCAGCACCCGCTGTTTATTCTGGCTTACCAAGTTCTATCAACAAGAAAAACATTTATGTTCAACTTCTTATTGCTTCCAATGTTTGAAGCTTTAAATAAATAACTTTACAAATGTGAACTAGGCATTTTCTTAGTACTTATGTATGTATACATGCACTGATGCACATCTATATTGACCTATCGTATATATCTATATATATATATAGAGCTATATATATATATAGATGCAACTAGATGTCAATCATAAACTATTTTAAAAAACAGTAATAATTGTCCGCTACAAAGTATGAATAAATATCGAAGAATATTTTTCTCTTTGCCAGTATTTGCCTATGAAATTCAGAAAATGTGGATTACCTGTATTGCTTCTTGCTGTAGCTGTGGATCTCTGATCTGGCCAGGTGTACCTTTCAGTTATAAGTATCGTGCCACTCCCCTGGCTCCTTTCCATGGACAGGTTTGTGTAATGTTTTTAATTACTAGAGACTAACCGAAAACGAGGCGAGACATCATATACTGAAAATATAAAAAAAGATTCATGCATTGCTGTATGGGTTGGGTTGTTTGACTGTTGCAGGGTGACATCCAGTTTCTCGATTTTCTGCTTTCATCACACATATGCAGTCTTGTGCCACCTAATTATGATACTAGTATTGCACACAGTGCTATGTTTAACCCACAACATTATGTTTTTCAAGTTTGTTTTTTACATATTGGACATGTGTGTATCGTGACAGAGGCACGGAATTGCAGGTTGTAAAGTGTAATACAAGTTTAGTGTAAATAGGATTACTTCATCGACAAATATGGCAAACACCGTAGGACAGTGGTACATATGAACAAGATAACCCACCTATATATTAGCACAACCTTAGGTAGGTATTCTGACTGTTTTCTTGGAAACCGATCCCCTATATTCAGTCTCTCCATAATTAAGGCTACACAGATGAAGGTAAATCTTGAGGTCCTACACATGAGAAGCAGATAACTCTGGCTTGACTAGGGCAATCCTTTAGCATTGGATGACAGCTCCTCTGTGGATCTGGTATTTGTCACATATTTATATGGCTGCCTCACTTGGTGTACCCGTTCACTGCATTCGGCAGTGGTGTAAAGGAGATCTGTCCTGTAGGGGCCAATGTGGAGGGCAGCATGTAGGCAGCATGTATTAACATTATTTTTTCTCTAGATTAGGGAGAGACATAGCCAAAATTAAAACCATATGAGTTTCTCCCCCCCACACACCTTCATCTCTCCTTCTTCTCAGTCCATAGCTTCAGGAGGGGCAGTGCTAACTTGTTATGTAGGCAGAGGCGTATCTACTGAAAATAGCGCCTATGGCAAGCACTGAAATTGCGCCCCTGTCCAAATATCTAAAACCCATTTACTAGCCCCTGCTGCCCATATATATATATATATATATATATATATATATATATATATATATAAATATTAGTCCCTGCTGCCGATAGCAGTTATAGATCAACACACAAACCCAGATCAATTGAAATTCACTTGTGATCTCAGCACTGAAGGAATATATGCCCTCCCCCCCACCCACTATATACCCTCCCCCCCACCCACTATATACCCTCCCCCCACCCACTATATACCCTCTCACCCCTACCCACTATATATCCTTCCCCCTACCCACTATATACCCTCTCACCCCCTACCCACTATATACCCTCTCCCCCCCTACCCACTATATATCCTCTCCCCCCCACCCACTATATATCCTCTCTCCCCTACCCACTATATATCCTCTCCCCCTCCTACCCACTATATATCCTCTCCCCCCTACCCACTATATATCCTCTCCCCCCTACCCACTATATACCCTCTCCCCCCCTACCCACTATATACCCTCTCCCCCCCTACCCACTATATACCCTCCCCCCCTACCCACTATATACCCTCCCCCCCGTAGTTCTCTCACCTTGAAGTCCAGCGACGGGAGCACGATGCTGCTGTCATCTTGCACCGCTCGCTGTTGCCCGCTGCTTCACTGCTGAGCGCCGTAATATGACATCATATTTCGGCGCCCAGCAGTGAAGCAGCAGGCACCAGCGAGCGGCTTTTAAACGCTGTCTTCTTTTTTTTGATGCGGGGGAGAACGAGGGGCGCCGAGCGGTTGCTAGGCGCCCCTCTCTCTACTCCGCATAAAAAAAAAAGACAGCGTTTAAAAGCCGCTCGCTGGTGCCCGCTGCGTCACTGCTGGGCGCCGAAATATGACGTCATATTACGGCGCTCAGCATGAAATGCCGGCACCGGGACCGGGACGGAGGTAGAGACCTCGGGGAGGAGAATGAGGGGCGCCGAGTGGTTGCTAGGCGCCCCTCTCTCGCCTCCACATCAAAAAAAAAAAAAAAAAGACGGCGTTTGAAAGCCGCTCACTGGCGCCCCCTTCAAATGGCGCCTATGGCATGAGTCATGGGTGCCATACCCTAGATACGCCTCTGTATGTAGGTGAGACTGGCCCTACATGGGGTGGAGTTAGCTGGCCATGTGTGGGTGGGGCTAGCCCCAAATAGTTTTAATTAAGTGGGCAATAGGAGATTGAGTGGGTGTGACTAAACATCACTCCCTTGTCTGCAGAAAGAGAAAAGGGAAGCAGTCCTTCTCTTGGAGACTCTGAGCCATTTTCATCTGTTGCTGTATACATTATTGTGATTTCTAGAGCTCTAAAATACAAGCCACCAAACCATGCTACTAGAAAAAAGGGGCATTGAGGAAGAAAGAGGGACAGATGAATCTGGGCCCCTCCTAAAGATGGCGACACCTGGTATATGTATTTAAATGGTAGTGCCCCCTCTGATCTTTTATTGAGGGTGTTTTAGGCACAAAAATAGATTTAAAAAATACAATCATGACTATATGGAAGACAAGCTGAAAACTGTGATAGATAGCTGAGTGGCTTTTGCTATCAGAAATAACATGACCGCAACAAAGGCTGTGGTTTCTTTGAGCCAAAGTTTTAATTAATTTGGCTGTATGTCAACCAAAGGTATATTTACAAAAAGGCAAGCTGAGCATATTTACTACATTGTAAATCAGCTAGTAAAGCCATAGGGGTTTTAGCTATTTGCTTAAAGGTTTATGCCCAATAATCCAAATGTTTCCTAAAGGAGAAGTTCCCCAAGGTAAAACTTTGGGGGGAATGTGTAATCTTGTATGAATCTTTGCATTAACAACTGATCTTTAAAACAATTATTTATATAGTCAGATTGTACAGTGTCTAACCTTTCTTTTTTGTTAGATCTACAATGATATGATAAAACTGATGCCATTTTGTTTTACAATTGTTTACAACATTATAATACTGTAGAGAACACAAACCTTCCAACTATGTTGCTCCTGGGGTGCATAAACTCCCTATAGTTCTGTACGTTTTCATTTGCACCTCTCTCCAATTGCTATTCCTTCGTGCCCCTCCTTCTTATTTTCATTGATAAAAATGAATAGTCGAGCATTAGGTTAAACAGATGCCATGCCTTCAGAATAATGCACAAAGGAAGATTATATTTCAATCTGTCGCACTTCAACTATGATTACTGGGAATTAACCTGAATTCCATAATACTCTCATTATTGATTTTAATCAGAGTTTCTGGCAAATGCCTACCATTTAGAGCATATGTCAATGAATGTCCTACAACACAGATGCCCCTTTGTTTAAATGACATAATGTAGAAATGAGACGCTGCCGTTAATAACTGCTTAGTCACATTCACTTTGCCCACGATTCTGTGGGAAATTCTAATTATAACTACGCAATAGTGAATGTTATTTAAACCACAATGCATCATGCAACAAGGGAATCAGTTACTTGCACTGTTGCTCTTACTAGTAAACAAGGTGGTTTTGCAACTGTAGACAAATAAAAAGATTTATTAGTAATTGTGTTATTAGAATGATGACAAAACCATTGTAGTGGATAGGTTTCCATTGCTGAATATTATCCTGAAATACAATTACTCACTTTCAAGTCATACTTGGGTGAACCAGAATACTTGCACGGTGGGTGGAGAGCGTCTGGCTTTGTCCACCTCTCTCAGCTAGTCGTTTCATGTGTCCAGGCAGAACCGGCCTTAAGTGTTCTGGCGCCCTGTGCGGACTACTCCTCTGGCACCCCCCAATCCCGTTCTCACTGCCTCCCCCCCTGCCCCTTCTCACTGCCTCCCCCCTGCCCCTTCTCACTGCCTCCCCCCCGCCCCTTCTCACTGCCCCCACTCTGCCCCTTCTCACTGCCCCCCTGCCCCTTCTCACTGCCCCCTCCTCTGCCCCTTCTCCCTATCCTTACTTACCTCGTTGCCGGAGTCCTGCGGTAACAGGCCCTGTGTCCAGGAGAATGGTCTAGTTCATGAGCTTGCATTGCGTAAGAAAAGTTGGTGGCTCAGTGAGCTGAGATATGAAACATTTAAATACATGCACATTCATATTCATACCCATCTTAATTTTAACAAAGTTAAACATTTTGTTAATTTGCAGGAATCTCTGAAAACAAGGAGGGACTTGAACAAAACATACCATTGTTTTTTCCCCCACTCATATTTACATTTACTCACACTCTCAATATCTCTCTACCTTCTATTCCTACCACTTCCGTGTCCCTGCCTCTGCTTCTTCTCCACTCCATTAACATGGCTTCCTGGAGGAGACAATCTCGCCCACTGTTGGAGGAATGGGGGAGAAGCTGTTCCTGTGGGGCAAGCCGTGGCTCTGCTCTTTTTGCGTTAGTACTCCCAGAGGCCCAAATAAGGCCCATTATTGCACCTTTCTCCACGAGTTTGTCTGCATTATTAGGGCCTTTTGGAGTATTTCTGTAAAAGTGTCTCTCCCTCATGCCTCCAATCGAGGGGAGGGTGTGCACAGAGGCTCCTCCATTTTGTGAAAGTGCTCTGGGAGAAAAGGTTAATGGAGGGGATAGAGGGGAAAAGTGGACCAAGACAAAAGAAGCAAGACAAGAAGCTGAGCTGTGGAAAAGGAGACAGGGACACAGCGGTTGGCACAGAAGGTAGAGAGACATTGAGAGAGAGCGTCAGTGTGCAAAAGAGAGTAAGTGAGAGTGAATAAGCATGTGAGAAAGACTGTGAGAGTGTTAGAGAGTGGTCCATTTGTACAACTGTATTAAATACTTTAAAGGTTTCAACAAGTACAGGAAAGATGTTTATTTCAATGAGGAACTATTTAGAACAATACATTATCTAAAACTAAAGGGTCTAAAGCTTAGATGTAATGCAAGGGGGTTTTTCTTTCCTGAGAGGTTGGTCGATAAATGGAATCGCCTCCAAGCAGAAAGTGGTAGAGGCTGATACTTTGAGGGAATGTAAACAAGCATGAGACAGACATAAAGATACCCTGAATCTAAGAGAAGACTAGGGACTGATTAAGGTCTAAGTGTTTACATCAGGAAAAATTGGCAAATTCTGTTTCTTTGCAATTGTCCCTAGGCCAGATGGTCTTTAGCCTACAACCTCATTCTAACCCCACTTTTGTAGTGTAAGTCATTCCACTGGAAATTATTGCTGACATTTAGGATTCTTTACAAATTTTTTAAATAAATACATTCCAATTAATTTTAGTCATTTTATTTACAGACGTCACGTCCATAGCACAACACATGCCATTCCCCTATGTCATACATCCACAGGAGTACAATGTTGACTTCTCTAAAACTCATTCCTTGATGACCAGTGTAGGAGGTGGAAATATTACTTGGGAAACTTCCTGATTCTCTGTGAGTGCGTAAAAAAAATAATTGCCAGTAGAGTCTCCAGGGCAATTGCACAGACACATCACAAAAAACTTGTCTGAATACAAGAGAAAAAATGCCACGGGTATTTACTGTCAAATCTTGTCAAACTAAACTAATGGATTTTTTTCTACTATATATAACTATATTAATAAATCAGAGTAGACTGTATTTAGAATATGCCTAGTTTTTTTTGTTCTATAAATTAATACGGCACTGATTGAGTGACAAGAGACAGAAGATGGCGAAAGGAAGGTTTTGTTACAAAATTAGCAAATGTTTGAAAATGGCTGAAGGGCAATGCATGTATTTTCTCTGATTATACAATGGTCAGCAACAGAGTAGACATCCCAGGTAAGTAATGATTTAAGTAAATTAGAAGACTTGAGAGTATGGCAGAGACAGCACAATGTTGCTGAATGTAAGATTATGTGCATACCTGGGAACTCTCTGGGTTTGACCCGGAGATTGCCGGGTGAGTGCTGCTCCTCCGGTTCTCCGGGCCAAGACCCAAATCCTCCGGGTCGCGGGAGCGGGGTCTTTTCTTTAAATGGGGGTGTTTCCCACTGCCATCAGCAGAAACGCCCCTGACATCAGTTGGACGGCCCACAACATCAGCGGGACTGCCCACCAACATCAGCGGGCCCACCTGCTGATGTCAGTGTGCAGTCCTGGCCGTGTTTTGCAAGGGAAGCCGGAGCCGAGAAGTTCCCAGGTATGATAATGTGGGATGTGGAGATAACTTGGGATATGAAAATCAAGTTCTAAAAATATGGTATTATGGGTACTGAAAGGGGATTTGGATAAGGAGATTTGGATAAGGAGTTAAAGGTAGGCATGAAGTAGCTGTAATGTAAGCATAGTTTTAGTCTTGTCAGACTAGTGTTGTGTAAATTATGGAGACCCCAGCATAGGAAAGACATACATCTACATTATGTGGAGAGTTTATAGAAGGGCTACATAAATAGTGAAGTATCTCAATATGTATTGCTTGGCGAAGGAAATACAGAAAAGATGATCTTAAGGATACATTTCCATACATAAAGGGGTTAAACAAAGTACAAGAAGTGAAGTATATTTCAAAGGAGGAAAAATGTTGGAGCAAAAGCGGGAGGGTTGGCAGGCATAGATGTAATATAAGGAAGATTTACATCAATCAGAGCGTGGTAGACACTTAGGAGAATCCAAGGGTAGGCTACTCCGATCCACTGATCCTCCCTCTTTAGGGAAAGAGGCTTCACCTGCAGGTGGGGCTGTGGAGTAGTCAAAAAGTTGTCAGGGAGTGTTCTTAGTACAAACACATTAAAATGTAAAACCATGAACTTTTCATTTTCTTTGAGGGATAAAAGAGAGGTAATCAAGTAGAATTAATTTTTTATTGTGAGCAAAAACACAGTGATCTGTTAAAGTTGTTCCATTAGTAAATAAAAAGACTACATTTCTAGCCTTATGGATATTTATGTGATTGGAAAATTTTTCAGCCAATAACCATTTTTAACAGATATTATCTACATTACCAGAAAGAAAAGTGAGAGACTTAGGATGCTGCGGTCGGACAGCAATATCTGCCGTACATTAGAATTGTACGAGTTTTATTATGTCTTAGTATAAACAAAAATGGATGATCAACAAAGAATTCTTCTTTGTGCATTAGAAGCCTTTCCTTGGTTACATCTGCTATTTCTGAGCCATCTTCATCAACCTCTATACAAGCTTTGTGTATTGCTTGAGACACTGATATACTCTTGCTTTCTGACATCCCTGAGAAGTCAGCAACCTCTTCATTAAAAGCATCGTTCAACCCCAAACTCTTCAGAGTGTCCTTGAGATCGTAGGTGCTCTCTAGTTTGAATTTTGGCAAACAGAGCTTAACTTTGCTGTTCGCCATCATGCTTGGATTTGTCCAATGAACATACTTTTCATAGGTAAGATCCTGTTCCAGCTATAATATCAAAGGGGAAAATATTTCAATTATTTAGTAAGAAATATGCAACTAGCGTTATTACATAAAGGTGAGTTATATTATATGCACTCACTGGCCACTTTATTAGGTACACCTTGCTAGTACCAGGTTGGACCCCTCTTTTGCCTGCAGAACTGCCTTCATTCTTCGTGGCATACTTTCTACAAGGTGCTGGAAACATTCCTCAGAGATTTTGGTCCATATGGACATGTTGGCATCATGCAGTTGCTGCTGATTTGTTGGGTGCACATCCATGATTCGAATCTCCTGTTCCACCACATCCAAAAGGTACTCTATTGGATTGAAATTTGGCGATTGTGGAGGCCATTGGAGTAAAGTGAACTCATTGTCATGTTCAAGAAACCAGTTTGATTATGATGTGAGCTTTGTGACATGGTCCATTTTCCTGCTGGAAGTAGCCATCAGAAGATGTGTACACTGTGGTAATAAAAGGGATGGACATGGTGAGCAACAATACTCAGGTAGGCTGTTGCTTTAAAAAATGCTCAATTGGCCCAAAGTGTGCCAAGAAAATGTCCCCCACACCATCACCACCAGCCTGAACCGTTGATACAAGGCAGGATGGATCCATGCTTTCATGTTGTTTATGCCAAATTCTGACCCTGCCATCTGAATGTCGCAGCTGGAATTGAGGTTCATCAGACCGGGCAATGTTCTTCCAGTCTTCCATTGTCCAAGTTTAGTGAGCCTGTGAGAATTGTAGCCTCAGTTTCCTGTTCTTAGCTGACAGGAGCGGCACTCGATGTTGTTGTCTTCTGCTGCTGTAGCCCATCTGCTTCAAGGTTCGACGTGTTGTGCATTCAGAGATGGTATTCTGCATACCTTGGTTGTAACAAGTGGTTTTTTGAGTTACTGTTGCCTTTCTGTCATCTCAAACCAGTCTGATCATTCTCCTCTGACATCAACAAGGCATTTTTGTCCACACAACTGTCACTCACTGGATATTTTCTCTTTTTCAGACAATTCTCTGTAAACCCTAGAGATGGTTTGCGTGAAAATCCCAGTAGATCGGCAGTTTCTGAAATACTCAGACCGGCCCATCTGGCACCAACAACCATGCCACGTTCAAAGTCACTTAAATCCCTTTTCTTCCCCATTCTGTTGCTCGGATTCAACTTTAGCAAGTTGTCTTGACCACATCAACATGCTATTTGTGTTAACAAGCAATTGAACAGGTGTACCTAATAAAGTGGCTAATGAGTGTATACAGCATATATATATATATATATATATAATATATGGCATTGCAGACTTGTATACCAAAATAACATACAGAGGATTTTATTGTTAAATTCTTTACACTGCAAACACAAAGTAATTAATTACCAACAATTTTATTCCCCCAAATTATTGCCAAACAGATGGCACTTCAATGGAAAAAAATACTTGTGAGGTCATAACACACAAGTTAGGGAGATGGCAGAAACTAAAACTGCAAGCCACAATTCACAATAACGTTATTTATCATAGACATAGAGCATCATGGTCACAGCCTATAGAGTGCATCTGTCATGCAAAATGAACATGTGTGTGCTTTAAAAGGAAACGTTACCATATGTAAACTTCTCTATTAACATTTATTGTATTAGGATTGTTACCTTCTCCAGTCCGGTTGAGTCATCTTCAATTTTTTTGGGAAGCAGAATTAAAAGACTCAGATGTTTGCTAGTAAAAGGAAGCTCTAATATCATCGTTTTCAAATCATTAATATATCCAATGCTAAGCCGGGCTTCTAAGTACATCATCTGCACAGGTCTGGTTTCATTCTGAATGGGAAAATAAATAAATAAATAAATAAGTAAGTAAATAAATAAATTACTAAAAACATGTAGGTGGACTAAATAAATATTGGACAAAACAAGGGTTCTATGTGGTATGAAGTGTATGTTTGTAGACCAAGTTACAAGTATTGTGCTATAGAGACAGAATTTGATGGCAGATAAGAACGATTCGGCACATCTAGTCTGCCTGTTTTTCCTGATCTAAAGTCTCAGACATTAATCAATCTTTGGTCTCATCTTAGGTTCAGGGTAGCCTTATGCCTATCCCATGTATGTTTAAATTCCCTTACTGTATTAACCTCAAGCAGTTCATCTGCAGAACAAGGAATTCTGGACTTGCCTGGGGATTTTAGTAAAAAAAGGATATCCTATATCTATGTGTATTCTATGTGTAAACATCTAAGTGATGCACTCATTCTACCTGCCGGGGCTGGTCACAGGGCGTAAAGGGCGAAAGCTCAGCAGGCAACTGGACCTTTTCCTATTGTTATAATAATAATAATGTGATTGTTTAAATGGAAGGGAACATGGATGGAAACATGGAACAGCATTACTTGTAGAAGTCAAACACCATACTAATGAGATGGCAATCTGATATAAGTCTGAGTCACGATGTAACTCGAAATCACGTCTACAATGGAGGCTTCATATAAGTATGAATCACTGTAAGGCGAATTCATGGAAAATGCTTGTCTATGAAAACAAATCATCATAACAAAAGTCTGGAGATCCACTAGAAAACATATAGATAACAAATGTTGCCCTTTTTTTCTGAATTACCATGACAATCTGTATACAAAATGTGTTAATATGAAAAAATAACTTTTTTCCCAGTAGATGACAGGGTGTTCTGCCAATATATGAGAAAGCATACCGTGGAGAATAACAAGTTTAGGAAAATATACAGTAGAAAATATAAATAGAACATGAGGACTAAATAGAGCATGAGAATGGAAAATGTTTATTTTTCTTATTCTACAATATCCATAGTGTTTACTTAGAAAAGTAGCTAACCATTAGTTCATGAATTATCATATAAGCAAATTAAACAGCTGCTTAGCCACATAATGTTTTTTTTTCATGGGCAGGGCTTTACTTTATAATACATAATGTATAGTCCATCATTTATAGGAAACAAAAAACACCAGGAAAAATTACCTAGAACTTCTGCCATAAGTTAGGTGTCACTGGTAAAAAAAAAACAAAAAAAAACCCCTCTGTTTTACGTTCAGCAACATCTCCTGGGTAAAATAGCTGCCATGCATAGCATTTTTTATTTTAGAAAGAAAGCTCCTCCTTATACATTACACTATTTTTGTTATTATTGAACAGTTTGGGGACAGGGAAGTTTTTTTCTTAAATGTATATTGTTATTAGGAAGGGTACAAGGTGCTGCTAATTTTTTAATTGTTTTACCCATTAAAACCTTCATGACATTCCATGCCATCAGGAAAAAAAGTGTCCCAAAAAATACCTTACACCCAAGGCAGTCATTGGAACTGCCATTAAGCGTCTCAGTGCCGGGTGTCTTGTGCAATCATGGATTCAAGCGTGACTTCCATTACGAATGGATGCATTCATGAGTACAGAGTGCATACGTACATCAGTAAAGTAAAAAAAAATATACAATTAAAAAAATATAATAAATAATATTAATAGCAATAATAAAAAGTTAATAAAAGTTTTCCAGCGAATACGTTGGAAGTCTTGAGCGATGATGCGATCATGCAAGACTTCCTTTATGAATGGATAATCACAGCAAAGCATGGGATACTAGGTGTCAGTGATACATTGTGTTAGAGAGCAGAGAGCATTTAGTTTGTGGGTAGGTAGGCAGAAAAATTAAGAATTTTTTTTTAGGAATTTGGTGGGAATTGGTGTTGTGTTAATTGTGTCAATTGAAGAGAGGTTTATTTTGTTTCTAGGTAGGTTGGAAGAATCTTTCTATTTTAACTTTTAAAATTGCTAATGACTCTGACAATCCATGTGGTGACACTCTGGCGGTCTCATATGTTGATTTCATGTATGATATCTCTAATGAAGAGGTCAGTCCACCACAGGATGGTGGAGATTGATTGGAGATTATTTATCTAAGCATATTGCATATCAATACCTTATTAATATGGAACTCCACTTCTTTTGTTTCTGATTCATTAAATTTATATAACCAACTTCCTTTGAAATAGGCAGCTCCAACCATTAGCATTCTAGTGTTCTCGTCACATGCATCCTCACCCAGTATGTTCTCAATCTTACCTACAGAAAATAAAAAATGAACTGTAAATGCAATGTGAACCTAACATCTATACTGTATTACGAAATACGAGTCTTAAGCTGATATTGAAATATTTACATGCATACATTCGAAATGAGACACAAATGCATGATGGAAAATAAACTCACTGATCATCAATAGTTCAGAATAGAAAAAATCAAATCAAATCAAATACTGCTTCTTGTGCTGAATCAATCACTGTTAACGTATTTGAAATACACTAAGACCAGGTTTGGTCCTTACGTAAGACATCATAACCCAGCAGGGAGGATAGCAGGCACGGAGGAGATGGCTGGGGCAATTACACCACTACTAGGAAAGTGGCTAATATCCAGGTTCTTACCATCGGTGAGGTCTTTGACTGATGAATTTATCTGGTTTCTTGCCTCTCCTGCTTGACTTTTAATATCAATTGGTTCCAATTCCAATGGGTATGGTTTCTTAGCCGAGTTTATAAAGTCCTGAAAGAAAGATAAAATAAATACTGCTAAACCATCAATAAAACATCCTCATATCATGCTATTCGCAGCACATTTCCAGTTATTGTGATCCATCCTTAAATGGAGGGAAGCTGTCCTATGGGTGGAAAACATTGCAAGAACTCTTATTCTATAGCTGTTTTCATGTATACATCCTTGAAATAAGCTAAGTTCTAGTTCGGCCCTTTTTTCTGAATACAAAAATAGTGTTAGAGCTGTTGGACCCTATGTTCAAGGTGCCACAAGACTGGCAAGCTTTAGAAGAATAAATGAGACATTAAAATAATATTCCATTGGATACGATTAGTGTAGTGTTTCCAGGTTTAAGAACAGTTATTAGTATAAGTGATTTTTCTACAAAATATTTTGAATGAACAGCATTTTCAAAAATTCTACAATGCAATGACTGTAATTGTGTCATAACCGAAACCTCTATATCATATTTACAGTGAAAAATTCTTCTAAAAGTGCATTTTCCTCATTCTCATTTTTAAAGATGTTAAAATGTTTGTGAATCTTTTTTTGTAGCGTAGTTAACGCTTATCAGAAAAGCAGAACCCTTTGGAAAACAAGAGGTCTTTTTTTTATTTACTGTATTGGCCCGTGCAGTCCCGGGCGCCGGGCAGGCAGCGGGGTTAGGATACAGATCCCCCGCAGCGGTGCAGGGGACCTGTATCCTACTCTCTGATACGCTCAGACAGCCTCCCGTGCCAGCACTTCCCACGGGGGGAGTGCCGGCACGGGAGGTTGTCTAAGCGCATCGTCCGAACGATGCATTTTACACACATACCCCCCAACTTACCAGAGCAGACTTCCGGGTGTCTTGCAGGGCTTCCGCTGAGTGCCGGCACCGGGAGTTGTATACACGATGTGCATAGATGTCCCCCTCCGGCCCCGCAAGACACCCGGGAGTCTGCTCTGGTAAGTCGGGGGGGATGGGGACAGAGTGGCAGCATATCTCGGGGGGGGGGAGAGGACAGAGTGGCAGCATATCTCGGGGGGGGGGAGGACAGAGTGGCAGCATATCTCGGGGGGGGAGAGGACAGAGTGGCAGCATGTTTTTTGGTGCTTTTTTAAAGAAAAAAACTTTTTCTTTAAAAAAGCACCAAACTTTTAGGGTGCGGCCTATATACGGGGGCGGCCTACATCCGAGCCAATACGGTAGATACAATGCAGGTCTTATAATTTGCCTGTTCTTTGAGATTTGGGCTAAAAGACATATTACTATATTTTCCAGTTATATACGATATACTGTATAGTAATAATAATACGTTTCTGTAGTTGGCATCTACTTGTTCCCTTGCCTAAAAATGGTAAACCCCTTAAAGTCCAAGACTGTCTTTTGTTTTTTTCAAAATTTTTACATCACTTTTGCTATGTCTTTATTCCACCATGAGTTCCCTCTCACCATGAGTTTTTAGCATAAAAATTATAATTTTTATGATTATTTTTATTTGAAACCATATTCATACTTATAAAACTATGTTTGATAACACTAATATACATAAAAGTGTTCAAAAATTGAAGACAAAATCAGTTTTCTTAATTTTGTTTAGAATTTAGTAGTAAAAAAGCAACTGCTAAACAAATATTCAATTTATGTTCAGCAACATTACCTTTTCATATACTTATTTTTTATTTTTTTTAATGTTTTGGAGGGCTAAAACATTTGGGGGTTTTAGGAAGCCAATATTTGTAACTATCTACTTCTATGGAAGAGATACAGGATATTGATGGTTTTTTAAAATATATTTTATTACATTTTTGTTTTATTTTAGTCTTTTTTCACTTTCTTGGTACTGGCAATAACCCATAAGGATGTCACAGTTACATTACTAAATACCACTACTCCTATAATTATTTATTTTACTTTTATGCTTTATTTGTATTGCTATTTTATTTTTTTTAATCATTATTATGTTTAACTCTTTTGAAGAGGGAAAACTTTCTTGTCACTCTGGTACTTTCTATCAGAGGATACAGCCCTGCTTCCTGGTCCCACCTTGTGTGGTCATCGGAGACCCCAGCACAGTATATACAGACCCCGTGGGGACCCTTTTGTGTTGCCTGATGCTTCCTGCGTTGTCAGCAGTGACACTTGAGGTAAAAAATGCCCAAACACTTTCCCTGTCAGTGCTGGTTAAAATCCTGCTAATGTGGACACATACTTTGCTTTCAGCGATTAAAAGTCAGACCAACAGGACTATTGCCTGAACCTCTGCGGGTTATTCAAACCATAAAAATACATGTTTTACTCACTTTTGTGCAATCAATACTTTTCTCTACGTACAGGCGTTTCACCAGTTTCAGGGAGTATATTGAACTGATTTTGGAAATATCTGAAGCCAGACTCTGAAACCCAAAGTCCCGATCTTTGACTTTCTCTAAGTGAAGAACCTGCAAAAAACATGGAAATGTTTTCCCAATGCACAGTTTAACACAAAAGGAAATTTTGTACCAATTAAGTGTCTTAAAAATGTGTGATATTAACACATTCATTGATTTTAAATACACTCAAATGTATGTATGGAATGCTATTTCCATTACAGAACGAAACTGTTAGAATGTAGACATGCCATTATCCATAATATTTTCCTTATACTGGTACCACTAAACAATAGTTGTGGTGCAACAAATGTTTAGTAAATGTTTGCTTTTTTTCCTCCATCTTGAGTGATTTGTAATAAATAGGCATTAGTAAATTCAAAGTAGTGTGGATGCCCATTTTGCTGCCTTTAACCCCTTAATCCATGTGCAGTGCATTTTGTGTGAAGTATCCATATACAAGGACAGAGAATATGAAGCTACTATAGGATACAGTTTAATTTAGCATAGATGACAATAGATGTCACCAGTCACACATGCAAGCTTTTTCGCCAATTTTCAATCCGCTGCCGGACGATATTACTTTTTTGTGACAGTGTTGGTTTGTAGAGGGTCATTCAAAAAAATCTGGATGACCCCTTGGAGGGGTTGTAAATGAGGACTTGATGGCATTTAATGATTAAAGTTAAACTAAAGTTGTAATCTTTGGCTGCCAAGGTGTTGACAGTACCTTGGGTAAACGAAATTTCTTAATACTTGGCTTGCTATTCTCTGTTCCTATAAGAATAGTTGACCTCCCTTCCTACTGAATATGAGATGCTGTGTTGGTAGGATTTTGTGCATTTTTGCCCTATTAAGACTTATGAACCCTCATTCCAAAGCACACAGAAGGAAATAAGGTGGGGAAAAGGGGGCACCCACCATTCCTTCTGGTTAATAGAGGTCAAAAGGATAAGGTTTTTATTTCTATGTATTTTTTGTGTAAGTGAGAATGTCTTACATTTGCAAGTAGCACTGGAGGTCACTTTGCATCACTTATTTAAGCATTCGCATGAGCATCAAATGCTAATAAATATGAAAGTTGGTTTTTGGGTTATAACATGTGACTCTGTGCAAGCTTTAACTTGACTGGCAACATATTTTTTTTTAAATCAAACCCCTTTTGAATCATGTCCTCAATTTGTACTATATACGGTTGCATTTACAACATAACGATGACCTACCTTTTCCAACTCACTAGCAGTATTCCCTTTGGACCCTTTGTGTGCCAGAGCTAGAGAGGTGGATATACATATGGGGGAAAAGATAATATTATCTGTCTTGTTCTTCTCGCAAAGATTTTTGAAAACATCCACAGCCAAGGCAGTGTTTGCCAAACGAAGAGCGTCCATGGCCTGGAATATAAACATGGTCAATGAAAGTTTGATCAAATATTGAGGATTGAATGTCCATGTATCCAGAAGGTTTCTTTTGACAAAGTACTGTAAACATGAATATTTATGTTTAAAGGACCATATTTATCAATGGAAATCTGGAGCAATTCTGTGTCAAAACTTGGAGTACTTTTAGTGATTGCTAAAAATGTTATATTTTGTCCAAAACACGTTGCAGTTTTGAATAGATAAATATAGCCCACACATTTTAAACTGGACATGGCAACATTCAAAGACAAATATACGGCATTACCAAGCAGCAACTCTAAAATTAAGCTATGTGGTAAAATCACACTCATGAAAAGTTTACCTTCCCAGGCAAAAATCTGAAAGATGATTGCTAAATAGTTAAACACACATACATAGTAAAGAAAAAATGTCGGTGCGCTAAGCTAGTCACAGGCTCAAATAATACAAATATGTAATACGAGGCCTACCAAACAGGTGTAAGCATGCAGTAAGAAACAGTGTGTTGGCTGTACAATGTATACAAGAAACAAAAACTGTCTGCGCTTCTTACCCTAATAAAGTTGGCAACAAATATATAAACATAATATAAATGAGAGGTTTTGGTTATATGAATTGGCCAAAGCATAATTAAGCTCACCCGCCACGTCAAGGCACACTCTCAATAGGGTGAGAACCTACTCTCACCTCCTACACAGTGGGCACACAAAGCATTAATAAGGTTTTGGTAGCAGTATAAACTGCTTTGTGTGCCCACTATGTAGGAGGTGAGAGTAGGTTCTCACCCTATTGAGAGTGTGCCTTGTACTTTAATGTTTGCTGAAGTTTGCTGTCTTGTCTTTTTAAACCAACACATTTGAATTTCTTTAGCCGCTAGTAATATGTCTTAACTGAAGATAAAATAATAACATAATTATATTAAGGTGTCACGTATTAGAATAATGCGTAAATATATAATTGGATAAGAATCAATCCCTATAGAAGTTACTCTGAATAGGGAGTGGTAATAAATGTGTAACTTCTTATTAAGTGGCGTATAGTTTAGCATAGGGGTAGTGCATTGGCTCCTCGATTTACTGGATGGTTAGGGTTGTATTGTGTTTTTATCCATGTGCGGGATATTTGTTTCAGCTTTCTATTTTGCATTAAATCAAACTAATACTGAATCACTTGGTAGAATTTGTTCTCTATTGATTCAAATGCTGTTTTTTTTTTTTAAAGGCCGCAGGCTGCAATCTTTAACCACATATTTGAGTGAATTTTCCATCACTGTTAACACATATGGAACTATTATCTAAAGGTAGTAGAGTTTGCAGGAGTTGTGGTTTTAACTCATTGACTACACTATTCATTTTGAAGGACCGTCCCCAGTGAGCTTGTGCTTAAGGAAGAGCCATAAAAATGGAAAAAAAACTACTTTTAAAGACATTTTTATTTGGTGAAATCTTCAGTAGAAACACTGCAATTACAGATAATATGCTAGGGTTTTTTTTTTCTTTAAAAACAAACACGCTAGAGTACCCAATGTAGTGGAACGGCATCTTTAAAGAAGACCAAAAAAAAAGAAGACGAAAACCACTACTTTCTAAATTCTGATTTTCTGAGCATTGTGTAAACTGGCAGGAGGATTCTATGGAGATTAAGTGGATTGTGGTAGTTATTTCAAATAACGTAGTGTACAGTACACTGTCAGGCAAGTCTTGATTTATTTTAATGCTTGGGGTGTGTGACTCTCCATAGGGTGTGTCGTTGTCTATCTAGTAGAATAGACATGTAAAGTCTAGTCCCTACAGATCTGCTACTGAGTTACTGTGAATACAGAAAATACACAATGCAGTTATACATCAAACACAGCACGATATATGACAATATATAAACCATCTCAATAAACACAACATACAGTGCAGCAATATATCACAGCTCCCAAACAATTCAAATAGCCAGAACTGGGACAATTGTATTTTAGGATGTGGCTAGGTGTAGCTAAGGGGCAGAGCTTTAGCAAGACTTTACACGCGATACTGTAACCTAATAATGGATGTTTATAAGGCGTTTCTAAGAATAATAATGCACGTTACTTACTCAATTAAATATATAAAACATATTTTTTGTTAACTATATACATATTATTGTATTGCATTATCAGGAGAGAAAAGAAGGAAATACCGATTCTGGTCGAAAACACAAACTGTCTCTCATGAAGAGGGACACTTGGGAGGTATGATAACTGTATAAGAAAGTAGTTTTACAAAAAGAATATAAGAAGAAAGATGTACACATCTGTCCATCTGTCCATAAAAGCACCTTGCTCAGTATCTGTACCAGTACAGTTGAAATGTTCTAGACATGGATACAGAACCAGGTCCATGAGATATGGTATCTTTAGGATCAGCATTAATTTTTTTAAGTGCTCCATTGACTTGCTGAGTTTACTGCTTTATATAAAGGTAAATCTGGGATAAATTGCAGAAATACAGAAATTATAACACACATTTGCCAAAGCTTAAGTGTTTCATTTTAACATTCAGCCTTTATGGTATTTAAATATATTTAAAGGTAAAACAGAACAATACACCCAATATTACCGTATATGCACCATGTCAGTTTTATGAATCTGTGAAACTAAATATATGTAGACTAAATATATGTAGAATATAATTGAAGTGAAGCTGTATACTTTATTTGTAATTCAACCAAGGGAGGTTTATAGTAAGAAGGAGGGAATAACGCCCTGGCCGGATCCAGTAATTCAGATGTCTTGCATTGATAATAAAGCATTAAAACTCTGTGTTTCTTTTCATGCCAGTGGAAGTTAAAGTTTAACTGGAGACAAACTAAGTGCTTAGATTACAATGGTTTTTATGTCTATGACGAATGTATATTTTTTATAATAAAAAAAATGAATACTGAAACTGTCACTGTTTTTCAAAATGAAAAAACTAAGCAGACCATTACTGGCAACCCTGAAAGGGAAAGCTTGACCCAAAGTGCCGTTATACAGAAACAATTAACTCGGAGCTAGCAATGCTGGTTCCTGGTACCAGAGGAGAGCACACACATCAAATTAAGGGCATATTTTAAAGGAATGGATGATAAGGACCAGCTACAGACAAAGACATTTTTTTCTTGCTTACCCGAGCTCCATTTTTTAGGATGGCCCTACTCTGGTCATTAAAATTAAATTAAGGATCAGCTGTGATTGTATTATATGTGTTTCTTGCATGAACACAGACATAAAGCAAGGCACTAGGAATGGGCAGACTACAAGATGTGAATAAGGGACACCATGAGACAGGAAATCACAAAAGACTTGGGTAGCTGCAAGAATCAGCTTTGGATTACTCATTTGCCTGATAAAATGTAACTGTGAAACCTTTTTTCATTAAACATAAGTGGCACACCCATATGATTATCAAAACCCTGCCTAGGCACTGGGAACATATTATAATTAGTGGATGACAGACCATTTGTAAAAAAAACTGCTCTGTGAAAAGAATTATACAAATGATCACTGTGCCTCCTTAAAATGTGGCATTGCTGAAAAAAAAGATTTATTTACTACCGATCACCTTCAAATATACCATCTAGGTGATGTTGGTGAATAAAAGCATAATGGCTTGATGGCACAATATGATGAATGCTGTTGTTCATTGCATGTCTTCCCATCCTGTGCCTTTTAATGATGGCTTCATTTTCACAGAATAAAGCTTGCACTAACATTGGGCCCATATTGACCTTTACTGCTGGTTAAAGTCTTCATTTGTTTCTGTTTGTGTGCCTTTCTCTCACATGCCTATTCTCAGTTACTCTTTGGAAGGTTACCCACCTTCACATGACATGTGGCTCTGTCCCCATTACATTAGCATAAGTCTTCTTTGTGTATGTGTGAAGTGCTTTGGAATTCTGAGACTATTATTACTCTTGCTCGGTTGGTGCATAGCGTTCGCTAGTACCAAACCTTCTCACTACTTCTCTCTGCCATCTGGATCTAGCAACTTCTTGTTCTAAGCAAGGTCTGGCTGCCAAAATGAGACACACCTATACTTAGCATTTCAGCATCATTGTTCTACTTTCTACATTTTAACAGATGCAAAGTTAGCATGACATGGCATACCCTCTTGCAAGCCAGTGCAAGGTTAAGGACTTCCCACATGGCATCGCTGAGCTCCCTCACATTGCCTTCTAAAATACCATAAAAGTAGACCATTTCAAAACATACGGGGATTATGTATATAAGTGTCTTTGTCATAAAAGCAGCTCAAATGCTACACAACGGGCTAACATTGAAACATGATCTAAATTTAAGTTACAAATCATAAAAAGTAATAGTTGCTACACAATAAGCTAACATTTAAATATTATCTAAATTTTAGTTACAGATCCTAAAAAAGTGTGTTCTTAGGTATAAAACTTACTATGCTTTATAAATAGCAAATGGTATCTGGTACCTAGTTATTTGGTCCCCCAGGATCTCTCACGTGAGCAATGAGGCAGAAAGAAGCACCAAACATATAGAGGTGATTCTACTAATTCATATAGGAATGTGGATGCAAAAAATGTAGCATACGCGTGTATTTCCTTAGTTATCATATTCTTTAATCTTCATATGATGGCTGAAGTGTCCCTTTAATTGAGTGTGTGAATTCTACAGACTACCAGGAACAAAAGTGGCCTCATGTAGAACAATAGATGACCAGTGCTAATTGACTTCTCTAACATCCCAAGCAGATACCCTGCTTCCTTCTCAAACTGAAGTTCGTTATATAGTGAAAAGATGTAAAAAGAGGAAATACAGCTATGACCTTGAGGACCCATCTTACCAAACAGATACCATTCCATCCCTAATAATTTAACAGTAAACATTGATACTATGATAGCTTTCCATGTTAAATTTTAAGCTATATTTAAGCTATATTGCAATCAATATACTATATTAATACAGCAGACAGCTTTCCATAGTATGTTTCCTAAATACAATCCCTTTTAACATTTTGTATTTAAGTTTGCTTACCTGTATTCTCACGATAAGAATAATCCAACGTGAGCTGTAGTGCAGAAAAGAATGTTGTAGTCAGGCAGATGCCCTTAGAAGCTGAAATAATCTGTAATTCACCTAAGGAGATGTGCCACTCCTACAAACATTTGCGAAGGCATGTATGAGTCAGATCGCTTTCTTGCCTGCAAAAATGATAAATATTGGCAGCTTCCACACAAAAACGCTTGGGTAGTGGCTTGATGTAACTGAAGCCCTGGAAAGGGAAACATGCTTATGCAAGGTACTTGGCCTGGTTTCTGCAAGACAGATTATCTAATTGTTTCGGAATCCTCGCTTTCACACCATCTACATGTATATAAAATACACGTAATAATGTTTAGTTGCATCAATAGATTATATAAGCTAAGGCACAAAGGTCTTTTTATTTTATGTTTTTAAATTATTTACACTTTTCTCGTTGTACAGCTCTATGAAATATGCTGTTGCTTTATACATAAATTATTACAATACTTGTTTTGGTCACGCTCCATAGTAGCATCATTTTTTAGCAGTATCACTTACCCCTTAATTACATGGTTTTGGGGTTAGAATCCAAACATCTGCAGGACGCTTAAAGAAAGGCCGTGGGACCTCCCGACAGTGGAAATGGCCAAAGTGGGGCATATTTGTTTTAGGAGGTGAGGTTAGAGGCATATCTAGGAAGAATGACCTTATCGAGGCATTTTCTGTGCCTTTGTGACCTGTTGGTGGCTTTTTATAAGGTGTTTTATGCTTGCACAATTTAATATATATACAGTATATATACATATTTTGCTTTAGCATTCTATGAAGTATATTCAGTAAAGGTGTATATATATTCAGTGTATGTTTTATACATGCCATTAGATTAGTAATTTACTAAAGTTACTGCTCCCTTCTAGAGGCCCTTCATTGGTTCTGGGGTTATTACTGGGGTTATGTAGGGGATTTCAGAAGAGGAAACATATGATATGATATGGATGAGGTTAGGTGGCAGAAGGACGTTTACTAACAGCTAATTTATCAATTTGATAGTTTTGCCACAGATCTTATGTCCTGAAAAGACCTGGCTGGTGGTGGTTCTTAAACAGAAGCATTGACAATGTTTAGGTGGGTCACTTTGCGTTATATGATCCTGTGGTAGTAGCGTGGCACCTTGTGTGTATGTGTTAGTGTCTGTGTGTATGTTAGTGTGATTGTATGTATGTTAGTGTATGTGTATTTGTGTCAGTGGCTGTGTGTGTTTGTGCCTGACTATGTGTTAGTATGTGCATATTAGTGTGAGTGCCAGCATCTGTCTGTGTCAATGTCAGAACATGTATGTGCTTGTGAGTATCAGTATCTATCTGGCTGTGTGTGTTAGTGTGAGTGTCTGTGTTTGTTAGTTCAAATGTAAGTGTGTGTGTTAGTGTCTGGGCATGTGTTTTATTTTCTGTGTATATGTATGTTAGTGTGTGTATCTGTCGGTGCCTGTATGAGTGTCTGTATATTTGTGTGTATGTTGGTGTATGTCAGTGCCAGGTTGTGTGTGTGCTAGTGTTAGAATGTGCAGGTGTGTTCTCTCTTTCACTCATCCCACCTCTCTCTTCGTTACTTTGTTCCTTCGTTCCTCTTTGTTCCTCTCCTTTTATTTCTCTCTTCTCGCCTTTCTCTTTCATATGCTCTACACATTGTACATTTCTTTCTTTTCTCTCCGATGAACAAAATAAATGATCACACCCTACAGTACAGTCTCGATTTACAACTCTCTTCTCTATTGCCATATGACACTCCCATTTTATCCCATTTATATGAGCATCATGTGTAGAAGTAGCAAAAGAGTTCTGCACCACAAAGGTTATATGATACCAGGTACACAGTTTATACGAAGCAGGGGGTCACAGCCCGAGTGAAGCCCTGAACTTGTAATTGGTAAACTGTGTAACTCAGCCTGCTTATGTTTTATCTTGATGGAAATCTATAACATTTCTAAAATGTAAGCAGCTGTTGTTGATGTGGGTGGGAAAGATAAACTAGCTATGGGATAAGTCTTTTATTATAGCTATATACCCCACACAGTACTTAAACAAGCTGTCCGATCAAGTGTTATTGCATTTTTATACAAACTCCAAATCACCAATAGGATTATTTTTAAACATTTAGCTCTTGAAAAGCATTCTTACCCACTGCTCGATTCATAATAATCATCCTTTGTGAATGGAAAATTTACTAATCGATGTTTAAAGGAAAAATTGGTCAAGAATATTCTGAGTGGAAGCTGCTCCCAGGTGTGATATTGTTGTGTCAGAGTTGTGTCAGAAAACGCCTTTAGCACTATAAGTTGAATGAATCTCCCAATTGAAGATGTCATCCAAAAGCTGTGATGATGATTCACTGGGGTTTCCACAGACATAAAGGATGTTTTGTTCAATGTTTTTTTTTTATGTAATTTTTCTTGAAGATTGCTCAACAAGAATGTGCAATATCATATCACAACATACAATTATCTATTGGCCTTGCTAAAGAGGAATGTGAAAATAATCCAAAACTGTAAAAAAAAATTACCCCTATACTGCAGAAAATTATATGATAAAAATTAAACCTACTGTGCCCACTCATTCAAACGTATCAGATAAATCTAAAACCCCATTGTAAAAAATAAATACGCATAATCATTGCGTTTGCTTGTTTTAGTCATAGGTAATATGGCTTCATTATAAAATCTCATGTTTGTTGCATTTTGTTTGTTTCTAGATATTTGTATTTTTCTACATTTACGGTAAGTATTTGAGTCTACTACTATATGGATCTTAAAGTTTTTTTTACAAAGTCTAACAAGGTATCCTGGACAAGGATGTGGGCAAAACGTTGTATAGTTTGATGGATTATATAAAATGTTATTTACAAAGAAATACTTCATAGACATGTCTTATTTTATTCTTATGAGTTTGTGGAATCACTGATGACTCAGTCTGTGGACCCGCCATGCTTCTACCATTATTATAGTGCTGGTTATACCATCATACCATTTAATAAAAGTGCTTTGTCAAATTATAAATATCTAACAGAGAAAAATAATGACTAGCTGATAAAAACTCTAAAAACCTAAAATAAATGAATATTTCCAAATTTGCTTTTGATAAAGTGTCTGGTATAGCAGGGCCCTTTACATCTTTGTGTCTAGGGCACCCATGTCAATTACGATCACATCATATTGTTAATGCGCTACATATTGGTGAGCCCTGCACACCAGACATGGTATTGTAGAGAAATATTGCTCTGCAAGCTGCATATTTGCAGAGATACTTTGCTTGGAGAAATAAGAACACACCCAGACACTCCCTCTAGACAGTACGGATCTTTTTGTTCAAACTTGTTTAAGTCATCCCTTTTTTCGTGCTTCTTTTGGCTAATGAGATCATGTTCAACTGAACAGCCTGACCAAAGCATATCTGTGGATGGACCCGCTTAAAAGAAACAGATAGGTGGTTATTTCTTAAAGTTTAAGAACTTCCCTGTACTCCCACCTGACAAGGCATGCACAAAGACAAGCAAGCCGGCTTATTGTGTACCTGCTGCCACACACTCCTCACCTATCCTTTGTTTTATGAGGAAGAGTCCCTCTTTATGACCGAAACTTTCCGACTGCTATGACTGCTTAAACTTTTCAATACCTAATATTGCAGAAAGGCGTTTTGTAAAAATGTTTTGAGATTCACAACATTATTTACCCACCTTGCCTACCACCTATTAAGATGTATTCTGATCACTCACACAAACTGGTAGAGTAGGCTGAGATCTTGGGACCTAGGGGAAAAGCACCTACAAACAGCCTAGCAGCAAAGCCGCCAAAGTCTTTGGTACAAAGTCATATATTCAGCATTTACAATGTGGGACATGCAAACATTCAATAAGGGAACAGAGAAAAAATGGTCAGGATAAAAGTGGTGCAAGTAGTTGTAAAATGATGAACTTGCTGCAGTCCTCATTTTTCAAATGTTTACAGTCGTTGAATTATCCAATAAACTGGTGTCTCACATTTGCTTATCCCATGGAAAATCAATCTACTAATGTGTTAAGGTTATTGTGCACACATTTTCATCTGTCTCACTAGAACACAAAGTATTTGGTACCCTGTGGATTTGAAGAGGGGCATGAATGTTGTGAAATTAGGGAACCATGGCCTGGAAAGATTGTGATCTTGGAACTGGAATAGTAAAGTGCTTTAACTGTCGCAGGTTGTGGCGCTTTTTCCCCCACCAGTGGTTGGAGTTTTGCTATAGTTATGTTGAACTGACAATCCTATCACATTTACAAGGAAGGCCTTCATATTTTTTTCACGACAAGTTAAGCTATTCAGAGATACCTAGTTTACGGGAAATGGTGCATCTGTCAGCATTACTAGGCAGAGAAGAGCAAAAGGCATGGGGGTTGGGTGCATACCATCAAATGATGATCCAAACTCATGGTCAGTCTAGGGGCAAACATCTGGACTGATGGTGAGGTTCATCAACAGTAGGTCAAACAAGGGTCAAAATCCAGATGCTGCTGTTGGAGGGAATGAGGCGGCACTACTGTGTAGCTGTGTAACAAGCTGCCTGCAGAACTTGTCAGGAGGAGGCGCAGGCAGTGCTTGCACTGTCCTGACAGCATAATGTAACATGATATATATGTAAAAAATATATATAGTTCCCCCATTATATTCATATAAATGTTCTTAAACCCCTCATAGTAAGTGTATTCAATAGATTTGGTTGTACATGTCACAGCCTGCAGACTGCATACACACCCCAGTCTCTGTTAGAGAAGCTGTGGATCTGTTTCTGACAACATTAACTGGACTGCTTCAACACCTTAATGTCTCTCTCTTTCTTAAAGCATGTTTTTTCATGCATATAAATTGTGAACAGCTAGAGCCAATGGGAAAAAAATACCCAAAATATTTTAATTATTTTGGCCTGATTTGGAAATCACCCAGTATGCCTAGGATTTTTCTCTATTTTGTCGCCCCGGGTACCACTTTATCACAAAATAATGTCATCACACAGTGTGCAGGCACCACAGCAGTAAGTTGCGGGCCCGTGTTAGGCAGCTGTCAGGCTGCATAGACATCTGCATAGCCCCAATGATGCTCCAGTGGATAGGGTTAGGCCCAGTGAAATCTGCAAGAGAGGTAAGGGGGTCTGGGAGATTGAGTGGATGAAAAGCTGAATGAATGAGTAAGTTAGTGAGTGTTTAGGGGCAGAAATGGGACAGGCAAGCTGATTAGAGGGGTGTGGCAGAGTTGGCACAGGCAGGCTGCTAAAGGGGCGGAGGTGGCACAGACAGGCTAATTAGGGGGCAGAGGAGGCACAGGCAGGCTCATTTGGGGGGCAGAGGTGGCACAGGCAGCCTGCTAAAGGGGCAGAGTTGGCACATGTAGAGTGTTTTAAGGGCAGAGGCCTACCATGTCAATGTCTGGCTTAGTGTATAATAATAGCGGTTATGCTGCACTACCGTCAATGTCTGGCTCAGTGTATAGTGATGGGAGTTACGCTGTACCACCAACAATGTGTAGCTCAGTATATAGTGACAGGAGTTATGTTGTACCATATCTGTTCGGTCAATGTTACTTATATCAACTTGTTTAATTTATTTATTAGTTAATCATTTATTTTTCCTATTTCATGTCCATATGGACCAAAATCTCTGAGGAATGTTTCTAGCACCTTGTAGAAAGTATGCAACGAAGAATGAAGGCAGTTCGGAAGGCAAACATGGGTCCAACCTGGTACTAACAATGTGTACCTAATAAAGTGGCCAGTGAGTGTATATATATATACGGTACATATACACATGTGTGGCTAGCTATTCTTTGGGGTCTTTTATTACAGAATTTAAGGAATTTAAATCACTGTTGAATGTAACAAGACTTTGTTAGAGTTCTGTCACATTCAATCTGACAGCTCAGGCCCCAGCTATCAGAGGGGAGACCAAGATGTAATTTGTCAGCCTGATTTCCTGTTCGCTGTCGGGGATTTAGCCAATCCAAAAATGTGATGACGTAAGGCATACGTTCTTGGTCCTCAAGGACAATTTTTTTGTGATGCATTTCCTACATGCATGGTCGTTAATGGGTTAAAAGTAGTCTTGCATAGAATGTTAAATGGGCAAGACTTCCACCTTGAGCAGGTAAAGTGGATCATGGTCAGCAGCTTCCCTTACCCCACAGAAATGGAGAAGGAACTCCATAATGCCACTGCGTATGCGATACCTAACTGGAACTCAAAATGACATATGGCACAAGATGAAGAGGTTTTAAGTGTTGAATGCTAGGGTAAAATGTACATATTACAAATAATTCATAACTTGGACACTCTGTAATACATCTATAACTACAGTGTGTATGGCCAGTCTACACACACACTGTGCAATAAATGTGGCCAGTTATTATTGATTTGAAAAGTGACATTTTCTTTCTCTAGTAGTATCCATGAATACCTTGGGAACCTCCAACAGGATTACAAATCCCTGCAAAAGTAGTGCATGGATATTTTAACAAATTGACCAGAGTAAAACATAGACTCCACTGACAAATCCAGACCTTTATCAGTTGACGCATGAACTTCAGACAAGAAAGATCAATTTCCTTGACATGGCTATTTATATAGATGACGGTCTGAAAATATAGACTGACATCTATAGAAAACCCACTTCTACCAATAATCTGCTCCACTGGACCAGTTGTCGTCCAGAACCACTACGAAGAGGAATACCTGTAGGGCAATACCTCAGAGCACGGAGAAACTGCTCTGAGGAATCCACTTTCCAAAAGGAATGTGAGAATTTAAAGTCTAGATTTATGCCTAAGGGATACCCCATCAACTGTCTAAAGAAAGCGTTTAGAAGGGCAAGGAATACCAGCAGAGATCGGGCACTCCATGAAGACAAGGTAGACAATGGTTCCCCACAAGTCATACGGTGCATTGGAACTTATAACTGCTACTCTACTGAGGTGTCAATAATTTTTAAGAGGCACTGGAGATTTCTGACCATGGATCCAGACCTAAAAGATATAATTGGAAATAGACCAATGATTACATACAGACGTGGCCCTAATCTTAAAGACATGCTTGTACATAGTCATTTTATGACTGATAAAAAAGAGAAAGGAACGTGGCTGAAATCCCAACTAGTTGACTCACATTCATGTGGGAATTGTATTTTTTGCAAATATCTACCTACTGTAAAAACATTTCGGAATCCCGTGGATGGCAGGAATTATGAAGTTAGACAATTTATAAATTGTAAAAGTAAGGGAATTGTATATGCTGCTAATTGTAGCTGTGATAAATTGTACATAGGGAAAACCATCCAGGAGTTCTGTAGAAGTATATCCCAACATTTGGGCACTGTTAGGAGGAAAGAAGAAACATCTTTGGCCCGTCATGTTAATTTTTCCATGGTGGAGATCTAGAGTCTCTGAGGTTTTGGGGTATCTCCCAACTTAAACTTGGTCCACGAAAAGGGAATCTGGATCGATTACTATTAAAAGAGGAAGCCAAGTGGATCTATAGACTCAAAAGTCTGAGTCCTCTAGGTTTAAATGAAGGTTTTTCCTTCTCAGCCTATTTGTAGATTCTAAATAATAGGACTCTCTTTGATTTGTAATATTGATTATTTGATAACGATTTACCGTATTTGCTCGATTATAAGACGACCCTGATTATAAGACGACCCCCCAAAATCTGAATATTAACTTAGAAAAAAAGAAAAAGCCTGAATATAAGACGACCCCAAAGGAAAAAAGTTTTACCAGTAAATGTTAATTCATGTAAACTATTTTTTTTAATAAAAACTATGATTGAGAAAAATATTTTTTTGTTTTTATTTCTTGTATTTTCCAACCTGTCCCCCTGTTACGCACATCTGCCCCCAGGCTTGCCACTCCAATATGGCACTGTGGCCCATGATATGCCTTTTAACCCTCTATATGCCACTGTGCCCCATGGTATGCCTTTTGACCCCCTATGTGCCACTCTGCCTCCAGAAATGCCTTATACCCCTATATCCCATTCTGGCATTTAGGGGGTTAAAATGCATATTATGGGGCAGAGTGGCATATAGGGAGGTATAAGGCATTTCAGGAGGCAGAGTGGCATTAAGGGAGTTAAAAGGCATTGTATAGAGCACTTTGCCTCCAGAAATGCCTTATACCCCTATATGCCACTCTGCCATTTAGGGGGTTAAAAGGCATATTATGGGGAAGAGTGGCATATAGGGAGGTATAAGGCATTTCAGGAGGCAGAGTGCTCTATTAAATGCCCCCTTAACGCCACTCCAGAAATGCCCTATGCCCCCATTTAACACACACACAACCTATACCCCCATTTAACTAACACACACACACACACACACACACACTCTCTCTCTCCCCCTCTCTCTCTCTCTCCCCCTCTCTCTCTCTCCCCCCCTCTCTCTCTCTCCTTCCCCCGCTCTCCCCCCTCTCTTACCGGTGCTTCCAGCCGGGGCAGCGGGTTGACGTCGCCTTCTGCTGCAGCCGGAAGGAGGTGTGGCTAGCAGCGGGGGTTTGTATGCGTCCGTCGCGTATACTTTCCCCGGCTGTCAGAGATCACTGACAGTCGGGGAAGGTCTATGTGACGGACGCAGACAACCCCCGCTGCTAGCCACACCTCCTTCCGGCTGTAGCGGACGTTGTCTACGCGCAACGCGTAGACGTAAACCCGCTGCCCCGGCATCACAGCAGGAAGCACCGGTAAGTGTGTGTATGACGGGGGGGGGGGTCGGGTGAGACAGGAGGATCCAGGTCCCCTGCAGCTGTGCGGGGGATCTGGATCTTAGTCTCCTAATCAGACCTCTATTTGAGGTCTGATTAGAAGACGACCCCGATTAGAAGACGAGGGGTATTTTTCAGAGCATTTGCTCTGAAAAAAACCTCGTCTTATAATCGAGCAAATACGGTACTTACTTTATAGGAAGGTATGACTATATTATTGAGACATATTGTGATAGGGATATTTGGGAAGGGAATTATTCAATTGTGATGAGTATAACCGTGTATGGCGAATATGCTAAAATGATGCAAATTTGCACTGGTGTTTTTGGATGTGGTGCCTTGAGGGTTTTGGTGTCCTTGGTGGGATTTGAACCCTGGACCCCGGTGCTGTAGGGCAACGGTATAAGCCACTGAGCCACTGTGCTGCCCAATAGGAGTGGTTCTGAGCCTAAATGAACATCAAAGATTGGTGAGAATAACTGTCAGTCGATTTCTTTGACTGTTCACTTTTGGGAATTGGAGAGAACCACTGCCCATCATGTATATGGAATTCTATTGGACTATATGGGTGATGTCATGCTTAATTACCTATAAAGCAATTGGCTGGGTTTGACAACACATCTAATATATCGGCAACCATTGGATATTATTGTTCCCTCCCCTAATCTGTGATGTCATTAACAAAGGAGATATAAGGCCAAACAGTCTCCATTTTGGAAGCCATTATCCCAGACCTCTGATGAAGCTCTGAGGAGTGAAACATGTCAGGGGGGCTATTTGTCTGAGTTTTTAATAAGCCTGTGTCACTGGTCATAATTCAATTATTTCTGTTGTTAGGACTGCAGCCATCAACAGTATATATGATTTGATATTACTAGTGTTATACGACTGTGGGCATATGCCCTCATGTTACAGTGACGTATACCTTTCATGGTAGGACTGGTGACACTGGTGTTTTTAAACATCTTTTTTGGTTATACCTTTTAACAAATACATTAATAAAAGTTATTTTTAAGGTTTGGGTAATAATAAGGGTATTTTTGATCCCAGGAACGGGATTGGTTTGTTTTTAGTTGTAACTTACCCTTGTCCCCACTGGGGCATTATTTTGGAATTGTATCAGTGAAACATGCACCAGGTTTTTGGGTTTGTTATGTGGGTATAAATAGGAACGTATTAATAAGACTGCCGCAGATTGTGATTCATTATTTTTCAGAGCAAACCGAGCTGGGAGCATTGCTTTGGCACTGGATTTGTGACTCCATTTTTTGAAAGGAGATATACCGGTATTTGAAAGGGAGCTGTGCCATGATTGTATTGTGCCATTATACCACTTGGTGGCATTTATATCAATTTTGGCATTATTCTTTGATATATTTTTAACTTTGTAGCTTGTGTCTTATATTGTATTTTAATTGTTAGCCAAAACATGTTTACCTCTCTGCAAAGCAGCATGTGCCATCTTATTGTATAACTATGCATACATTACATACTGTATATTTATTGTACCGTTCATACAACATAGTTTGTTAAGCAAACTAGACAGACTATATCAGCATACCTGGGACTCAAAGAGAAGCTCAGTTTCTCGGGGTCACCACCGCCCAGGAGCAGCCTTGTGACACTCGCCACCCCTTGCCCTTTTCCCCTTTAAACAGCTGCGTGTCTCGCTACACCAGGGGAACTTTAACTAAAGTTACCACAAGGCTAAATGGCAACTCACAGTCAGGGTTCTCAACTCCTAGTGTGCTTATATGAGGAAATGTATGTTTTGTATGTGTTAACCACCCCAATTAAATTGTACAGTGTTACATTATTTGTTGGCGTTTAAATTATTATCCTTTATTAAACACCAATTATGTACCAAGATGTACCTAACTCAATTCAGATTTATTACTTTGATGTACTGTATTTCCTTTGTTACCGTGTAGACAGTCATAAGAAGCAGAAAAAAAAAACCCAGCAAAATGAATTTAACTATTATGACGCTTTTATTATTTGTTGATTTTATGATGATGGTGTTTGCAGCATTCTATTTCACAGTAGCCTCCATCAGAGCTCTAAATTTCTCTATATCACACCCATTCATGACAAAGGCTTTATTTGTTTTTTTTAGGTCATCAATCATATCCAGGACCATCATGCCCCGAGTAAATTTTCCACTTAACTCCACAGTAACTGCACATTCAATGACATCTGTAACAGTACTCTCATCAATAGCAGCAGCCATTGCATAGGAATCACAGGAAACAAATCCAGGGCCAGCCACCATTCCTTTCTCTTCCTTCTCACTTCTGGAATACTGCAGGCTGTGAGCGTAGATATTCTTTATGAAGTCAGACTTCTTTGTTCCCATATTAACCCACTTATCATACCATTCCTGTGTGAGGACATAGTAAGACATTAACATGGGTTCACACACTTGGGTAATTATGTACAAACACACAAGTAGACTATAATTTCTGCAAGTCAATTGGGGTTATGTATAAAAGGCGGTTTTAAAGCAACCAATGGTCTGTTCCTACTGAACTTTTCACCAGAATCACTTTTTCACACGATCCCAATTCTATATCATTCAAGTATTCTATTTAGAAGTTATACTGTGCACTTCATTCCCTGCCTTCATAATGGCCTACCATACCTATTCTTTGCCCCCTAATTTTACATGGATTTGATAGAATCCAAAACCAAAACTTTGTAAATGAGTCCATTAATGTACAGTTATGCTCCAAGAATATTAAAATTATTATTTAAATATCAAATTCACGACAGCGGATGTAAAATACCAAAGACATATGAACACACATACCCATGAAAGCTTGTGACGACAGGAATGCTCCCAGGTAGCAATGTATGTTTTACATAAGAAATCGTTGAGAACAATATAGGCACCTTCAGGATCAGCAAGGAAGTTAAACTCACCACAAGCGGTAGTATTTCCCCTGGCTAGAGAAAGGGAAATGTACTTAAGTAAACAAATATAATTTTAAAAATAGTATATAATGTTAAACAATAAATCCAAACCTTAGAATAGATTAAATACTTTTAACTGTCATCAAGGTCAGCTTCATCCAGGAGGGAGACAGGAAGAGGAAGAAGGATCCCTACAGGCGGACTTCATGAAATGAAAAAGTCAGTTTTTGTGCTGATATTAATACCAGTGGAAGTTTGGAACTCTTAAGCACAGCATTGGTAATTTTTACTCACCATGCCCCTCAACACTTGAATGTGGAATATCTAGCAGGGATGAAATTTTCCAAACTGACTTATTGCAAAGGTGGCATCCATCAGAGTATCATGTTTGAATTCAATGAGTTCTTCAGAACGACCCATTTTTTTTCAACAAATGTTTGTAAATGTAGACTGCATGGCTACGTGCTTGATTATACACCTGAGGCAATGGGTCTGATTGAAACACCTGAGTTCAATAATTTAGAGGCGTGTCCCAATACTTTTGTCTATATAGTATATTTTGTGAGTGTCATTGGCCAGAAAAACCCTGAACATTGTTTGGATTTGTTCTGTTACGTGGACAGCATGGGGGAAGCATACAAGGTGTATGGCGGACAGTCGTGGCTCCTCTATGACAAGCAATTCCATCAGAAGATGCATTGAGGCAAAGGTTGCAATGGCTTGATAAAGATACAGTTATGCTTAAAAGTTTGCATACCCTGGCAGAAATTGTGAAATGTTGGCATTGATTTTTAAAATATGACTGACCATGCAAAAAACATGTCTTTATTTAAGGCTAGTGATCATATGAAGCCATTTTTATCACATAGTTGTGTGGCTCCTTTTTAAATCATAACATATATCACCCAAATGGCCCTGATCAAAGGTTTACATACCCTTGAATGTGTGGCCTTGTTGTAATTATTATTATCTTTTATTTATATAGCGCCAACAATTCATGCAGCGCTTAAATTTAAGCAGCATATATTCAAGGAATATGACAAGACGAGAATTGACAGACTAAGACAAACCGATACATTAGGTGGAGAGAGCCCTGCTCGCAAGTTTACAATCCTGAGACAGACACACACAGGTTAAAATGATATTTAAAAGGTTAATTTCCTGCACCTGTGGCCTTTTAAATTGCAATTAGTGTCTGTGTATAAATAGTCAAATGAGTTTGTTAGCATGTGGATACACTAAGCAGGCGAGATACTGAACCATAGAAAGAAGAAAAGAACTGATTTCAGCCACAACTGCCAGAAGAATTGTTCAGGATACAAAGAAAAAACAATAGGCTGCTCTGAAAAAAAGACAGTGTGGTTGTTTCAATGAGCAATAAGTCTTTAAAGTGGGTGTGCGCCCTATAATCAGGGTTTTTGTATTCGTATTGCCCAACACCCAGGACATACACTTTCTCATGCACTTTCTTCTGAAGGCAAGCAGCAGGGTTATGATCCAGATCCCCTGCAGCGCTGCATGGGACCTGGATCCTCCTTTCTGGCAGTTGATGGACGTCTGCATGATACAGACAACCCCCGCTGCTGCCAGCACTTTCGCCAGGGCTTCTATGAAGGAGCATGGCGAGTTGAGTTGATGCCAAATAGCTTGATTTTGGTCTCATCTGACCACAACACTTTCAGCCAGTTCTCCTCTGAATCATTCAGATGTTCATTGGCAAACTTCAGATGAGCCTGTCCATGTGCTTTCTTGAGCAGGGGGACCTTGCGGGCACTGCAGGATTTCAGCCCTTCACGGCGTAGTGTGTTACCAATTGTTTTCTTGGTGACTATGGTCCCAGCTGCCTTGAGATCATTGACAAGATCCTCCCGCGTAGTTCTGGGCTGATTCCTCACTGTTCACATGATCATTCAAACTCCACAAGGTGAGATCTTGCATGGAGCCCCAGACAGAGGGAGGTTGACAGTTATTTTGTGTTTCTTCCATCTGCAAATAATTGCACCAACTGTTGTCACCTTCTGACTAAGCTGCTTGGCGATGGTCTTGTAGCCCATTCCAGTCTTGTGCAGGTCTACAATCTTGTCCCTGAAATCCTTGGATAGCTTTTTGGCCTTGGCCATGGTGGGGAGTTTGTAATCTGATTGATTGCTTCTGTGGACAGGTGTCTTTTATACAGGTAACAAACTGAGATTAGGAGCACTCCCTTTAAGAGAGTGTTCCTAATCTCTGCTTATTACCTGTATATAAGACACCTGATTTATAGGGGATCAAATACTTATTTCAATGCAAATAACTTATTTGAAATGTGTTATTCTGGATTGCTTTGTTGTTATACTGTCTCTCACTGTTCAAATGAACCTACCATTAAATCATAGACTAATCATGTCTTTATCAGTGGGCAAACGTACAAAATCAGCAAGGGATCAACGTTTTTTTTTCCTTCACTGTAGCATAGACCATAGAAAAGAGGTTTTGGCATTTTTCATTTAAGCTTGATGGGATGGATTACCTTAATAAGTGCTTCATGGTAAAACAAGCCCTCAAGGGGTATTTGGGGTGTTTGAGTCCTGGACAGGCACACGCCGGTGTTATATTCTCTTTACTTCATGCCCCGATTTTTCAATTCGGTTTTGTGTGTTTCTCAACCAGGGGAGGTTGTCGGTGGTCAAGTTGCCTTAATTTTAGAGGTATGCTTTAGGACAGAGTTTCCAGGAAAGTAGCTCAACACTTATATGTGGAGTTCCTCAAATCGTGCCGATCCATACAGGAGGCTAGGTGCTTGCGTCGGAGAGGGGCAAACTACATTTTGGCCATTGACTAAGCTAGGAAAAAAGGTTAGGCTAAGTCAAAAAGACTATGGATTGCTTTTCAGGGTAGGTTGATGGTTCGTAACAGGGACTTAGAGGGTGGTCCCTCTGCTCCTTTTCAGAGGGACAGGATAACCCTCAGGGAATTTGGCTTCGACCCTACCTGTCTAGACAGGCTTTGAGAAGGCCACCAGCTATTGCCATTTGGTGGTTGGCATCAGAGACACCCAATTATCTGATAAAACAAAAACCTTACAACCAGATGCCTGCTTTTTAACACTTACATTCCATGTTTCCTCCCATTATGTACAAACATTTAAGTTTTTGGGGGAAGGTTGGGTCCATCCTCACAGCCAAAGCCAAGTTGGTCAGCGGACCTGTAGCTACCATGGAAATCTAGTAAAAAAATAAAAAATAAAATCTATAAATCTGTAGCTACCATGGAAATCTGGTAAAAAATAAAAAAATCTATAATCTATATTACCATTATATAAAGTTGTTGTTGTTGATCATACCAATACAGCATTTAGTAGCATTTATCAAAGAAAGGACTGTGTCCTTAACTCTGTAGGAAAAGTTTTGGGTTTGAGCTGCAGCATGCACCCTAATTAATAAACAGACAACGTTCACAAAAAACATCCTGGATATTAAAATGTCTTGAGGGAAAACATTTAGTCTATGGACCTACGGCTGTCCGGCCCTCATATCAAAAATGAAACCCATACTAATCATTACCTTTACTTGTGCTAATCACAGTCTTACCTGGCCCGGGTGCTCTGATGCCAGTCGTATCATGGCATCTACCGCATGTTCTTTCTGAATATACTCCAACCCTGGGGCATCTGGGTCAGGAACATCTCCCAAACCATCTTTACCGTGAAAATACGATGCATGGATGTTTTGGCCTAGAATTGCAGTGGATGCCCCTCGATATACAGGAATCTTGAAAATAAACATTATACAATAACAGGAATGAGAACATTCAATGCTTTAATCAAATACATTATTTATGTAAAAAGAATAATGTGAATGTAATGCTGCATTTATGACTTCCACTATGATGACACACTTAAAAGCTTAGGAAGCTCTGGTTATAGGTTCCCCAAAATGTGTGCAGAAATGAACTAACGTCACAATGCACTTTATCGCTGAATATCATATTGGCCACCAGGTGGAACCAAAGGTTCTTTATTTTTAGAGGAAGGGATTTAAGACTGCAATTTAGCATTTTATCCACTCGGAGCTCGGAGATTGAGAATAGGTTTTGACCATTCACACACACACACACACACACACACACACAATCTGAACAAAAGTATTTGGACACCACTGCTAGTTTTAGGTGCTTCACTCATTGCTAACAGGTGTATAAAATGAAGCACAAAGCACTTATGTTTATGTTTAAAATATAATATGATCTTGAGTGTGGGTGTGGAAGTTTATAAGTGTATATTTGTTGCTCCCCTTATAAGTTTAAAAAAAAAAAAAAAAAAAAAAAAAAAAAAAAATCTTCCACACCCACACTCATCTCTTATTTCATATAATTCATGACTCTTAATTATTATTATATATATATTTTTATTTTTTTATTACACATTTTTTACATAATTTCAACTAGTTTTTCACTTCACTTAGTTAACACATATTTATATTTATACTTACATAATAATAATTTTTTTTTTTTTTTTTTTTTTTACACTTTTAACTGTCTGTTATTCTATGAGTCCTCTCTTCCTTCTAGAATATTGGTATACCTACATTACGCTGAGTTGAGGAGTTATGGGATATTTTGAACTTATTCATCGTTACAAACGTATTAATATGTGATTTTTCTAAGCATCGATGCATTAAGTACCTGACTGCCTGTTATTACTTAAACTGAAAAATACAACACTAAGCTTTGATCTGTTTAGATACAGGCCACCAGGCATATTTTGTCACACATATTATTGTTAAATTCTTTTTTTTTTTTTTTTTTTTTTTTTTTAATATCTATATATATACTCTTTCTTTAGTATAACTTGAGTATACAGTTTGGATCTAACCATCCCACTATGAGCTTCTGTAAGACAGTAGTAGGATCTTACTCTTGTACAATCGTATATGGGTGATCGTCCCCAGCACAGAATATATTGATAGAAATTAGTTAATTTTGGGCAGATTAAAGGGGTCCCAAAAGCTATACTTAGAGACGATTCGGAACATATTATGTTGAAACTTACGAATCTGGTTAGTTCTCGATATGCGTGATTTTTTTATATATATATATATATTTTTTTTTTTTTCTTCTACTATTACTATTGAATACATAGCTCAAGGGGTTGTCCATACTGAATGGCATACTGTGAGATGTGGTATGATATAATCTGAATATTATGTCCTGACTTGACCATGTGTTCATCTAGAATGTTATATTGTGGTGATGCTATGATGCAATTTGAATATCACGCTTTGATTTGTTTACATAGCGTGAACTTAGCACGTCATTAAGAATCTGTATGATATGTATTGAGCTCTTTGAATGGCACACTGTGAGGTGCTTCACGATACAATCTGAATATTAAGTCTTGACCGGACCCTATGTGCATTCAGATTGTTATACTGAGGAGATGCTATGATGTAACTTGAATATTATGCTTTACTTGTTTATATAGTCTGAATTTAGGTAGACCAATTTTTTTTTTTTATTTATTTATTTATTTATTTTTTTTATTTTATTTATTTATTTATTTATTTTTTTCTTTTTAATATTTAATTACCTCCTCTCTCTCCCTTCCTCCCTACATAACTCCTGTGGTGGAAACAGGAACTTTTAGAGTCAGCAACATAATTAGTTCGCTTGAACTCTAGAGAAGATGAATGTATGTGATGATTGTTTTGTAAAATTGAAATATGAAAGAGGGAGGAGAGAAACATCAGGGGCAACATACCACTTTCTATGACCATTAGGGTCTTTACCCTAAACGCCCAGGGACTGAATTCTCCGCAAAAAAGAAGTGCTTTATTTAAATCGTTACAAGATAATAATATTGATCTTGCTTTTATCCAAGAAACTCACTGGATTAAACCACCTACCTCCTTATGGAAATTTAAAAAATACCCCTATATTTATGCGGCCAATTTAATAGGTGTAAAAAAGAAAAGGGGAGTGGCAATAATTTTTTCGAAACAACTTAAAATAGACCTTATATATGAGGAGGCAGACCCCAATGGACGCTTCCTGATATTAATAGTTAAAATTAACGACATTACGTTTACACTAGTTAATGTCTATGCCCCAAACAGGATTTCGGTTCGTTTCTTGGACAATCTTATTACTAAAATAGACTCCCTTCAGATAGGGACCCTCTTACTAGGTGGGGATTTCAATTCTGTTCAGGATCCCAAGTTAGACCGTAGTCATTTTAAGCATCACACTAAAAAACATACAAATACATCTTATGGGATTCAAGATTTTTTATTAAGAAATTCTTTGTTTGATTGCTGGCGTACTATTCACCCATTAGAGAGAGATTACACCTTTTTTTCAAACATGCATCAAACGTACTCGCGAATTGACTTTTTTTTGACAAAAGCAAATTCTCTGAAAATGGTGAAGGACTCCAAGATAGGAAATATTACTTGGTCGGACCATGCGCCAGTTTTCTTAGATATAACTAACAATCCCGACTATAAAATAAGAAATAAATGGAGACTAAACGAATCCTTACTTAGAAACACAACAATTTCAGATGAATTGTTACAGGAGGTTAAACAATTTTGTCAGACAAATGACAATGGGGAAGTATCAGATCCTACTCTTTGGTGCGCTTTTAAGGCATACATGAGAGGCGTTTTGATAAGAATAGGCACTAGAGAGAAGAAACGGAGGGGCTCTACGTTGACAGAACTTCACATAAAATTAGCCGAGTTAGAGAGAATTAATAAAAATAACATGGACCTTCCCTTGCTTCATCAGATAAAATTTATTAGAAAGGAAATTGTAACTAAAGAACAGGAAAAAATTAATTGGATGCTTTTACAATTACGCCAGAAATGGTACTATTCTAGCAATAGGGTAGGAAAAATATTATCTAACAAACTTAAAGCTAAACAAAAAACTGAAACTATAAAAAAAATTATAGTTGGAAATAATCATTTTCTTACCCCTAAAGCTATATCTAACGCTTTTGCTAATTATTATAAAACCTTATATAATCTTCCTGAGGTCTCACAGTCGGACCTGGAAATAAACAAATTTTTACAGAATTTAAAGCTTCCAAAAATTTCGACTTCACAAACACAATTTCTAAACCAACCTTTTTCATTATTAGAAATTAATAAGTCTATAAAAGAAATGAAATTAGGCAAGGCTCCTGGCCCAGACGGATTTTCTTCTCTTTTTTATACATCACTACAGCATATGATTGCCCCGCTATTACTGCGAGTATTTTCCTCTTTTTCTTTAAAGGCACAACTACCGGCAGAACTTCTTCAAGCGGCAATAATCCCAATCCCCAAGGAAGGCAAGGACCCAAGCTCAACACTTAACTATAGACCTATCTCTCTAATCAATTTAGATATCAAGATTTATTCTAAAATTTTAGCTCAGAGACTAAAACAAGTGATACCACATATCATTAATAAGGATCAGACAGGATTTGTGGAAGGCAGAAGTCCTACGGACAATACCCGTAAGATTTTAAACCTTATACATAAGGCTAATTCTCTTCGAATTAAGTCTGCTTTTTTGGCGCTTGACGCCGAAAAAGCTTTTGACCGGGTTAACTGGAGATACTTAGAAGCGGTGCTCATAAAATATGGTATCGTAGGAACATTCAAAAATTACATCATGAACCTCTACACTAATCCAACTGCTAAAGTGGTCGGTCACTTACTGGACTCAGATTGGTTCCCTATAAGGAACGGAACCCGCCAAGGATGCCCACTAGCCCCTTTACTTTATATCCTTAGTATAGAGCCTCTTGCGGAATTAGTGAGACAATCGTCCGATATATTTGGCATACAAATTAACTCAGAGTCTTTTAAAATCTCTCTTTATGCAGATGACGTTATTCTGTCAATGACGAACTTAGATTCTTCTCTTCCTGCACTTTTTAAAATATTAGATAAATATGGTTTAATTTCTAACTACAAAATTAATCTTGGCAAAACGCAACTCATCACGACTTGTTTTACGCAAGACGAAATAACTGAGCTTGGGTCTCTGTGTTCACTCGATTGGAATTCCCAAATTATAGACTATCTCGGAATCTATATTACAAAAGAACTTCCTTTGCTTATTAATTGTAATTACAAAAATCTAATTGATAAAATAAAAGCACAGCTCTCAAGGTGGAAAAATCTAGAAATCTCTTGGCTTGGCCGAACTCATTTAATAAACGGATACTTAATTCCTAAAATTCTCTATTTTTTTAGAACAATCCCTTTGAGAGTTCACACCTCTATCTTGAAATGTATTCAGCAAACCATCGACCATTTTATTTGGCAGCAGAAAAGACCAAGGATAACAAATAACATTTTAACTAAGAAACCAAATAAAGGGGGAATATCCTACCCGAGTATTAACAAACTTCATGATGCTACAATGTTGACCCATTATTTGGCTTGGGATAAAAAATCTAATAATTCCCCAAGATGGTTATATATAGAGGAATCAGACATGGGCCACGAGGAACTATATCTTCTCTTTTGGGCTGACACACTTCGATTGAAAGATATAAAAATCTTGAATCCCATAATATATGACACACTTAAAACATTGCTTAAACTCAAACGAAGTATGGGGATAAAAAGATCTCTTATGCCCTCTACTCCAATCGAGGCTATTCGTTATTTTATAAGAGATATAGATCTGACCAGATGGCAAGGATGCGGTATTTCCTGCATTGGTAACTTGTTAAACCAAGATACCATTGTGCCCTTTCCCCAGATATGCAAATCTTTTTCTCTACCACCATCTGAATTATTCTCTTTTTTGAGGATTAAAAATCTTATTAATCAGGTGGGAATCGATAGGAATCCGGAAGTAGAACATTGGCTAACAACTCACAAAAAAAAGAAACAAATCTCAAGTTCAACTAAACTTTTATTAATTATGCAAAAAGATGAGAAAGATCCACCAATCCTGAAGTGGGAAAGTGAGCTAGGTTTCGAGTTTTCCTTGGATCAATGGCGTCAGGCCTTGGTTCTCATAAGAAAGCACGTTCACTCAATAAATTTAATAGAGATTTATATTAAGATAATTTATAGATGGTACCTGGTTCCAACTAGACTCAATAAAATCAGTAGTACACATTCAAACAGATGTTGGCGGTGTCTCTCCCACATGGGCACATTTGCCCATATCTGGTGGGAGTGCCCGCAACTACTAAACTTGAGATATAACCTCTTGCAACTACTTGGCTCACTTCTCCACTTTCAGGACCAACTAGACCCACAGATGTTTCTTTTCCATTTGGGACTTGAGAAATACCATTTAAATCATAGAATTTTAATTATCCATGTACTTATGGCCGCAAAAATATGCATTGCTAGAAACTGGAGACAGGCAGGCCTATTTGACTGGGGATCAGTTATTAATCAAACTAATCATCAGTACTTAATGGAAAGAGGATACTATATTAAAATCAGCAAGCTTTCTAAATTCGATAATATCTGGCTACCCTGGAAACACTTTCGAGACACTGATCCAGAAAATATTTGAAATTCTCTACCTGAGGTTTAATTTCTTTACTTCCCTTGCTTTTTTTTTTTTTTTTTCCTTTTTTTTTTCCCCTGGGCGGACGTTATACTATACTGCACTATGATCTACTTTATGATTAATAGCTAGCTCCTAGATGCTTCTCATTGTCTCCCATGTATGACTGCCTGTTGGATGAATGTTATGGGTGGTGTTGTGATTGGCAACTACTTGCCACAGTTACAGCTTATATTAGATAATATGCTGTAATTTATTCTCTGCTTTTTTTTTTCTTTTATTCGGTTCGGGTAGCAGTCTACTGTTTTCTGTTTATAAAATTCTTAAATAATCATATATCTTACGGTAGAACGGAACATAATAATGAATGGATGCATTGTTCGTTTTGAATAAGTGTTTAATTGCTTATAATTCCATTCAAGAATGTATTTCTTTTTCCTTTTTTCTTTTTTTTTTGACATTGTAATACCCTACCGATGTATTCTAAATCTGAGAACATAAAGTATAAAATATTTAAATAAAATAAAAATAAAAATAAAAAATATAATATGATCTTCATCTAAGTTACAATAATAAACCCAACACAATCCTGTTTTAACTAATAACACACATTATTGCATGGTTCTTGGTCATATTGAATACATCATTCATTCACAGTGTGGGTTGGAAAACATACTTGAACCCCTAACCTAGCTAGTTACTTCAACAAAAGCTAACTGGAGTCATGGATTGGAGATGTGTGTTCGAACTACTTTGACATAAAAAAAAACCCACAAACATTTAGATTTTTGTATTCCCAAGAATCATCTGCTGATGTGAACCGAGCCTCACAAAAAATAATTCTTAGAAGATCTACCAATTGTTGGTTTGCATAAAGCTAGAAAGGGTTACAAAGGCATTTCAAAGAGTTTACATATTCATCAGTCCACAGTTATTGATATTGTTTATAAATGGACACAATTTAGTACTGTGGCTACTCTCCTTCGAAGTGTGGGACAAGCCAAGATGATGCCAAGGGCGCAATGCAGAATGCTCAATGAGGTAAAAAAAGAAT
The DNA here is from genome assembly GCF_027358695.1 of Spea bombifrons. Lineage (NCBI taxonomy): Eukaryota > Metazoa > Chordata > Amphibia > Anura > Pelobatidae > Spea > Spea bombifrons. The sequence continues at coordinate 51,881,437 of NC_071091.1, forward strand.
CCTAGGAATAACAGTTAACGGCTTGAAGGAATCATTGGAACTTATTGGATCAAGTTATCATACGGGATAATGTCATGGTGTCTGTCCACTAGCTGAAGCGTGGTAGAAGTTGGGTGGTGCAGCAGGACAATCACCCTAAACATTAAAGTAAATCTACTACAGATAGTTTCAAACAAAAAGTGCCCCAGTCAGAGCCCAGACCTTAACCCAGTGATGGTGAACGTTTTTGGGCCAGTGTGCCCAATTTTCTACATCAAACCAAGTTGCAGGCCTCAAAGTGCCAACACTGCAAATTAAACATAGAGAGGATGTTTTTTTTCGGTACACAATTACTATACACAACAGTGTGCATCAATTTGACCATATAAATTATGTTTGTTTTTTAAGCATAGAAACATAGAATGTGTCAGCAGAATTGGCCCATCTATCTACCCAAGCAGAAAAACATATGAAAAGAGGGTTTATTCGTGAAAAGGATTAAATAACATTAGTATGTGCATTGAAATTATATGAGTGTATAACAAAGATAAATGGAGTCACACACATTCATTCACACAATTAATTCTCACTCATTCACACAAATCATTTACACATATTCATGAATGCATTTTCAAAAATCGTTGAACCAATTCATCCACACATTAATTCATTCTCTCACTCATTCAAACAATTCATCCACACATTAATTCATACTCTCATCCACACATTATTCATTCTCTCACTCTTTATTTCAATATTTTTACTAAACCTCCTTCTCACTATGTATCCCCCCTTTTCACTATCTACCCCCTCGCCCTTCCTTTGTAGTTTACTTAGCCTGCTGAAGTCCTGCGGTGGGGGCACGAGGCCTCTATCTTGGCCACTGTGCTCGCTGTGACATCCTATTCCGGCGCTCAGCATGACATGCCCAAACTGTGACCAAGATAGAGGCCTCATGCTCCCACTGCTGCAGTCAGGGCAGCACAAGGCGGTTGGCGACAGGGAGCGAAGGAAACAAAAGGGCGCTGCCCCTCACCGCAGTGTCTAGGGCAGCTGCCCAATGGAAGTTATGGCCCTGCACAAGGCCAGTTGTGAAGAGCTTCTTGTGTCATAATGATATAAAGGCTCCTGTTAATGCATAGTTAATATGACAATGCAGTCTTCCTGGTAGACAGGTTCAGGATTTCAAGACAGCTTCATATTTCATTTAAATAAAACGGATTAAATCAAGTTACAGCATTTAGCATCTTATCTTTGCATGTGAAGGCAGATATGAATATTGTGCTTAAAATCAGATTTGTACAAGAGAATTTTCTTACATCTGTTTGTAACAGGATTTTTTTAACCATTCTATCCCTACTGACTGAAGTACATTCAATTTATTGCATAAAAATAAAATGCGAGGCAGATGTTAGAAGTTATGCCAAGCCTTTGTAACTCCACAGAGAGACAATAGCAAAGTATTTTCAGATTATGCTCAAAGGATTGGAACAATGTCAATTTTTAACTGCGCTTGATCCATACAAGAATTTCATTTTTTTCTGCTCATTTCATATCAACCCTCGGGGACAATTGAAATGTTGGTGTGTGTGTGTTTGTGGGGGTGTAATATTAAAGGGAAACTTCCACTATAGAAGAATGTATATTAAAGTACTCGGAGTAATAAGGTGGAGTACTAAAATGGTTTCCCTTTTCTTTTAGCCTTACTAACAAGTTTAATGTACCTTTCAAATAATCCATTTTACCTTGCACTCCATCTAAATATTTACAGTAAAAACAAAACAAAACATACATATGTATCCAATTATGTTGCCTGTCTTACAGTCTTCTGTAATGTTAAGATGACAGTAAAGACAAGGTTATTTTTTTTTTTCAAAGTATCAAAAAGCATTAGGCTTGTCCAGGGGGTCCATAAATCACACCTTTCCAAACGTTACCCAAGCTGTCTCTGTGCTCTCTTTCATACTTTGTATCAAAATAAACCTTTAAGCTGTTTTTCACATGAAAGGCAACCTTTCTTCTTTTTTATACCTTCTCTGTATACAGTGTACCCTGGTATTACAACATATATACACTTTAAAAAAAAACTCTGGCGGAGGGAGAAAGAGAAACAACTGGAGACAAAAGACATATTTACATACATCTGCGTTTAGCTGTAGTCTCTAGCTATAGTAGCTACCTAATGGGTCCCTGGGGAATGCCCATGAGAGATGCAGACCTCTACACCAGAAGCTATTCAGAAGAGGTGGACATGGAAGTGAGCCTGTGACGTATGTGTGACTATCTATTACACAACAGCTTGAGTCTTGATGTCTGTGCCAACAGAAAAGCCCATTGAGGACAACATGCCCCCTTGACCTCAAAATATAGTTCTGTATACAGTAATATGTATACAAAAATATGTAAGTGTGTATATATGTATACTATACAAAAATACCTTGTTTTATTTCATTTTTCTCCAACAACCTTCATTTGCAGGCCTGGAGCCTGCCATTGTTGTCATGACCTCATTCTTTATGGCAATGCTAATGAAGTTCTGCTTGTGTTAGGAAATCCTTTCTTTCATGGACTTTCTTTATTTATACCGTGTGTCGTGCTGGGTGATTGAAGCGAAACCATTCTACTGTTTACCACAACGCAGCATGATAAAAGGAGACAGTTTGTTTGTCTGATATAGTGTGTTTTCTTAGCTCAATATAACACAAAAAATGTCTAACATGCAGCCATTCTGAAAACATAATAGTATGCAAAAAACAGAGCTGAAATTGATTTCTAGCCAATAATACTGATAAATAAAATTGGATGGAGTTCCCCTTTAATATGGTAAGAACATACTTCCATTAAACATACCAAGCTTGCTTGCTGCCCCTGCCTGTTTTTGTGTTATAGCAGCTTTTTTACATGACACATTTGCAAATGAGTAAGAAAAAAGAAAGGTATGTTCTCGGTACACCTCCCTCCGTGTAGAGCACTGTCAATGTCCTTGAGACAGGTTAAGCCTGTCAGCGCAATGTTTATCCCTAAACATGCCAGGCCAACCTGTGTGTCTGGATGCATGTTTCATATATGTGGGTGTGCGTAATTGTCATAGTACAATATATGTGGGTTTGTGTTTCTCTCGCTTATTTTGCTGGGGATTCCTGCCTTAGGCTGGCCATATTATATTTTTACTTCAATTTAGTAACACGAATATTTTCCTTGCGGGAGGCAGCCAGGACTGTCCACTGAAATCTGCTGCTATCAGTGGGTGGTCCTGGTGACGTTAGGGGCGTTCCTGCTGGTGTCAGTGGGCGTTCTCGCTGATATTGAAGGAACACCCCCATTTAAAGGGCAAATGGGCAGGGAGTGTCAAGACCCCGCTCCCGAAACCTAGAGGATCTGGTGTTGACCGGAGAAGCAGTGCTTCACCTGGAGTTCTCCGGCTCAAACACAGAGAGTTCCCAGGTATGTTTATAATCATTTTATAAACATATCAACTGAAATAGAGTGGTATTCTTTTTAAGTTATGTATTTTCTGATGGATCAACCAGTTACTGAAAAACACATTTTCTCAGACCATTAATTCAGGGGTTTCATGTCAAACGATTCAGCCCTTGAGAACAGGAGTAAAAATCATAATTAACTGCATTCAGACTGTAAAGACAGAACAAAATAAAAGGCAAAAATTGGTAGCCCTTTTTTTCGGTCACCAATGTCAAGTATTGAACTGAATAGCAACCCATTACTCTGGCTTCCATTTCATTACAATTGAAATTCAGTTTATTATTTGAAGAAGATCTATGACACATACTGGCAAAAAAATTGAATGTGTTCCTTTTACCTTTACAAAAAAAAACCCCTTTAAGTCCATAAGTGCCCACACAGGGCGTGTTATCTTGCAGCTTAATAGCCACCCCTTAAAGGGCTGTAGCAGATTGGCGATAAGTATAATTAGACATGTTTATGGCTGAACAAGTCGCCTGCATGCAGGGCCGGCCCAAGGCAAAATGCCGCCTGGGGCGAATTTTAAAATGCCGCCCCCCCCCTTATCTACCCTTCCAAAGTGCTGCCCCTTCAAAAGTGCCGCCTGGAGCGGTTGCCCCACGCGGCTCCATTGTCGGGCCGGCCCTGCCTGCATGGAAATAGCTTGGAGCCGAGCAAAGGAGCAACTGCATATGGGCAATTATGCAGAATTCTCCCATGCAATTGCAAGGGAGACCAAATGTAAAGGGGCCACTTGCTGGTGGTTTCAGTGGTCTGCAAAAAGTGTGATGTCAGCCTTCACTAACTAATAAGAACAGGGGACTTCTACCATTAGAGCTCATTTTTTTCAGTTATGGGCCAGGTGGTATCACTTCCAATAGGACACAAAAAGGCTAAGAACCCCAAAGTAATCTTTCTTGCGTTATCTTCACAGGGTTTGATTTATGGGGATATTATAAGCATATTAATATGTTTGACAAAAAGTACAAGAGATTTGCTTTAAATAATAACTCAATAAAAAAAATATTAGAATTACCTTAAGGAAAATACAAAAGCTATTACTTACGTCAGACCGCTCACATAATTTGAGGACACGAAGAACATTTTTGCAGACGTTATCTAAGAGAGTGTTACCTCCCACACACGTTATCCCCAAAATCTCAACATTGGGGGCGCTGATTGCCATCATAATAGCTTGAGCATCATCTGTGCCACAGTCTACATCGATAACAAGCAGTTTCTTTTCGGACAACATTCCTAAAAACGAAACAGATTTTAGATAGACTTTTTGTAAGAGACAATGCTAAAATATTCTCTGTAGCTTTAATTTCCTGGTATGTATTTTACATATGGTAACATATTTTGCCTTTAGCTCATCAGCCATCTGTCCTGCTTTAAAAAAGGAAACTGGAGCCGCCAAGTAATTTCCCTCTCACAAGTTTATTTTGGATAAGATAACCAGATTTTTCAAACAATATAAGCACATTCAAATTCAAGGAGCATTCTGACTGATTTTTTTTCTGCCTGCGCATTCTTCAACACAGTTGTTTAAAAACGTACAAATTGTGATTCTTATGTACAATCATTTAGTTGTTGTTATAAAGTTCCCAGGTATGGTTCCAAGTTATCCCAGGAACCCCTCTCAAAATGATTATATGATTAGCAAGGAATATTTCTGATTCTGAATTACATATGCAGTAAATATTAAAATATGTCCCAATAATCAGTACACACAGGCAATAACCATGTTATTACAGCTACAAACCAATATAGACATTTTGCTGGCCTGCTCAGAACACTTGCAGGGGGATTAGCTTCTCAATAATTTTGTATTTAATAACTTTAAAACTGATTGTTTTCAATTTCTTTATACATCCCATTAAATGTTCTCTGGAAACTTAACGATCTATGGAGTGGTAGGAGACGAATAAATGCAATTCCTGTCATCTCTATAACTATTGACAACTTCACTATCCAACCTACAGACCAAGTTTGCTGCCTTGGTGTCACATTTGACTGTGCTCTCTCCTTTATCCCTCACATCCAGTTCCTCACGAAATTCTGCCTCCTTCACCTGAAAAATAACTCCCGGATCCATCCATTCCTCACACACGAAAACCAAAATATTAATCCACACCCTTGTGATATACAGTATGCAAAATTGCAATTTACTACATACTGGTCTCTTCTGCCTTTTACCACTTCAATCCATCCTCAATACTGCGGCTAGATTAATCTTTCTCTCACTGTCCCTCATCTGTTGCTCCACTGTGCTAATCACTACATTGGATCCTCATACCCTTCAGAATCAAATTCAAACTCCTGACTTGCAGACCCCTTAAAACTCCACACCCCCCTTATATATCTCTACACAGGGCCAGCCTTTGGGGTGTGCGACCAGGGGGCGCCGCCGCGGGGTCCGCCGCCGCCGCAGGGTCCGACGCCACCGTAGCGTACCGCTGCCGCCAGCAGCGTACCTAGCGGGGTGGGGGGCGGTCCGCACCGGGTGCCGCTCATCAGGGGGGCACCCGGCACCCCTCCAGAGACGGACAGTAATGTCCGCCGCTGGAGGAGCAGGCTCGCAAGGGAGCGGTATCGGAGGTCTTTAACAGACCTCCGGCTCCCTTGAGTGATTTTAAACCAGTTCAAGGATCTCCCTTGAACCCGGCTTAAAATCACTCAAGGGAGCCAGAGGTCTGTTAAAGACCTCCGATACCGCTCCCTCGCGATCCGCGCGGCAACAGCTGCTGCGCGCCAGGGTTTGTTGTCAGATCCCGGCGCACAACACTGAAGCCGCACCCACTGCTGTCTGTGCCCTCTGAACCGGAAGAAGACAAAAGAACTGAAGAAGAGGAGCGAAGAGAAGGAAAAGGAGCTGTAAGGAGAAAAGAGGAAAGGTAGGAAAGCATTCAGTGAGAGTGAGAGTGGATTGGTATATGTGTGGATTGGTATATGTATGGATTGGTTTATGTGTGGATTGGTGTATGTGTGGATTGGTGTATGTGTGGTTTGGTGTATGTGTGGATTGGTATGTGTGTGGATTAGCGTATGTGTGGATTGGTATATGCGTGGATTGGTATGTGCGTGGATTGGTATGTGCGTGGATTGGTATATGTGTGGATTAGTGCATGTGTGGATTGGTGTGTGTGGATTGGTATGTGTGTGGATTGGTAAATGTGGATTGGTAAATATTTGTGGATTAGTGTATATGTGTGGATTGGTATACGTGTGGATTGGTATATATGTGTGGATTAGTGTATACGTGTGGATTGGTATACGTGTGGATTGGTATGCGTGTGGATTGGTATGCGTGTGGATTGGTATATGTGTGTGGATTGGTATATGTGTGTGGATTGGTATATGTGTGTGGATTGGTATATGTGTGAGAGTGATGGGTGTTATGCTGTACCATTTCCAATGTCTTTTTCATGATCTAATTATGCTCTAAAAGTACATCATAACTCCCATCATTCTATACTGTTCCATACAGTGGCAGAGCTGGGAGGCAGAGGCCTTGCACCCCCACCGCAGGACTCCTGAAAGGTAAGTGAACTTCAAAGAGGGAAAGGGTAGATAGTTAGGAGGGGGTAGATAGGGAGAAGGGAGTGAGACAGGGGAAAGGGGGTAGATAGGGAGAAGGGAGTAAGAAGGGGTAGATAGAGCAGAAGAGAGTGAGAAGGGGTAGATAGGGCAATCATACTCCTATCATGCAAGTCTGCGAGTACATCCTGGAATCTGGCTATGCCTGGGCATGATAGGAATGTGATTGCTGTTAATTATATATATATATATATATATATATATATATATATATATATATATATATATATATATATACACACACACAATATTGTTATTTAATTGTTTTGTCCTATTTTGGTGTGTTACTTACTTTAAATAAAAGTGTTAGATTTTTTTATGGTGTGTGGGGGGTCATATTCGGTTTTGGCCAGGTAAATGCTGCACTTTCGGTTTCAGTCCAGAATTCGTTTCGGTGCATCCCTACTACTAAGCCAGACAATGAAGTGGTAGGCCTACACCACATCAATGGCGTAGTATATAGTGATTGGAGTTTTGTTACAAGTTTTTATTCCTTTCTTTTTTTGGGATGGGGGGGCGCGCCAGAGGAGTAGTCCGCACAGGGCGCCAGAACACCTAAGGCCGGCTCTGTCTCTACTCCTCCATCCAAATATACCCCTAATCGCCCTTTGACTCTCTTCTACCATTAATTCTTCCCATTCCCCTATCCAAGGATTTTACCCATGCTGTATCCCCATCTCTGGAATTCTCTTCCCCGTTCTGTCCGATTTTCAAGTATGCAAATTTCAAAAGCTCTCTGAAAACCCACCTCTTTCAAGAAGCGTATAAACTTTCCTTGTAACACTCTTAGCCAGCATCCTATCTAAGCCATCTGAACAACCAACAACCTCAACAGCTCATCCTGACTCAACCAACTGTTTATTGCCTCCAAGTAGAACTAATTTGGGGGGTTTGAATACATTGGCCCTGCCTGCTAATGGACAGACTAGATGTGCCCATCTGTTACTGCATCAAAATCAATGTTTTCATGTTAACTTGTTGCATTGTTGCAACGAAAGTACTTTCCCAAAATGGTTTGCGAAATACAGACAATGGGGATGGAGGTTTTATGCAAGGTAAATGTTCTCACTTTAGGTAAGAAAAAGCATATTACAGTACAAAGTAATTTTAAAATGAATTCATTGTAGGTAGGGTGCCAAGGTGTCCCTTTAATGTATTCATTTAATCAGTAGCCAAAGAGTGTCTGATTACATTCAGTAACGCAAGGCTAACTTATAAAAGTTACAGATTTATCACATTTATTTATTTACCCTAAAATGTCCTGATTTGTGTAGGACAGTCCTGATTTCCAGCACTGTTCATCTGAGCTACTCCACTATCCTGGTTTTGCAGCCAATGTTAATGATGTACTGGTTAGGGAGATCCTCTAAATTCCCCTGACCAGCCCAAGGATTTGAAAACCAGCATAGGGCAATGCGGTTGCGACACAGACCTTCATAGCAGCTCTCATCTAGTCACCTCCCACCTCTCTACAGTTTATATGGGTATTTGGCTGCACTCCATTCCCAACTCTAGCTACCCCTCAACAAAGATGTCACAAGTTGGACACCTGAAATTGTGACTCTATGCATTGTGTGGAAGTATCCCTTTTACTGAAATGATGGTTACTATTGTTAAGCTAGCCAGAATGCCCTTTTAAGGGTGGATTAAGTACAAATGTGCCCCATAAGTTAATTTTAAGTACCAGTTTTCTCTAGCTGTTCTTCTCTTAGTTGCTTAAGTCATATGTCCCCCCTCGACCAGAACTTATTTTCTTAATACTTGATTGATTTTAATGAAACTCTGCTGTGTGTGCAGTTAAAGGGGGAATCTAGTGACTTTAACCTGGTGGCTTTAGTAGAATCTATGCCTATACTGCATCTTCCAGCTTTCAATTTAGTCTGCATCCCAGTGGGATGTGCCCAACCAGCCCCTGATTCCCACTGCCTGCCAAAGTAAGCAGTGAGGAACCTCAACGGAAAGCCTTAAAACTAGGACTGTCCTACGGGAAATAGATGGTTGCGAGGTATGCAGATGCAAAGGATTCTGCTATGCATTTTATACCATATTTGTCCGAATATAGGCCGCACTCGCCCCCCCCACTTTAAGTCTTCAAAGTGGGGGTGCGGCCTATAATCGGGGTTTAGTGCAGGAATGCGCAATTCGTATTGACAGACGTGCGGGACATGCAGTTCCGGGGGCCGGGCAGGCAGCAGGGTTAGGTTAGCACTGCAGGGGACCTGGATCCTACTCTCCAGCAGCTGTGGACGTCTACACGATGCGGGAGTGGGGGGGGGAGTGCCGGCAAGGGAGATTGTTAAAGCACATCGAGCACACGCGCCAGCAGCAGAGGTTGTTTATGCTCGCATCACCGCAGCCGGTGAATGTCTGCGTGATATGCTTTAACAATCTCTCACCGGAAGTTGTCTATGCGTATCGCGCAGATGTCCCCCGCCAGCCCCGCTAGGCATCCGGGAGTCTGCATGGGTAAGTCGGGGGGGCATATTTAGGGAGCAGAGTGGCAGCATATCTCGGCGGGGGGGGGAGGGGTGGAGCGGCAGCATATCTATTCCACTAAAATGTTTTTTTTTCTAAGAATCTACATTTTTCTTTAAAAAAGCACCTAACTTTTAGGGTGTGGCCTATAATCGAGCCAATACGGTAAAAATAATGCATGGCAGTTTATGTTTTCTTTTTGACGTTAAGAGCTCACTGTAAAATTGTGTCATAATCTCAGCAAGAATTTAAGGATAAATGCACAAGATATTTAAGAAACAAAACCATCAGGATTAAATTATGTTTATGTTAGAAACTTCCTTGAGCCATTATTTTATATCAACTATTTAATGCATTGCTAATGAAATCTGCTTGCATATACATGGGATCCTCTACTAAGACATTCCTCACTGCATTTTCATATGCTTTTCCGGTGTCTTTTCAATCTTTTGACCGGAAACTAAACATCTGTCTTGGCCACCTTCTTATTCATAAATACAGCAATATCAATTAAAGGGACAGTAGTTTCCAGGGTAGAAGCAGATGTGTCTTTCTGCCATATAACGGTGGATATCATAATCATGTTTAGAAAGGACATATCCCTCTTTTTTTCTTTGTTTTCTGATATCCCTCATTTCTTGGAGATCCCATTTTCTTGACAATGGGGGTATCTTGTAGCTTTGCAGCCCTAAATGTCACGATAATGTGTTTGCAAGGAGAATATATCTTTATACATTTTTCTTCTAAATAGCAATATGAAATGTTGGGATGTATGTTGCTGGGGCAGATCACCAGATTTAACCCTTTGCAACATCTTCCGGTCTAACGCAGATGAAGCTCGCCAGGACGCACAACCATATTCTACTATATCCACTGAAAGGTAACAAGGGAGCATATAGCATGCTGATATATGCACTACGTCTTACCCATTGGCACAATAACAGGGGGTATAGGGGACAGCAATCACAGATGAATGGGTCAAAAGGTCTGCAGCCCACTTGGGATGTTGCCCATCAGAGTACAACTGGTGCCCAATCTGCCCAGAATAATCTCTCAATACATTAAATAGATCTTCATTTTATTACATCAAACAAGGCCACTCTGTCTCTATAACTAATGGAATTTGGAAGCTACATAGACATACACAAATGTTCATTTCACAGGTCCCAGTGGTAAAATACCGGTATATAAAAACATTGAAGATTATTAGAATGGTTACAAATTTACACAAACTGATCTTTCTGCTATTTTCACGACAAACTATACATTGCATTTCCCCTCTCCCCAAACAAACTGTTTTTAAAGTTGTGTTAGCAAGTTGGGTGAATAGAAATAAAACAAGCACAACTTGTTCTATACATACCTTGTTTTCAGCTTCTGTGTAGAAAGTACTAAAAAAAACCCAAAAAACTGGTCTTTGTGACTCTCTAGCAAGTAGGCTGATTTAGATAAGGTTTCTTTTTTTTTTTTCTTCCTTACAACTGAAACTTCAGAAACTTCTGTCTGTTTGGACTTTATCCTTTGACTGTTTGCTTTCAAAGCAAAGAGTAAAACAATTTAGATTCTTGTGCCTTGGACTCTGAGTATCTCTGATCGCCCTAAGCAGTCAACTTATTGAAATTCTCTGAGAAGATGCTTGCTATTTTGTGTCCCTTTGTAAAGAAATGATTTGCTAGTTTCTGGCAAATGGGAGGAGTACAAAGTTAACTCCACTCCTCGGAATTGTTTTTATAATCTCTGGCACTGTCACATTATGCTACAGAACACAGAGTTTTGGAGGTCTTGCGAGGCCATAGATATGCTGATCTGCATTTATATGAAATTAGAATTCATAAAAGATGCCTTTGTAAATATATCTTCTCATACTTAATATCCCTGTTCAGGAGGGACAGTCCCTTTGTAGGACTCAAATCCTTCTGTCCCTCTTTTCGAGAAGGGTTCTAGTGCCTGGTTAGAGGGTGTTCACAACCATAAATGTCCCAATAATCTAATTTTTTTTTTTGGTTTATCAGAAAAATAAAATTAGAGTCACTTCATGCAGTCCTGTAACTGCTTTGTTGTGTACAGTACTGCTCTTCTAAGCAGAAATGCTGTATTGATCTCATTGACAATGTATTCAAGTTCTATATTAATGGCACACCACGTGCATATTTTCTAAGTAGACATAATGTAAAGATTTGCAGTCATTTAAGGATTTTAAGGAAAGAACATTCTGGGAAATAAAGCTTGATCAGTGAGTTGGTTACTTAGTGACTGATCTCAGACCCCATTATGCAATACAAAAAATTTAAAATAATAAAAAATACAATTTTTACATGAAAATGAGCTGATGAGGCTATGTGGACCAGGACTTCCCCTCTGTCAGAAAAAAATAAGGGTAGTTTTATTATATATATATATATATATATATATATATATATATATATATATATATATATATATATATAAACCTCCAGCATGCCCAGGCACTTTGTGATTTTTTTAAATCACCACATAAAAATAAATAAAAAGAAACCAAAATCCAAAAAGCAGATCTCGGCAATTGCTATATTTTATGCTAAAACTATGGGCACAAACCAAACTTTGGCCTTTAATTAATCATGTAAGGTTGTATCGGACAGGACTCTGAGAACAAGTAATTGAAAGGGAGTCCAAAGGGCCACTTCAAACTCATAAACCTGCCACAAACCATCTTATCGGGATTTATGAGTACATTCAAATTCTGTAGTAAACACTAGACTGTAGTAAACACTAAAATTAGTTACAATTTGCTCATTACGTTGCCACGTTTTGGCATAATCACAACTCATTTTGGCTCTCCTTCAGGAGGGAAAGTGAGAAGGGACCGAGTGTAGACGGGTACATAATAAATGATTGATAAGTAGAAATAGCCAAAAATATTGGGGGGGGGTGTCATTGATGGTCATGGCTGTGATTGATGGGTCTCTTTTTATGTAATGGATTTATTTTAGTTTTAGTCATTTAAAATTTAGGAGCCAATTCTTTAAGTATTGTTCCTTATTCTTAACTGACCCGAGTAGGCTGAAGCCTTCTTGCTTGAGTCAGCACTACCACAAGCAGAATGCAGCAGCAGTACTAACACCACAAACCTATCAAAACTTTGATCAAAACACTCTATAGCTTATAGATACACTCCAGCCACTTCTCTCAAGTATATCTCCCTCCTCCTGTCCTGGTACAGCTACAGTTCAGTATAACCATACACTAGCCTCAGTCCTAGACATGGTTGCTCCTGTAACTGTGCCATACCCTATGAAGTCCACCTCAGCCATGGTATTCCACACAGACCCGTCTCCTCCAAAGGTGTTCACGTACCACCTGCGTAGGAAGTCTCATTCAACTGAAGATTTCACTCATTACAACCGTATGCTCTTTGTCTACACATCGGCCTATTTTACTTCATCAGTCTCCCTTTCCCATAACCCTAAATGTCTATTTCCACCTTTAAACACCCTTCTCTGTCCCACAGCACCTCCCTTGCCCTTCAACTTCTCTACCCAAGAGCTTACCACCTACTTTAAAAACAAAATTAGCAGCATCAGGGATAACATCCTTCCCCATGGTTTTAATTATTTTCACCTGAAAAACATCTCCTGAATGCACCCGTTCCTCACACAAGAAACTACCAAAATACTAATCCACTCCATTGTGGTATCCCGTCTGGACTATTGCAACTCCCTACTTACTGGTCTCCCCCTCTCCCGTCTTTCACAGCTCCAATCTATCCTCAACTCTGCAGATAAATCTCTCTCTGTAACCCTTCCTTATCTGCTTTCCACTGTACCAATCACTTCATTGGCTCCCCATACCCTTCAGAATCAAATTTAAACTTCTGACCCTGACCTACAGAGCTACAACTCTGTACCCCCTTATATCTCTACTTCGACAGATCATCCAGACCCGATCTACCCCCTTTCACACCATTTTTTAATGCAAGGATTTGCATTAAAAAAATAAATAAATAAAAAATAAATAAAAAGGGACTGTCCCTCCTAATGAGGGATACTTGGAAGGTTACCGTATGGTATAATCACTTGAGTGAACCTAATTGTGGCCTCTATAGTCCCCTTTCAGATCTCTGTCATCATTGGAACATGAATACCTGAAGAAAAAGCAAAAAATCCCCTAAATGTGAAATGCTTGACAGACCTGCTCTGGCTGAAGTCATACCGATTGAGGCAACACCCATTGTTCTTCAATCACAATTATAAAATGTCTGTCACTTTTTGTTCATTTGACGGTGACAGGAATTACAAGAAAATACACGCACATACTAAAAATATATATATATATATATATATATATATATATATATATATATATATATATATATATATATATATATATACCGTATTGGCTCGGATATAGGCCGCCCCCGTATATATAGGCCGCACCCTAAAAGTTTGGTGCATTTTTAAAGAAAAAGTTTTTTTCTTTAAAAAAGCACCAAAAAAACATGCTGCCACTCTGTCTCTCCCCCCCCCGAGATATGCTGCCACTGTCCCCCCCCGAGATATGCTGCCACTGTCCTCCTCCCCCCGAGATTTGCTGCCACTGTCCTCCTCCCCCCCGAGATATGCTGCCACTCTGCCCCCCCCCCCCCAACTTACCAGAGCAGACTCCAGGGTGTCTTGCGGGACCGGCGGGGGACATCTACGCAATACGCGTATACAACTTCCGGTGCCGGCACTCAGCGGACGGTCATCGTGCATACGTGCCGGCAGCGGAGGCTGTTTACCCGCATCGCCACAGCCGGTGACCGCCCGCACGATGCGCTTAGACAACCTCCCGTGCCGGCACAACGCCCCCCCCCGTGGAAAGTGCTGGCAGGGGAGGCTGTCTCAGCGTATCAGAGAGTAGGATGCAGGTCCCCTGCACCGCTGCGGGGAATCTGTATCCTAACCCCGCTGGCTGCCCGGCGCTGCATGTCCTGGGCGTCGGGCGCTAGACCCCGAATATAGGCCGAAAAAAGTGCGACCTATATTCGAGCCAATACGGTATACCGTATTTGCTCGATTATAAGACGACCCTGATTATAAGACGACCCCCCAAAATCTGAATATTAACTTAGGAAAAAAAGAAAAAGCCTGAATATAAGACGACCCCAAAGGAAAAAAGTTTTACCAGTAAATGTTAATTCATGTAAACTAATTTTTTTAATAAAAGCTATGATTGAGAAAAATATTTTTTTTTTGTTTTTATTTCTTGTATTTTCCAACCTGTCCCCCAGTTACGCACATCTGCCCCCAGGCTTGCCACTCCAATATGGCACTGTGGCCCATGATATGCCTTTTAACCCTCTATATGCCACTGTGCCCCATGGTATGCCTTTTGATCCCCTATGTGCCACTCTGCCTCCAGAAATGCCTTTTACCCCTATATCCCATTCTGGCATTTAGGGGGTTAAAATGCATATTATGGGGCAGAGTGGCATATAGGGAGGTAAAAGGCATTTCAGGAGGCAGAGTGGCATTAAGGGAGTTAAAAGGCATTATATAGAGCACTCTTCCTCCAGAAATGCCTTATACCCCTATATGCCACTCTGCCATTTAAGGGGTTAAAAGGCATATTATGGGGCAGAGTGGCATATAGGGAGGTATAAGGCATTTCAGGAGGCAGAGTGCTCTATTAAATGCCCCCTTAACGCCACTCCAGAAATGCCCTATGCCCCCATTTAACACACACCCTATACCCCCATTTAACTAACACACACACACACACTCTCTCTCCCCCCCTTCCCCCGCTCTCCCCCCTCTCTCACCCCCCTTCCCCCGCTCTCCCCCTCTTCCCCCGCTCTCCCCCCTCTCTCACCCCCCTTCCCCCGCTCTCCCCCCTCTCTTACCGGTGCTTCCAGTCGGGGCAGCGGGTTGACGTCGCCTTCTGCTGCAGCCGGAAGGAGGTGTGGCTAGCAGCGGGGGCTTGTATGCGTCCGTCGCGTATACTTTCCCCGGCTGTCAGAGAACAGAGTTCCCTGATCTCTGACAGTCGGGGAAGGTCTATGCAACGGACGCAGACAACCCCCGCTGCTAGCCACACCTCCTTCCGGCTGCAGCGGACGTTGTCTACGCGGATCGCGTAGACGTCAACCCGCTGCCCCGGCAACACAGCAGGAAGCACCGGTAAGTGTGTGTATGATGGGGGGGGGGGGTCGGGTGAGACAGGAGGATCCAGGTCCCCTGCAGCGGTGCGGGGGATCTGGATCTTAGTCTCCTAATCAGACCTCTATTTGAGGTCTGATTAGAAGACGACCCCGATTAGAAGACGAGGGGTATTTTTCAGAGCATTTGCTCTGAAAAAAACCTCGTCTTATAATCGAGCAAATACGGTATATATATATGAGACTAGGCATATAATCCAGTTTGTGTCATTTTCTCTTTAACTCTCTCTGTACATGTATATAGAATGTTTCAGTTAAAACGCAATAAATTTATTTATTTAGTTTATTCACTAAAGTAAGAGTTCCCTTGGTCTACTATTTATTATGAAGGGTCAACACTAGCAAGTTTCTCCACCAAACACGTTGAACTGGCCCTGTATAATGGATAATACAATGAGGAAACTGAGGATATCTTACTGAATTAACTATACCACAGTATGTGGGGCCAACCAAGCCCTTCCTGCAAGAGAAGCCCACTGGGCTTGGGCCTTCATAGTGAAATAAAGTGACTGGAACACAATTCTGAAACTCTTTTAATGTTCCCTTTAGTGAATTTTGTATACAATTAAATATTCATCAATTTAAATAAGCTTATATTTGCCTATTTCAAATTATTTTATAGTGCTTCAAATGGCCCATTATAAAAAAAAAATACAGGAGTAACACCAGCAGTTACTTATGGGGACCCCTAGTGGCAAAACCATATAATGTTCAGGCAGACCCTGAGTGATGTAACATTTTGTGTGCTTAATAATAATAAAATGATATCATCCCAAGAGAAAATTGAATCTTTTGTCGAAATTGATACATTTTATTGGATAAACACAGAAATTTTTTTAGACTTTAGAGTTGTATTCTGACCTCTGATGTCCTCACCAAATCTGGGCGCCACTACTGCAAACAATCCCAAAGTTCCCAGGACAGTCCTGTTTATTTTACAGTGCCATCACAAACCCGCTTCTCTGACCCTTCACAGATACCAAGATCATTTTAAAATTTCAAAAGGAACTTCCTGGTGCTCCCAAGGTGGGAAAAAAAATCTGTCTTCGCCACTAGAGCACATGCCTCACTTAGGCATACCTCCAGTCACTGTTTATGATGGACAGTCCCAGTTTTAAGACACTGTCACACACCTTTGCAGTAAGTGAGGATTATGGGTCATTTTGAGAGATCTTCTGATCTCCCCTGACAGCAGAAATCAATGGGGCTCTGTGATGTTTCACCTCCCAAGTGACCACTGGTAAAGGCGACGGGTGGCCTCTAAAACGTGAGGCTCTGTCAAGGTCATAGAGTAATCAGCAGCTTATAATAAAGGTGAGATCAACTGGCTAGCATGGTGGTACAATGCTGGAATGCAGGGGATCAGGGAGTGTGAAATCACAGCCCCCCCCTTCACAAATAATAATAAAAATACAAGGATTTCAATATATTTGTTTATTTTGTTCAATTTAATACATGGTCCAAAGAGCTTTTTGGGCCACAACTTTGACCATACTCAGCCAGAATATTGATCAGAGTGATGTAGCCCACAAAAGCAAGAGAAGCAGGGGGGGTGCTATACTTAGACATGCTAGGAATTTATGAGATAGTTTTGTTTTGGTTTTTTTACCACTGCTATGCATAATTTGTTATCTGTAAATACATTTTTTACGAATAGCATAACATGTCCTGAACAAAATGCATAAATGTAGCTGCTTCTAACACTTAAAGGGTTAATATAAACCAGGAGATGGCAACACAGTCTTTTAGAAAATCTTGGGGATTTTATAGTTGGGTTGACACGCTCATTCAATTTATCCAGGACCTCCTTTCGCATGAGAAAAGCCAGTGAACTGTAAAGAGAACAGGTCATGCATCTGACCCTGGCATTCTATTGTGGAATACTCCGTTGAATAAGAAAGTATTTTCCGTGGCCTGATCAACACTACTGTACATAAAACTTGCCCATCACATTCCACTTATATAGATTTCCCTTGTTGAAACTAGTCAAGCATTGAGCATTTAACCATGTGGGCTAACGCAGAGCTGTTACATTTTGCCCCTCAACACGCAAATGTAATATCCGTTTATGGATTTAAAAAATAATATATATATATATATATTTATATATATAATTGTTCAAAATAGTTCACGCTGATTAAAGTTCTGCAACACATTAACTTTTAACAAGCACAGATCAGTTCTGCATTAGCCCCCTAAGGACCAGGCCTATTTTCCACAACAGCAACAGAGCAATTCTCGTTTTTTGCCAAGTCTTTCCTCAACCGTAATGCCTCTCTTTCTAAATTTGTGCTTTCTTTTGAAGCCATTATCTTATATCTTAAACATTTTTGAATATATAAAAAAAAAGCTGGAAAATGTAAACAACAAAAAACCTGATTTACACATTACACACTGCTAGTGCAAATGGGAAAAAAGAACAAAAACATTACTTGCCAACTCGCCCTGATGTAACCACCCTGTATAAATTTGTTTTAATGTTTTCATTTTTCCTTGTTTTAACACCTCACCTACCTAACCCAAACCTTACCCTAACTGTGTCTACCACATTTCCAGCACCCACCACAATGAAATGCAAAAAATTAACCCCTTAATGTCACAAAAAATTTTTTTAAAGTATTTTCCAACAAACTTGGAATTCAGAACCCAGAGAAGCATTGCTTTCTTACGGTTCTTTGTCTCTCTCCAGTTCATGATCACAGTGAGAAGAAGAGAGGCAGACAACAGAGACAAAAGTGAAGCTTACAAGCATTCCAAGTCTGGATTGCTAATCGGCACGCATGGCAAATGTCTAGTGAGCTGTTGGCTAACATCACTCCATACATAAGAGACAGATCGGGTGCTACAGTCTATGGCTACTTGATGGATATGCCCAGCCACTGACTGCACAAGCACAAAAATATATTGTGTGGTTCCTCATACGCAGTATTTGGCAGCCGCCAGCCAAAAAGTGCCATGACAAACCTCATTGTCGCCAGTCCGGCCCTAAAGCGCTGTCTTTGTCATCTGATGTTACTTGTGTATGTGATTTGATGTAGGGGCGATATGCCTAGGCCATGGAGCAGTCAGCAACAGAGCTGCCTCCGCGATTACATTGATTCATGCAACATGGGAGCCATGTTAACCTGTAAGACCATTTTTTTTAATGACGTACCTGATAAGTGATCGGTCATGAAGAGGTTAATTAGTAAGCCTGAAGCTAATTTTTTTATACAAAAAATAAGACAGGTGTGTTTACAATAAAATCAGCGGTTGTATGCTGCACTTGTAGAGCAATATGCGTAGTCCAAGAGGACCACTACAAGGTGCTGGCATACCAAACAATCGTAAAATTAGAGACTTGGACCAAGAGCGTACTCTCTAAAGTTTAAACGATATGAAGGTTACAGTTCCCTTTAAAAGGTGCTGTTCCACTTAGGCAAAAAACTGCATTCCCTATTATGTCACACAAGTAAACTGTATTGTTTTGTTGCATAAAATCAACACAAAAACTTTTTAAAGAACAGTTTCATTTTTTTAAAACTGTGCCTGCTTCATACCTCCCAACTGGCCAGATTCCTGAGGCACAGTATCGATATTAAGATGATCTGGTACCACAATGCTCTCCCCCCAAAATAGTCTTCCATATTGCATGCTAGGAAGTGATGTCATTTCGTGTAAGGTAAGCCAGAGACACCTGGAGGGATCCACTAAGGGCCCAGACAACAAATATAGCAATGTCCGTGCAGCGGTTGGGTGGCGGCTGATGCAGAGAACATTCATCTGCACTTTGGGTGGGGGTTGTTTCTCATGCTAGATTTACTTACAATTGTGTTAAATTAAGCAGAGCTGGGCTAATGTCCCAGGCAGCCCCCTTAAAAACAATGCATATAAAAGTACTTTGTAAGGACTTTAATATACATTCATTTAACCTGCAATAGTAATCACAGTTAATATTTACCTTAGGCAAAAGCTGTAGCTCCAGAGCTGCAGCAGAATGCCCCCTCAGTGGTCTGATGTTTCTAGCCACTGATTGGCTGCCTGATGGAGTATGCTTTAAGCCACAAGTTAAATGCTATAACATAAGAGATACTCAGTATATAGCACTTCGAACCGACACGTGGTCAGTTGCAGGTGCAGCCAGTCAAATGTATCCATAATTTTATTTTAATGAAAACACTAGGAGGTTTAGTGAATAGTGAATGGAAAACACATAGAATAGCAAGATAAATTAAACAGATCCCCAAGTAATGGGAGGGTAACACTCCATTTTCCCACATGACTCTCTCGTTAGCCACGTCTCCTACCTTGCACAAACTTGAAAAACATACATTTGTCTGAAATTTCTTTGTATGCTGTAGCATTACCATTCACTGGAACTAAGGGGCCCAAACCATCAGCCTAAAGTAGGCACAATGCATTCAGGTAGATAGCATTCCCCTGGCATCTGCCAAACCCAGAGTTGCCCATCAGCCTTCAGCCTTGACCTATGCAGCTGCTCAGCCATGGAAACCCATTTCATGAATCTCAGGACACTTGTGCTGATGTTGCTTCACTAAACTCTGTAGTGAGTGATGCTACAGAAGACTTTCATGTGCCACCCGCTTTATCACTCGGGAGCCCTGCTCT
Organism: Spea bombifrons; assembly: GCF_027358695.1. Lineage (NCBI taxonomy): Eukaryota > Metazoa > Chordata > Amphibia > Anura > Pelobatidae > Spea > Spea bombifrons. Next base: position 51,901,739 of record NC_071091.1, read on the forward strand.
TTGAGTGTGGATGGTCTACAGCTTTGTGGTTGAACTGTTTTTACTTCTAGAAGCATCTATTTCACAATAATAGCAGAGTTACAACAACAGACATTTCATGAACTGATTTGTGACAAAGGTAACATCCTATGACCGTGCCACGTTAAAAGTTACAAAGCTCTTCAGTATGACTCATTCTACTGCCAGTGTTTGCCCATGGAGCTGGCTGCCTATGTTCTTGATTTTATATATCCTTTAGCAATGGCTATGGCTGAAACATCCAAACTCAATAATTAGAATACGAGTCCACACACTTTTGGTCATAAAAAGTACTTTCCATCTGAAATATTTGGTCCAGTTATTAAAAACCAGCATAGTGCTCTTTGTAAACCCTAATAAATCTACACTCAATAACAAACTGTAAGGAACCCCCCCCCCCCCCCCAAATAGGGATGGGATGGGATAACAGGGATTTGAGGCCGGCTTATATGAAGAGATTACTTATTCAAACAACTTCCCTGTATTACTGCTTTATAAACTACTTTACTGAAGATAAAGAACCCCCAGAAGACCCATAGTTTCTAGGGTGTAGGGTGATTCTTACGCCGATTGGTTAATAGATTGATTACCATATACAGGTTATGATCCAATCTTATGAAACGTATTTGAGAGATAGTGGTCATGTTATTGAGAAGTTGAAATTTATAGTATTACCCTGCCACCTTCTGGAATCACTTTTCAGCAGTATCTCAAGGTTTAGGAAGAGATCCAGACTCGATTCTGCATTGCAGGACTACCACAACCAGAAACAGCCTTACTATACCAGTGGACACATCCAGTAACATGCTAAGGTACTGAATTTCTCCAAAAGCTGGACCATTTTCATGAATGGATCACTCCCCTTACAAAAAAATTACTGCAGTTTTTCTGAAGTAATACTGCTATTTTTTGGACATGAAAAAACTGCAATACTGCACTTTTACTGCAGTATTAATGCACATTTACTGCATTTGTACTTCACTGTACTGCAGTTGTACTGCAGTTATTTTTGTACGGAAGTACAAATGCAATAAAGCTGCAGTACATTGAAGTACAACTGTAGGTTTGCAATATAAAAAAAAAGTGCGGTAAATGTGCAGTAAACCTGCAGTACAGTGAAGTACAAATGCAGTAAAACTGCAGTAAATGTGCAGTAATGCTGCAGTAAAAGTGCAGTATTGCAGTTTTTTCATGTCCAAAAAATAGCAGTATTACTTCAGAAAAACTGCAGTAATTTTTCGTAAGGGTCACAGTAAGGAAGGGGATAAAGCAGCAGCAGTAGTAGGGCACTGGGCAGATACTGGCAGACAGACACACCCAGCCTCACGGTACAGGACTGATATTCTCCAAATATTGAAAAAAAAGCAGCAGCAATGGTGGGGCGCAGGGCAAGCACATGTAGATGGACACATCCCGCCACTTGTTATAGGACTGAATTTGCTCAATACTAAAAAACAAGTCGGAGCACATGGCAGGCACTGGCACACAGACACATCCAACCACTTGGTGCAGGACTGAATTTCCCCATTTTAAAAAATAAATAAAAAAAATGGACCACAGCATAGTAAGGAAGAAGACAAAGGGACAGTAGCAGTAAGGCACTGGGTCTGGCCAGGCACTGGCAGACAGACACATCCAGCCACATGGTACATGACTGAATGTCCCCAATATTCAAATATAGACACATCCAATGACAAGACTGAATCCCCTCCCTCAATATTAGAAAAAAGAATGAGAACTGATCCTTTAGAGAAAGGAAGGAGATTAAGACACAGAGGCAGGGCATCTGGCTGGCGCTAGCAGACACATCCAGCCACATGGTATAGGACTAAATTTCCCCCAATATTAGAAAAAAAGGACAAGAATTGATCACCCAGAGTAAGGAAGGAGATTTAACCACAGAGGCAAGGCTAGCTATATGGTACAAGACTGAATGTCCCCCTATATTAGAAAGAACAACAAGTCTCTCCTGATTGGCTGAGATCTCCACTCAATGCATTGTTATAGATTGAGGCTGCCCAGGACTTAAAGTCCCACTGCAGGACGTCACCCTAGCAGTGATTGTCGCAAAAAAAGAATTAATAATTTATATGTACCCTCCTACACACACTCCCTTTCCAATTCTACCCCCCCATGAAAGAGCACCAAAACGAGTTTCAATGGCGCAAAATGGGACAAACGAATGGATTAATCTCAATAACATTTCGGAGGTTTTGCTGTTCATTTTTCCATTAATCAGAGATTCGGCCAAACGTACAAAATTACCAAATAAAGTTCATATAGTTACATAGTTACATAGGCTGAAAAAAGACATGCGTCCATCAAGTTCAGCCTTTCCTATATCTGTTAATTTGTTGCTGTTGATCAAAAAGAAGGCAAAAAAAAAACCCCGGTTTCGCTCTTTCCAATTTTGCACTAACCAGGGAAAAAATTCCTTCTTGACCCCAAAATGGCAGTCAGATTTCTCCTTGGATCAATAAGCTATTTCCCCATGATTAAAGATTATATCCCTGAATATTATGTTTTTCCAGGTATCCATCCAGTTGCCGTTGAAACGTCTGTACAGAGAATTCCACATCTTTATTGTCCTTACTGTAAAAAAACCCTTTCCTCTGCTTTAGACTAAATCTCCTTCCTTCCAGTCTAAACCATGTGTCCTATGCATAGTCCTGTTTATGAACAGATTTCCACACAATGGTTTGTATTGGCCCCGAATATATTTATATAATGTTATCATATCCCCTCTGAGGTGACGTTTTTCTAAACTAAACAGATTTAAATTAGTTAACCTTTCTTCATAACTATAGTGCTCCATTCCTTTTATTAATTTTGTAGCCCGCCTTTGCACCCTTTCTAGTGCTATGATATCCTTCTTTAGAATAGGTGCCCAAAATTGCACAGCATATTCAAGGTGCGGCCTTACCACTGATTTATACAGAGGCAACATTATATTTTTATCCCGCGAGTTGATGCCCCTTTTTATACATGACAATACCTTACTGGCCTTAGCAACCGCAGACTGACACTGCACATTGTGGCCTAGTTTGTTGTCTATAACAATTCCCAAATCCTTCTCATTTGTCGTTACACCTAATTCACTACCGTTTAGGGTGTAGGTTGCTTGTGCATTCGCTACCCCGAAGTGCATAACTTTACATTTGTCTACATTGAATTTCATCTGCCATTTGAGTGCCCAGTCCCCCAGTCTATCTAGATCCCTCTGCAGCACAGTAATATCCTGCTCGCCTTGTATAACTTTACCTAGTTTAGTGTCATCTGCAAACACAGAAACCTGACTTTCAATTCCTACTGCCAGGTCATTTATAAATATGTTGAATAAAATTGGTCCCAGAACAGAACCCTGAGGGACACCACTTACCACTTTTGACCAGCTTGAAAATTTTCCATTTATAACAACTCTCTGTTCTCTATCTCTAAGCCAATGTTCTACCCAAGAACAAGAATTTGCATCTAGACCAATTTCCTTCCGTTTGAATACTAACCTATTGTGTGGAACCGTGTCAAACGCCTTGGCAAAATCCAAGTAGATTACATCCACTGCACCCTGATCTACACTTCTACTTACTATATATATATGAATGTGAATGCACATGTCTTGTATGTAACATGCCCACACAAATTATAATTTATAGTTATTTAGGCCGAGTATGGATCTGTAACAAAATGGAACTCTTTTCTCACCTCCCTGGGCCAGCTGAGGAGATCAGAGGATCTCCACAGCAGGCCCATGCTCCTTACTGCAAGCAAAAATCAATGGGATCGATTTCCATACATGTACACAGGGGTCTCAACCCTTTACTCAAGAGCTTTAGCAGAGCCAGAACTGAGTTGATTGGCGGTAAGTGTATCGTGTGTCAGGAGATCTTTTTTGGCCAAATACATCTCCTGTATGATAAATATGGAGGTTGGGCCAAATTCATATGGTTGTTTATGCAAAATTCCCTTTGAATTTACAAGGGTGTCTATCACTTTGTGAAAGACACTCCTTTGGACACCTTGCATACTGCTGCTTGTCCCAACCTTAGAACTGTTGCCCCTAGCAATTCTTTATTTCTGCATTTTTGTAAATGTTATCTTTTACTATTTTAGCTTAATTATCTAAATATCTGGATGCAGTGATCTTATTTGTAGTTTCACATACATGCTTATTTCAGTTGTCCAGATCGGTACACCTGTTTTGAAGAGTATGGCAAAAGGTGGCGAGGGGCAGCAAAGTGGAAGTGAAGATGAGGTCATCTCCGCGGCCCATGCTCCCCACTGCCTGCAAAGGTGGGAGTGTGGGGCAGTTGGGGACTGTTGAGAGGTATGTACTTGAAAAAGCATGCCTTATTAATTTATTGTCATCATATTAATGAAGGCTCTGGCCAGCAGTGTAAATTATAAATAAATAATTAATCAGTGATCTCTGCTGTCTTCATGTCAAATATATATATGCACCCTGAGGCTAGATTTCCACTTGGTTTTTTTTTGCTAAAAACGCCCATAAAAACGCCAATAGCGCCACCTGGCGTTTTTTTTGTGAAAAACGGCTGCAGTCAGATGTTAGCTGTAATTCAATAGGAAATCGCAAAATGCCATTTCCACTTGGCGTTTTTCTGTTTGGCGTTTTTTCAGTCCTCTTTGGCGTTTTTCTGCTTTTTTGGGCTCTGTGGCAGTTTTTCAAAATCGCAGCATGTTGACACTCTGGCGTTTTTTGCAAGAAATCTTGGCGTTGACAACGCCAACATACATTAGAATTATCTGGGGACATTTTTGCCAATCTAGTTGGTACTAAGTACCATTTGTTTAGGACTTTAAATTGGATCTCCAAAAGGGAGAGGTCATGCACTCTAGGGGGTAATTTCCTAATCTCCTTTAACCAGTCATCGGATGAGATTGGAGTGTCTAATTCCTTTTCCCATCTTGTTATCACTTTTTTAATTGCCTTATTTCCTTCTTTTAGCCTCATTAACTCTAAACATTTAGAGAAGAGTTTTATTGGGGGATTTGGACAAAAAATTTGGGCTAATTTCTGAAGGATAGCATCTTGTGATCCAACCAAATGTTTATTTATACAGTTTTTAACTCTTAAATAGTTGAAGATAGTTGTTTTCATTAACCCAAATTTATTTACTAGAGTAGGAAAAGGAGACATCTTACCATATAACAAGATATCTGAAATTACATTAACACCAGCCTGTGTCCAGTTTATCAATGAAATGTCTTCTATAACATCTTCAATCCCAATCGCTTTTTGATTTTTAGCCATTCTGGTATAATATTTTGTAGCACTATATTTTTATCTTTAATATAAATTGTTATGTCTCTATCTTTTAGACCAAATAAATTTATTTAAGCTACTAGTTTCAGTAGTTTTTTTGTTCTATTTTATACCAAACCTCTTGCTTAGATGATTCTTGATAGGTTTTAGTGATATGGTACACTATGCTGGCTTCATAGTGTTGCTTTATTTGAGGAAAACCCATACCACCATCTCTGATTCGAGCTCCCATCAATCTGCCATTGGTTCTTGGAACCTTTCCTCTCCAGACAAAGTTGATAAAACACGTATGTGCAATATCAAGCCAGTTTTGGGGGAACTTTAATGGGAGCATTCTAAAGAGGTAAATCCATTTCGGCATCAAATAGGAATTGAGAGCATTGACCCGGCCCCACCAAGAAAGATTACGTTTACGCCATTCTCTGATGGCTTCATTTGATGTTCTTAAAAGACGGAGGAAATTTTTCTCCACAACATTTCCAATTTTTTCAGGGATAAGGATTCCTAGGTATTCGAATTCCTTTTGATTTAAATTTAAAGAAAAACATTCATGTAAGTTATCAATAGTCCCTCGATTAATATTTCTAACTTGAGCTATAGATTTATTTAGATTTAATTTGTAATTAGAGACTATACTATATTTATCAACTTCTTGAAGAAAGTTTTTCATTGAATTTATTGGGTTGGATAAAGAGATAATCACATCGTCTGCGTATAATGATATTTTAAAATCTTCATTGTTAATATTAATGCCCGTTATATTCTGATTATTTCTTACTTTATTGGCAAAGGATTCAAGCGTAAGGATGTATAAAATAGGTGATAAAGGGCACCCTTGTCTAGTGCCATTTTCTAGATTGAACCAACTAGAGCAGTCCTTGACCGACAACCCGTGCACTTGGATTTAAATATAGCGAGCAAATAGCTTTATAAAACCAACCGGTAATTCCAAAGGATCTAAGAGTAGCTTTAAGAAATCCCCAACTGACCCTGTCAAAAGCCTTTTCGGCATCTAGTGACAGGGTCAGTAGGGGGCATCTCGCTTTTTCAGCGTAATGGAGTCCATCAATTAATCGTCTAGTATTATTGGTAGAATCTCTACCAGGGACAAAACCCACTTGATCCGGGTGGATCAAAGTGTTTAACATGGGTTTTAATCTTTCTGCCAATATCGCAGAAAACAGTTTGATATCGACATTGATTAATGAGATAGGGCGATAGCTTTTTGGGTCCTCTGGGTTCTTTTTTTTTTTTTTTAAATATTGGGATAATATTTGCCTGCAAAATCTCTTTAGGGCAGTGGCCTACTTCCGTAATTTCCTCAAACATTCCCAGTAGATGATCTATTATATCTGTTTTTAAGGTTTTATAAAAAAAGTTAGTAAATCCATCCGGACCTGGAGTTTTATATTTTTGGAGTTTATCAATAACCCTACTCAGTTCTTTTTTATCAATTGGTTTATACAATGTGTCTTTCTGTTAGAGCTGGCAGATTCGCAGTTTCCAAATATTCCTCTATAGCTTTATCATTAGTTGGGATGTTGGGATAGTTGGGATACTATACAGCTTTTCATAGTATAATCTAAAGCCATCTGCCACTGTCTTTGGGGTCGTTCGTATAATGTCATCAGACACAATTTTAATAATTTTATCGTTAGCTCTTTTTTTTTAACTGATTAGTCATTATTTTATTGGGTCTGTTGCTTTTATAATAATATTTTACTCTCGGTTTTTGCATGGAATACTTAGTTTTTTCTAGTTCTTTTTGATTAATTTTTTCTCTGAGAAGTTGAAGCTGATTTTTATATTCTTGAGTGGGGTCAAGCTTTGCTTTTGAGGCTAGGTTATAATATGAAATATATAGATCATTCAATGATTGTTCATTAGTCAATCTCATCTTTTTTTTTAATTTGATAAAATGTCCCCTTATAACCGCTTTATAAGCACACCATCTAGTAGCTAATGATGTTTGTCCTATTGTATTTTCTACAAAGAAATTCTTAGTAGTCTCCGAGATGTATTGTCTATTTTCCTCAGAGTAAAGAATAGAGTCATCTAGGCGCCAAGTTGTAAAAGGGAGTGGATCCCACTTATCCTGGAGTTCGAAGTGAATAAGACTATGGTCTGACCAGAAGTTGTCCCTCATATTAATTTGTACTAGTTGTTTTAGTGTCTTATCATCTCCAAAAACCATATCAATTCTAGAAAAAGTATTATGAACGCTTGATAGATGAGAATAATCTCTTGTTGTAGGATGATGAATTCTCCATAAATCATACAGATTAGCTCTTTGTATTATTTTACAAAAGGACTTGGCTCTATTCTTTAGATTTTTGGTGATAGATTTAATTCTACCTATTTCTTTATCCATTTTAGCATCAAGAAAGCAGTTACAATCTCCGGCCACTATAAGGGCCCCTGTTTTCACTTTATCAACTCTATCCAAAATATATTGGAGATGCGAGAGAGACTCTGTATTAGGAAAATAGATATTGACTGAAGTATATTTTATATCATTTAGTGTGCCGACCCAGATAAGGTAATGACCTTCTTTGTCTTGTTCAAAAAACTTCATTTTAATTTGTATCCTATTGGAGAATGTAATTGCCACCCCTCTTTTTTTCTTATTTGGCATTGAGGCTTGAAATGTGTGTGGGTATAGTCTACTGCCCCATCTAATTTTATCAGTATCCCTCCAATGAGTTTCTTGGAAAAATGCGACATCAATTTTTTCTTTTCGTAAACAGGCATTAACCCTATTTCTTTTAGTTGGCGAGTTCAGCCCCTGAGTATTAACTGATATGCATTTAACCCCCATTTATATGAAGGCTATCTTTTTTATCTTTAGATCGATTTACTTCAGGAGCTGTATCCCGCACTTTATCAAAATATAAATTCTTAACCTCAAAGCTTATAACTCCATTCCGAATACTCTCGTATACAAAGATAAACATAGAACAGACATAAAAAGGAGTTAATCTCCACATAAATAAACAAGACTCATGTATTTTAAAGATGCACATAGATGCACATAGTATCTAAATACATACTTAGGTTCATAATGAACCAAAAGGAGGAGTGAGGGAGAACCCCGTTTCTAACAGTAATAACGAAGGATTCATGGAAACCTACAAAAGTTCTGAAGCTCAGACAACCCAAGTTGTCATTAAAGTTTTTGGACATTCATCGCGCAGCCATTTTGCCACTAACCGCTAACTTTCCCCACCAGACCCAGCTAAGCCAGGCTCTGTAAACCTCCCCTCCCCAAATACTAAATATGCTTACTACCATCTCAAGGCAAGCACTAACCCACCTGCCCCTCTACAGTGAGGGGACGTTTGGAACCACCATGTTCAGGAATACTCACCCATCATCATTTTTTTTACTGTAAAGGTGTGCCATATTGTAGTTTAAAAAGGTGGTAATAGAACTCTACTACTAGGAACATTAAATGTGTACAATTATTTCCAATGCATTTTGGACTTTGATACAATTGTACTATACTTATAAATATGAATCACTGTTAAGCAACACTAATGATTAAAACAATAGGCCTCCTTCATCTTATCAACTGGGAAACATTCGGATGAAAGGACAGTACCATCAAAAAAAAGAAATGCTATTATCTGCCTTTCTAATTTTGTTATTATTCTTCATGTATTTACATTCTTTATTGAAACACTTTGCTTTATGTTCATGGCCTGTGCTGGATAGGTTGTATGGGTCAAATAAAATGGCCCTATTACATTTGCAATAATTATGCGTAGCACATCCTAAATGTCAAAATGTGGAAATTGTATACTATGATTTCTGATAATGGCAGGAGATTGATGAAATCTAAGCAGCTGCATTGATGTACACGCATATTCACTATACTGTAATAGTGAGCAATAATGACAAAGACCTTATTTTCAAGTAAATCTGCTGCACTGAGATATACATTCAAATTTCAAACCACATGCATAGATGGCATATGATGGATACATAGTGACACTGTAAGAAAATTTAACTGTAGTGTACAAGAAGCTGCAGATCGCTCCTGAGCCAGCGGCCACATTGCCTGGCCCCGGAGATGGCTCATACATACTGAGGAAAGCCTTAATCCTTTAGGTGCCAGAGGTCTGGAATACCGTATTTGCTCGATTATAAGACGAGGTTTTTTCCAGAGCAAATGCTCTGAAAAATACCCCTCGTCTTATAATCGGGGTCGTCTTCTAATCAGACCCCAAAAAAATGCTGGCGCCATGCTGCTTACCGGTCGCGAGCAGCGTCTCTTCTGTTAGAAGCAGGGCAGGAAGCTTGCAGCGTCCTCACAGAACTCTATCTCCCCCTCCCTCCTCTGAGGGCGGGGCCAGAGAAGTTGCTACAGCCGGTCCCCTGCAGAAGTCTGCGAGTGGGAGATCTGCAGTTCAGGTGAGGGGGTGGGGGAGGGTTTTTGAGTATGTGTGAAGTGTGTGTGATTAAGGGAATGAATGAGTATTTAAATGTTTGTGAATGAGTGTGAGTGTGTGTGTGATAGCATGGATGTGTAAGGGGGGTGGGGGTTGTAGCATGGCATATGGAGGCTGTAATCCCACTGCTATCATCCCCAGGTTCCAGCATGTACTGGCTGCCTTGGCTTGATAGGAGTGTGATTGCTGTTAGCAGTTTGATATATATATATATATATATATCAAACTGCTAACAGCAATCACACTCCTATCAAGCCAAGGCAGCCAGTACATGCTGGGTTAAAAGGCATATCATGGGGCTGAGTGGCATATAGGGGGTTAAAATGCATTTCTGGACCTCCAGAAATGCATTTTAACCCCCTATATGCCACTCAGCCCCATGATATGCCTATATACCTCCAGAAATGCTTTATACCCCCCTATATGCCACTCAGCCCCATGATATGCCTTTTAACCCCCTATATGCCAGAGTGGCATACAGGGGTATAAGGCATATCATGGGGCAGAGTGGCAAATAGGGGGGTATAAAGCATTTCTGGGGGCAGAGTGGCATAACTGGGGGGGCAGGTTGGCAAATAAAAGGAAATTTAAAAAATATATTTTTCTCAATCATAGCTTTTATTAAACATGAAAATAATTTACATTAATTAATATTTACTGGTAAAACTTTTTCCCTATAGGGTAGTCTTATATTCAGGCTTTTTGTTTTTTTCCTAAATTAATATTTTGATTTTGGGGGGTCGTCTTATAATCGGGGTCGTCTTATAATCGAGCAAATACGGTATTTCCCCTCCTGGGAGGCCAGGATGTTTCCAACAATTTCCACACTTTTTTTTAATCAAGATTCCCAGGAAAAGTTTTCACTTAACCGATATATATTTTTTTTTTTTTTGCAGAAAACAAAACTATTTTATCTTATAAAACTACCAAAACACATGAGATTTGTTAAAAGTACACAGCTGACACTCTAAGGGTTAATGTTAAATGTGCTGGCTTCCTCTGTGGGAGAAGAGAATCCTAGCCAATTCAAAGTTTATTCAAAAAAGTAAAGTTCAGTCCACGCAGCAGGAACCTAAATATAGCCACTTGCTACCATGGTAACAGATGGGAGTTATTTTTTAGTGGGCACCGCCATTGTATAAGTGCCGGGGACCAAGTATTGAGACGTGACAAGTGCCCCCTGTCATGCAACATGCCTATATTAAAAGGTATTTTGCATGAATCAGAGAAAACGTAACTTTTTCTAAATCAACATCCTTCTATAAACGTTATCTGGAGAACTCCACCATAAAATCAGTGGAACACGAAGAGCACCCAAGAAGGGCATCTTCAAAGGATAGCCTCTCCTGGGTGCCATACAATCTTACAGGGGACTAGGCACTGGGGTCCCACAAAGGACACGGCACTTAGTATCTTCAGAGTTATGACTTCACAACATGAAGTGTTGCTGGCAGTGTAACCTCCACAATGATAGGAAACATGGCAGAAGGGGTTAAACCATATTTGCCAACTATGATGATTTTCTCAGAAAGTCCAAGGATTTGGGAGCTTGTCCTGGTACTTTCATGTAGGGGTGTTCTCCGGGTGCAGAGCCGGGAGGGAAATCACAGATCTTGCTCTAACCAGCCCAAAATTAAGGGTTTGTTTCTTCATACCTCTGCTTCAACGATCCTTAACCCAGTGGGCCGGTGATTGTTGCTGAGCGCCAGTATGTGACATTATATGCCGGGGCTCTGCATGGAAGTCGCATACACAGCGGGGAGTGCTACAAGAGGTCTGCAGAAGAACTTGTGCTCCAACCACAGAAGAAGAAAGCAGAGGGAGAAAGGTTAGAGATAGGAAGAAGGGGCAGAGGGAGAAAATAAGTAGATGGGGATATTAGGGGCACAGGGAGAAATGAGAGATTGGCAGAAGGGGCAGAGAGAAAAAGGAAAGAGTATACACATGACATGAAATAAGTTTAGAAAGCGATAGAAGATTGCTATCTTTGCTAAAACGGTGTTGCTGTAATGCCAAAATCTGCAGCAGGGGCCCCATGCTGCCCCTCCCCAGGGGCGTAAACATCCGCCATATATAAAAAGGCGGCAGACGCCTGCTTTAAAAGAGCTTAGGAGGCAATCAGTGAACTTCATTCAGAGTTCTCAAAGGGTCTGGATAGACTCTCCTGGGAACTCGTTTATTTTTTAGTGGGCGCACCATTGCATGAGAGGCACTATCTTTCACTATGAGGCTTGTGGCCCCTCTCCGGGGCTGTCACAGTGCTTCCTGGGGTGGGTGCTCGGTGTTGTTGAATGCCTCAACAGCAAGGCATTTCAGCAACATTGTTTGGGCTTAGGAGGTGATTAACTATATGAAGTTCGTTTAAAGCAAAGGGGCGCCATATTGCACATGGCGCATGTGGTTGCTCCAGGGAGCCCCTGGGGTTTTGTGTGTTGTTGAATGCCAAAATATCAAGGCATTTGGACTGTAACCTACAAAAGCAGATGCAAAGTGTGCAATACAAGTGCCATATACCTCAGTTTATATTTTCTATTTTTGTCTCTTTCTGTAATGCATGCCCCCCAACTGTCCCGATTTAGGCAGGACAGTCCTGATTTTTGAGCAGCTGTGAACGGGATTGAAAGCCTCTTCCGGCCGCCGGCGCCTGATGAAATTAAAGGGGCTGGCGTGCATGCACCGCGCCGCCCAATGGCCGTGCCTCAGCTTTTCGTTCCACCCCTTTTAAGACGTGGAACGAAGTGCTGAGGCATGGATATTGGGTGACGCGGTGCAGTTCATGAATGCCGGCCTCCACCCGCTGCCCCCACCAGACACCAGGGAGTCAGAAGCAGTGGTTAGGTGTGGGGGGGTAGTGTTATATGGGGGCATAAGGCTTTTCAGGAGGCAGAGTGCCCCATGATATGCCTTTCAACCCCCTTTATGCCACTCTGCCTCCAGAAATGCCTTTTAACTTTTTGCCCCAGAGTGACATATAGGGGTATAAGGCATTTCTGGAGGCAGAGTGGCATATAGGGGGTATAAGGCATTTCTGGAGGCAGAGTGGCATATAGGGTGTTAAAAGGCATATCATGGGGCAGAGTGGCAAGTCTGGGGGCAGATGTGCATAACTGGGGGGGGGCAGGTTGGCAAATTAAAGGAAATTAAAACAAAAAATTCTCAATCATAGCTTTTATTAAATATGAAAAAATAGTTTACATTAATTAATAGAGAAATATAAGTTTCTTACAAGAAACTGTAGCAAATGTAGCAAACTGTAGCAAATGTTTTGATTCCAAAATCAAAGGGCAGTGTACATGTATATGTGTGTGTGTGTAAGGGCAGTGTTTGTGTGCGTGTATGTTTATATGTGTGTTTATGGGCAGGTGTGTATAAAGGCAGTGTATATATATATATGTGTGTGTGTAAAGGCAGTGTATATGTATATGTGTGCTTACGGGCAGGTGTGTGTAAAGGCAGTGTGTAGGGGTCCTGGGAGGGATTCTAACATTAGCCTTTTTTAATTTTAAAAAAAATTCTGCTGCAGTGGGAATTCAATTCAACGTGATTACTCTTCCAATGATGCTCAGCCAGCATTATGGTGGACACCTGGCTGGCTGAGAATCATAGGTATTTTAGTTCACAGCTAGCATCTGCAGCTTTACTGTTGCTGCACTTTCCATAATGGGAATTCAATTCAATGTGTTGGTTATTTTCAATATGCATGACTGTGCTATCGAAAATGAAGTGTGTTTTAAGTGGCGATGCAAGCACAACATTTTAAAGTGCAATTGCTTGTATTGGGGAGTTACGAGTGATTTAAAAAAAAAAAAAAAAAAGCGTCCCTCTTTCACATTTTGAAATGTTAGGAGGTATGGTAATGAACCCCATCAGAATGTATCTACCCCGTGATAGACTGTGTGCATCTACATTTACTTTACTGAAGAAATATGATCAATTTAATCGTAAAAAAATATTTTTTACATTGTTTGTACAAATTGTGTTGGAACATATGGGGAAATAATGTGTTTTTTTTACCCCTTTATCTTGTCACCAGGTACATCTATTAATATATGAACTTACCCTGAATAATAACAAAAAATGGAAGAAGGGCACTTGGCATTGTACTCACTAATTGTGTAGCCAACGAGGCAGCTGTATATTTAATACTAAGTACCGGAAATGCACCTAATAAGTACATTATTCAGGAAGTTCTATATTTAGCCCTTGTCAGGCCAACATCTGATCACACACCTATCGTGACGTCTTATTCTCAAAGCCATATCTAAGAAACGAGGGTCATATGACAAGCAACGATCAATCAGTCAGACGCTGCTGCATCTGACATCCTGGTGATGTAACCAGAAACCTCATCGAAAGCGCGCGCAACACCTGTCAGGTGACTTCTGTGAGCGCGCTATGACGTGAGGACTACACGCATGCGTATTCGCGGCCTTTAAAACGAACGTCAAGCAGGGTGCGGGTTTTTGACGCAGCCGCAGCTAGTTCTTAACCACCTGATTGGTTAGTTGTTCCGTGACGCAGTCTGGAATTATCCCGGAACACGGAAGTAAGAAAACCTTCCGTAGAGTTTTTTTTTTTCCTTACACCCGGAAGAAGGTCTTCCTGGCTTAGAAGATCCAAACCAAGGAATAGAAGACTTTGGAAGTGGAATATATTAGATTAGATTAAATACGCCCGAGAGGGAGGCTGAATAGTTATGGCAGCCAACGGGACCAACCTACAGGTAATAAAGGCTGGGATCTTATCCGGTGGGGTGTTGGTCGCGAGTGAAATAATCCTGGCATCGAGCCTATTACTTCTGATTGACGTGGGGGGGCAGTTCTAGTCAGAGTTACTGACCACCTTTAAGGAAGAAGGGTATACACTCTTGTTCTTAAAACCCTCCAACTAACTAAATGGTGTTTAGTTTGCCCAGGGTTCCTAAAATTGGCCCCCACCCTGCTTGTCTCTCACTGTTCCGATATCTTTTAGGGAAATATTGGCTCTAAGATCTCGTTAGTAACTTAGTATTAATGTAATGCACTTAGTATATCTATTAGTTGCGGTTAGAAGCCTTATGCAACTACATGTTTTTATTAAATTTTGGTGATTTTGCTGATCTCTGGTGTAGATGTATACAACGGTTAATGTGCGAAATGTGGTGGAAGAAAGTCTTGGCGATACTCTAACTCTTTGGATTTTATAAAACTGCAATGTATGCATTGTGGAGATGTTTGGGTTGTTTTAGGCAAACCATTAAAAATACATACATACAATAAACCCATGGTTTTGCCTGTTTGTGTGTACCCTATAGTAGAGGATATGATCATACAATTACAGTCATACCTAACTTTCGAACAGTATGACGGTGACTTTTTGAGCCAGCAGTATGTGAACCTCCTGTGAAGAGAGTTCTATGTGGCGTACACCATCCCATTTTGAATGATACTATAAAACACTCCTCGGGATAAGTTATTGTAAGTTTGTAGGTAATGGGATGCTGATTTGCACATTGCTTTTGTTTTTTGCAGAAAGCTATTGACCTGGCCAGCAAGGCATCTCAAGAAGACAAAGCAGGGAATTATGAAGAAGCACTTCGTTTATATCAGCATTCTGTGCAGTACTTTCTCCATGTGGTGAAATGTAAGTTGTGTTAAGTATTGTGAGTCTTCAAAATAAGATATGAAATGGGAGCAGCTTCTAATGTTAAATACCTTTTGGTGCCAGTTTACCTGTACCCGGGTTCATTAATGTCATTGACATGGCAGACACAAAACAAGATGTCAACAACAGCATAACCAAATCCCAGATTGCTTGTTGGCCTTATAACAGATTACCAAATGACACCTGAGAAAGGATCACATGACGTTATCCATCTACTGGCACCCACTGAGGGGTACCTGATTTTTCTTATTTTTGTTAGATGATGCTCAGGGTGAAAAGGCTAAACAGAGTATCAGAGCAAAGTGCATAGAATACCTGGACAGAGCAGAACAGCTGAAGGCCTACCTCAAGAAAAAAGAAAATGCTCCTGCTAAACCTGTGAAAGAAGGAGGGCCACGTCCTGATGACAAGGGGTACGCATGTTTTTTTGTTTTTAAATGTCTGAAGAGTAGAGATAATTGGGACATATTTAATGCTCTAAATTTTTTTCAAAGGCTGACCTCAGTAGTTAATTTGTGTTTAGGGCTGCAACAACTAATCGATAATGAAAATCGTTATCAACGTTTAGTTTAATCGATTTTATTGAATGTATGAAGAGGGTTTCTTCAGAGCAAATGCTAAAATAGAGTTCACATTATAACACTAAGATCCACAACCTCCGCTGCTGCTGCCGGCACTTCCGCTGGGGCTTCTATCATGTGCACCGGCGTTACATGACCTTCCGGTGCTCCATTATAGAAGCCCCAGCGGAAGTACTGGAGGTTGTCTACGTGCATCACGCAGATGTTCACCAGCTGCCAGAGAGGAGGGTTACATCAGTTTGTAATATATACCGTATTTGCTCGATTATAAGACGAGGTTTTTTCCAGAGCAAATGCTCTGAAAAATAACCCTCGTCTTATAATCAGGGTTGTCTTATAATCAGACCTCAAATAGGTCTGATTATGAGACTAAGATCCAGATCCCCTGCAGCGATGCAGGGGACCTGGATCCTCCTGTGTTAACCCCCCCCAACTTACCGGTGCTTCTGAGTCCCCGGTGCTTAGTCCGGGCTGCGTGTAGAGCTCTACGCGATACAATCGTGTAGAGCTCTACACGCTTCCCGGACTAAGCACTGGGGACCCAGATGCAGGGGACCTGGATCCTCCTGTGTTAACCCCCGACCCAATTTACCGGTGCTTAGTCCGGGCTGTGTGTAGAGCTCTACGCGATACAATCGCGTAGAGCTCTACACGATACAATCGCGTAGAGCTCTACACGATACAATCGCGCAGAGCTCTACGCGATGCAATCGCGTAGAGCTCTACACGATACAATCGCGTAGAACTCTACACGCTGCCCGGACTAAGCACCGGGGACTCAGATGCACCGGTAAGTTGGAGGGGGGGCATAACACAGGAGGACCTGTATCCTCCTGTGTTATGCCCCCCCCTCCAACTTACCGGTGCTTCTGAGTCCCCAGTGCTCAGTCCCGGCAGCGTGTGGAGCTCTACGCGATTCGCGTGGAGCTCTACATGCTGCCCGGACTAAGCACCTGGGGCTCAGATGCAGGGGACCTGGACCCTCCTGTGTTATGCGCCCCCCCAACTCAGAATCACCGGTAAGTTTGGAGGAGGGAGAGGGAGTGTTAAATTGGGGGGTGTAAGGCATTTCTGGAGGCAGAGTGCTCTGTGAAATGCCTTTTAACCCCTTTAATGCCACTCTGCCTCCTGAAATGCCTTAAACCTCCCTATATGCCACTCTTCCCCATAATATGCCTTTTAACCCTCTAAGTGCCAGAGTGGCATATAGGGTTAAAAGGCATATCATGGGGCACAGTGGCATATAGGGTTAAAAGGCATATCATAGGGCACAGTGGCATTTAGAGGGTTAAAAGGCATATCATGGGGCACAGTGGCATATAGGGGGTGTAAGGCACTTCTGGGGCAGATGTGCATAACTGGGGGGCAGGTTGGAAAATAGAAGGAAATAAAACCAAAATATTTTTCTCAAGCATAGCTTTTATTAAAAAAATTGTTTAAATGAATTAACATTTACTGGTAAAACTTTTTTCCTATAGGGTCGTCTTATATTCAGGCTTTTTCTTTTTTTCCTAAATTAATATTAAGATTTGGGGGTCGTCTTATAATCGAGCAAATACGGTAATTATATGCAATTTAACACAGACATCTTGGTGGTCATTAAAGATATAGATTGCAAGTAAATTGGGTTACTACATGGATTTTAACCATAGGGAACCTTATGTAAAAACATTGTGCATTTTTTTTTCTTCTGACCGGGCCGCTCCAATAAACAATTGAACATAAGTTTCTTTTTTAAATTAATTTTAGGAATGAGAGTGATGAAGGGGACTCAGAAGATCCAGAAAAGAAGAAGCTACAGACCCAGCTTCAAGGTAGCTTGGCTTTGCTGCAGACTAAGTACTTTAACATGTAGACACCATGATGTGAAATTTTGTAAGCAGTTTAGCTAATGTTTTCTTAAAATACTACAAATTAAACTGTTTGCAAGAATGCATTTTATTAACTATAAATGTGCAGTGCAAAAGCTTACAGTTGGTTATGTTTCTTTATTTTTTTTCTTAGTTTTATGTGTATGTATATATTTGTGTATGTGTATATATATGTGTGTATGTATGTAATATAACTATCGTTTCTGTGAAGGTGCAATTGTCATGGAGAAACCAGATGTAAAGTGGAGTGATGTTGCTGGTCTTGAAGGTGCAAAGGAGGCACTGAAGGAAGCTGTGATTTTACCAATAAAGTTCCCGCACTTGTTCACAGGTATGTAAGGTGTCACATCGGTAAACAATGAATATGGATATAAAGTGAAGGGGTTGCAGTTATCCAATCTTTGTAGTTATTTTGTTAAATTACAAATGCTCATGATGCTTGTTAATATGTAATTTTGCTAGGTGTGTTTGAACTGCTTTTTTTTTTTCTTTTCTTACCCTTTATTCAAATGTCTTAGGCAAGAGAACTCCTTGGCGAGGAATCCTTCTGTTTGGACCCCCTGGGACAGGAAAATCCTATTTGGCTAAGGCTGTTGCTACAGAAGCTAACAACTCTACATTCTTTTCAATATCATCTTCTGATCTTGTGTCAAAATGGTTAGGTGAGAGTGAAAAGTAAGTACAAATGGTTTATCCCAAGTGTGTCAAGATAAGTAGGTCTGTTTTAATGTGTGTGTGTGTGTGTGTGTGTGTGTGTATATAGATATAGATATAAATTATATATATTGTTTTTTTTGTGGCAAGTGATTAAAGAGGGTTTTTTTTATTTATTTATTTTTTCAGGCTGGTCAAGAATCTGTTTCATCTTGCCAGAGAACACAAGCCTTCTATCATTTTCATTGATGAAATTGATTCATTGTGTGGATCAAGAAGCGAAAATGAAAGTGAAGCTGCTCGTAGAATCAAAACAGAATTTCTGGTCCAAATGCAAGGTAACGTGTTTGAGTTAACATTTATGCTGTGCAGTTTTAATGTGTGTTTATTTTGGCATTGCTGATAAATCGGGGCAGGGGTAATGGTAAAGGTAGATGCACTTTATGGGTTTTGTATTTTTTTTTTTACGACGCCGTACAGTAAAGTTTATTTTTATTTCATGATTGTTTGCAGGTGTAGGAGTTGATAATGATGGCATACTGGTTCTGGGAGCTACAAATATTCCTTGGGTGTTAGATTCTGCCATCCGGAGAAGGTGAGAACAACACTTAAACGTTGACAAATTAACTTTCTCATCTTAAATTGAAATGTATTTTTTATATTAGAAGCATTAAATGGTTGTTATGATATTATAGTTTGCTTAACCTGTTGGGCAATAATGAAAAACGACACAAAGGGAAGACGCGTTTGTGACATAAGAGCCTTAAAACTAAATGATGCTGTTAAACCTAAAATACTTGGTTTGAATGCTTACCTTGTGCATATTGCAGTTGTGAGTGTGTTCATTCACCACTATATGTAAGATTTTAGCAGAGAACATAACTAAGCATTTTCATGTTTTTGAGGGTATAGAAATTAATTTCTTCTTCAGGTTTGAAAAACGAATTTACATCCCTCTGCCAGAAGAGCATGCTCGAGCTAGTATGTTCAAACTTCATCTGGGAACAACGCTACATAGCCTCTCAGAAGCAGACTTCCGGGAGCTTGGAAAAAGGACCAGTGGATACTCTGGTGCTGATGTCAGCATTATTGTGCGAGATGCCCTAATGCAGCCAGTTAGGAAGGTTCAATCCGCCACTCATTTCAAGAAGGTAAAGTTGTAGAGCAAATAGTTTTATTGTTGTGAAATATGATTTTCTCTTGTCACGGTCTCGTAATCCCAGAACGCCACACATATATTCCATATATTTGTCTGCAAATCAGTGGGCCTGCTAATAGTGGGCTTCTGCAATTACGGTGGAAGTTATTTAGAGCGGCTGCGTGCCAGCAGCAAAACCTATGGTTAGATTAGATGGTCAGCAAAAAAATAACAAATCCCTAAAGTGTTTAGTTTCTGTCACTTTTAATACTTGGTTTGGCGTATATTACAGTGGTTTTATTTTAGGTACGTGGAAAATCTCCTCTGGACCCAAACATTATTCGGGATGATCTCCTAACACCGTGTTCTCCTGGTGATCCAAATGCTACAGAGATGACTTGGATGGATGTACCAGGAGATACATTACTGGAGCCCGTTGTATGCATGGTTAGTTTAGCTTTATTTTTCCCCCACTACTCCTAAGTGATTGTAAGTAAATGTCTCCCTTTTAAATAGTTGTATTTTAGAATTTGATTATGACTTATTGGTTCATGACTTTACAAGGTCTGTGGAGACAGTCAAATATAACTTTTAAAGCCAAATGTTTTCTCTTAGCTGCTAAAGTAAGGGCACTTTCTAAAAAATAAAAAAAATGAAAAGGGGATTGCTCCATCCATAGTTTCGTGTTATATTTTTCATTGAAGGTCACTGTGCACTGTTCCAATAGAATGCATAGCATTGGCTGCCACTACTCCCATTGATTTTTTTTTATTTTTTTTTTTTTTTATTTTTTTATTGGGAACCATGCTCCCATTATATTTTTTGGTTTTTCGCAGTGGCAGGCAGGGAGGTCTGATATCAGACTTCAAAAACTAAAGAATACAAAATTAACTCAATACTCATTAAAACATTTTGGCAACTCACTGTTTTAAGTAGTCACTAGAATCCCTCGTGAAAATTTATTGAATGTGCAAAATATAATAATATTTCTTTCTTTTCAGGCTGATATGCTGAGGTCTTTGGCCCAAACTAAACCTACTGTTAATGACCAGGACTTGATAAAATTAAAGAAATTCACGGACGACTTTGGGCAGGAAGGTTAAAAATAGGGGGTAAAGGAATGCTCCGCAACTTTCCCTGATCATCTTTGTTCTGTATGTATTCTTGCCTTGTGTAAATGGCATACCAAAAAATAGTAAATGCCAAGAAACCTGAACTCTTAAACCAAGGTAGAAGAACATCTTAAAGTTTATTGAATTCTTGTATTATAAATCTGTATTCTAGCTCCTACTGTAAATTCTTTAGTGCAAACCCTAGAAGTTGCCATTCATTGATGATAAACCTATGCCAATCAATTCTTAGTGATGTGCTTATGAATTTTTGGGTTTCAGTTAATACAGAATTGATTTGAACAACATAATGCTTTAATATGAATACTGATCTTTTGGCTACTGGTAAGATCTGACAAATGTAAGTGCACTGCTGATGCATGCTTTATGAAATAACTGTTTACACGGATAAACAGATGGAAAGAAAAATGTTGGAATTATAAGTGGCATGACCCCTAGTTGCCAACATAACACATTTTTGCTGTGCTCTGCAGTTTACAAGTTATCCTACCGTTTAAACAAGAAATGTATATTTTAGTCCTTAATCTCCAAATAAAAGTTTTTTTTGTTTGTTTTAAATGAAAAAATACCATTTATATTGGCTATATATCTTTTCCAAATAAAAGAAAACTAACTTCATATAGGACATACTCTCACGTGGATTGCAATGTTGTATATTTTGTACATTATATTGGGTTTTTAAACAGAGGGATTCCGCTAAGGACATGCCAATGTATTATGTGTATTTAAATTATGTTTTTTGTTTCCCCCAAAGTCTCTGAAAGAAAATATAAAAATGAGGCCAAACAAAACTAACATTAAAATACCCATAATCACCTACCCCCCAAGGAGAACATAATTTGCATTTTACAGCATATACAATAGATCTGAAGACGCTTTGTATTATTGGATTATGTTCTATAACTGAATGTACACGCCTCCTGTAAGAATTTGTGCCTTGTAGATATTCAGAATGCAATACATTCCATGATCTGCTGAAATAAAGTTGATTGGTCTGTTTTGTTAGCACTCTGCTTTGTGTTGATGAAGGCATTGAACTTGTCAAGAGTGGCATTATTTCAGGTTTTCTGTGCTACCCATTTTTGGCACTTTTGGGTTGGGCTTCTTGGTTTCTTTTGATGTACTGTTTGTAAAATCATAGAACTGCTGAAACGTCTCCTGTCAACTTAAATGTGTATTCATTACAGGAAATGTGTTTTATATATTTGTTCTGGTAATGTACCTTTTTTTTTTGTGCCATGCCCATTAAACAGTGTACTAAAAGCTAGTGCATATTTATCCTTTTTTTCAATGAGGGCGGTAGAGCTAAGGTGTTCTGTACACTAATAAGCACTCAGTCTAACACCACACACCTACTCATTCTAGCCCTGTGTAATGTTACCCCCCTCATATGCTTATTGTAATCCTGTACAACACACACACACACATTCATTCATACACTATATATGGACACACATACTAACTCATTCTAATTCTGTACACTGTCACCTTCCCCCACCCCATGCTCATTGCAACAAACAGACACATTTACTACACTTAGCTACCTACCATACATGCAGCCCTCTTTAGAACAGCTCTTGTGAGCTTGGTTGGATGTTGGGTAGATCAGCTTCAGCCCTTATTTTCTGCACACTTTTTATACCAATCATCTGCATGGAATCAATACATAAAGGTAAGGATAAGACACATTGCCTTTTCCCTGTGTTCTCTGCCCCCTCCATCATAGGTTGAAGACCACTACTAAACTATATTTTAGGTGAGGTGTTTTTTTTAACATATGTTTTCACTAATTTTCAATCGATGTAGTTTAAATAGCATAACTGGTTGCAGGGAGTTCATTAAGTAAGTAGGTTTGTATGCGTACATACTCTATTGTGAAACAAAATATACGTATATAGGCAAAACAAGTAACTGAACTCTTTGGAATTACCTGGTTTCGTGCATTCACATTTTATGAACAATTAAAATGATTGGATCTACATCTAAGTCACGTATAGACAATCGCCATTAAACATGCACAGTGTTGGTAGAAAAAGTTAGTGAATTTAATTGGATTTAAACTCCTTTGACAGTAATAACTTCAAGCAAGTGTTTTTGGTAGCTGCAGACCTGCACAATGTTCAAAAGGAATTTTAAACCTTACTGATCTGCTTAAGCTTAGCCATATTCCTAGGTTGTCTGACTGGGGCACTCCAAAAGGCAATGCCCTGCTGCATTACACAACTTCTACTTCTAGGTTAATAAGCTTGGAAATTCATCTTCCTCTTAATAATTGGAAACTGTTCATAGTCGCCGCACAGTTCCATGTTTTTTTTCAGCTGTGTTCCGGTCAGGCGCATGGAACATTTCTGGGCATGTAGAGTCCCCAAAGCAGGCTAGTCCATGGGAGTCTGGTTAGGGCAGGCCAGGTGGGGATTTCTGGTTACCCTGTGCCCCTAATCTCCATAGGGTGACTTACCTAAGAGGGAAACGACCAAGCAGGCAAGGAGTTTCCCCAGGAATCCATCAGTGCCCCCTCCCAAACTCAAACCTATCCCCATGTGTCCTCAGCCTCAAGGGGTTATTGTGAGACGAAAAACAGAAAAAAATCTTTTGTTTTTTTCACTTGTCCACTTTTTTATGCTAAATGACAGTGTACAGAAATGGTTTCAGAGGGAAAAGCCTGAAAAAGTAATACTCACTGGCCATGTTATAAGGTACCCCTGTTTGATTGCTTGTTCACATGGCAGCAACTCAATGCATTTAGGCATGTAGACGTGTTGAGGACAACTTGCTGAAGTTCGAACCGACCATCAGAATGGGGAATGGGTTATTTCAGTGACTTTGAACGTGACATGGTTGTTGATGCCGGATGGGCTGGTCTGAGTATTTCAGAAACTGCTGATCTACTGAGATTTTCACGCACAACCATCTCTAGGATTTACAGAGAACAGTTGCGTGGCCTTGTTGATGTCAGAGGAGAATGGGCAGACTGGAATCAAATAACCCCACATTACAACCAAGGTATGCAGAATACCATCTCTGAATGCACAGCATGTTGAACCTTGAAGCAGGTGGTCTCCAGCAGCAGAAGACACCATCGAGTGCCGCTCCTGTGAGCTAAGAACAGGAAACTGAGGCTACAATTCGCACAGGCTCACCAAAATTGGACAATGGAAGACTGGAAGAACGTTGCCTGGCCTCGCGAGTCTCAATTCCAGCAGGGACATTCAGATGGCAGGATCAGACTTTGGCGTAAACAACATGAAAGCATGGATCCATCCTGCCTTGTATCAATGGTTCAGGCTGGTGGTGTAATGGTGTGGCACACTTTGAGCCTTTTAGTACCAATTGATCATTGTTTAAACAAGACAGCCTACCTGAGTTTTGTTGCTGACCATGTCCATCCCTTTATGACCACAGTGTACCCTTCTTCTGATGGCTACTTCCAGCACCATGTCACAAAGCTCACATCATCTCAAACTGGTTTCTTGAACATGACAATGGGTTCACTGTACTCCAATGGCCTCCACAGTCACCAGATCTCAATCCAATAGAGCACCTTTGGGATGTGGTAGTATGGGAGATTTGCATCATGAATGTGCAGCCAACAAATCGGCAGCAACTGCATGATGCCATCATGTCCATATGGACCACAATCTCTGAGGAATGTTTTCCGGCGCTTTGTAGAAAGTAGGCCAAGAAGAATGAAGGCAGTTCTGAAGGCAAAAGGGGTCCGGTACTAGCAAGGTGTACCTAATAAAATGGCCAGTGAGTGTATATGGTTTGTGCGGGTACACTTAATGAGAGAGAGAAATTAAACTTTAAATGGTGTAAACTACCAGCATCCTTAAGTGAATAATGTTGTGCATGTACAGAGGTTACATGTGAGTGCAGCATACTGCTCACACAATGTGGCTAGAGCTATCTAATAAACTTTCCTAACTTCTCTTTAAGGAAAGGGGCATAGGAAATGTGGGAAACTGTGTGGCACTGTTTGCTGTGACAGGTATCAGCTAATTGGCTCTCCGTTGCTCAAAATAGTACTGAGCAGATAAATGAGGGCTTCCCGGGCTAGGCTATTTGCTATTTGAAACTTGAGGTTACCCCAATGGGTGTGTTCAATAAAGATATGAAAGATTATCCTTGTTTGTGTGTTTTTAGCTTAAACACATTGTGTTTTTCCATACTTGTGACACAGATGTATTTCAAATCCAATTTTATGAACAATTACAATATAGCTGATGTTCATGTTATATAATTGTAATTTTACAATTTTGTAGGTTGTATTATGTAAGAGGGGAATTGTTTTAAAAACATCCAGTTTAAAGAGACAGATTAGTGTCTCTGACACCCCTGTACTTTAACCCCTTAAGGACAGACTCTTTATTTTTTGTACCCTTTGTGACAAACATTTTAGCTGTGTTGCTGTTTAGCTGGAGTGAAATAATAATAAAATATAGTGAAAAATTGAAAGAAAATATTTTTTTCTCACTTTAATATGAAATATTTTACTCATGCACAAAACCTAACAAAAGAAAAAGGCTACATAGTATCTAGTATTTGTGCTGGGTTTAGAAATGCCCAGTGTGTTTATGTTTTTTGTGCAGGGTATAGGCAATAAGTACAAATGGGATTTTACTATATCAAAACCTTTGAAACCAAATCTGGTCATACTGTGCATTTTTTTACATGCTTTGAACTTTAGGTCTGAATATACAGCTCCTGGTATGTCTCACTGCCAAACATTATCCCAATATGTGTTCAGCAACATCTCCTGAGTACAGTGATACTACCCATGCATAGGTTTATTGGGTTGTTTGGGGGCTAAAAGATCACATTTGGGACATGTGCATCTCAGTTTTTCAACTTTTCAAATTTTTGCATCTGATCATCCTGCCCCTTCATCCTATTTGGGACATCTGTGAAGTTGGACAATTCATCTTACACTGTCAAACCATATATTTTTGAAAACTAGACAACCGAGGTACTAGACACTGTTTGGTGGTGCTGAATGCCTCGATTTCAAGGCAGCAACACCAGCTGAGTGAAGAAAGCGATAGTTGATATTTCTTTATGTTTGTTTAACCCCAGGAAGTGCCATGCAGTTGATGTCAATTTTCATCATGTGGTTATTATTCAAAAATGAAAAAATAAAATAAAACTAAAGCACATGTTCCTTCAGAGGAAGGCTTTCATCCAAAATGTTGATGGCTTTTCCAGTTTTCTATATGTGACTCTTTTTTGATTGTGTATCCTGTTTTGTTTTTGCATTAAACTGATTGGTCAATTGAGACCTGTATGCAATTATAGACTTATTTGACTATATTGGTTTTTGTATATTTTTGGAATAATAAAGTATTTTTATTATATCATACAGGATAATTTCAGGAAGCTCAGTAGAAGTTGTATAATGCAGGACATCCGCTTTTTGGAGTGGCCCAGTCAGAGCCCATACGTTAACCCAGGGCTTGACAAATTTGTTGTGAATCTAGGCGCCAGGTAAAAAAGTTAGGAGCCAGGATTTTTTTAAACTAACAGTTGATCTGGAGTGATCTGATCAGCCCACTTACTAAACTCACAGCGTTTGACCTGGAAGCACCCTGGACTTTCAGGTCAGTGCTGTTTTTTTATTTATTTATTTTTTGTTTTTTTAACTCTTTCGATGCTGATGTTCCATTGGAGCACAGCATTGACTGATATTTAGTCCCCACAAGCTTGTGGGGACAAATTTTAACCCCTGCAATGCCACAAATGTGTCATACACAATTGTGGCATTGAAGGGGTTAATGCTGCACTGTTGCTCTCTTGGAGCGATCAGGCAGTAGGGGGGTGTTGGGGCTGGTCTAGACCAAATAACTCTCTCCCCTGTCCCTGAAGCTGCCTCTGGCAGCTGGGACTCAATTGCTGGTCTATAGACCAGCCACTGCAGGGAGGGGAGTCTTTGATGACTGCTGTAGGCTTCCATGCCTACAGGAATCATCAAAGGGCTTATGGAGGCTCGTTTTTGCTGTTGCTGGTCTGCCTGGTCTGCAGACCACCAGCAGCAGAGCCCCGTGCAAAACGGGAATTAACCCCTAAATGCCGCGATCGCGGCATTGAAGGGGTTAATGCTGCACTGTCGCTCTCATGGAGCGATCAGGCAGCTGGGGGGTGTTGGGTCAGGTCCCCACACTGGTGTGGGGACCCAATCAACACACAACCCCCTTCCCTGAAGCTGCCTGTGGCAGCTGAAAACACGATTGCTGGTTTTGCAGCAACCGCGTTTTCAGCCTACAGAATCACTCCGTGGGAGTGATCTCAGGCTCGGGGGCGGGCTCTGAGTGGCTGTGCTGTCTGTCCAGACTCCTGGGCAGACAGCAGCAGCAGCGCCCCCGTGTGGTGACTCACAATTTTTTCTGGATGTAAGAGGCTGACAAAACCTAGGCGCCAGGACAAAATTCTCTGTCGCCATGGCGACCTGGCGCCTGGGATTTGTCGAGCCCTGCCATAAAGTGCCAGGCAGTTGGTGACAATTGATGTCAATTGTCATCATGTGGTTATTAATGGGTTTGCCTGACTGTTTGGAAAAACCTGACACTCCAGGGTATTTCAAATGCTGGTATTTTAACTCTTTGCATGCACACATTTTACCACCAGCCTTTTTCAAAGTTTGCAGTAGTGTTTTTTTTTGTGTGTATTTTTCCAACGCACATTGTACTTCAAGTATGAATTTACAGCTCCTGGTATATGTCACTGTTCCACAACAGCCCAATATGTGTTCAGCATCTCCCGAGTACAGTGACACCCCACATGTATGGGTATGTCGGGTTGTTTGGGGGCTAAAAGGGGCGTGTGACCAATTAGAAATTAGACATGTGGTCATCCTTCCCCCAGTGTTAATTTGGACATTGTTAAAGCCGGCCAATTCAGTTTACCCCATCAAATCATACATTTTTTAAAAGTAGACACCCCATGGGCATTTAACATGCCAGTATTTTAACTCTTTCCATGAGAAGATAAAGTGCTAATTTTAGGACTTGCTCATAAAAATATTATAAATATAATTTATTTTTTTACATGGAAAGAGGGGTGCCACCACGCCGGCACCCCTCCAGAGACGGACAGTAATGTCTGCCGCTAGAGGAGCAGGCTCGGTTGGGGAGATCAAGGCTCTCCCTCTAAGTCAATCAAGGGAGCAGGAGGCCTGTTAATGCAGACCTCCGATACTGCTCCCTTGCGATGCTGATGCAACTGATTTGATGTCATATCCCAGCGCACAATACTGAAGCCACGCCCACTGCCTTCCGCACTCACTGCACCGGAAGGAGAGGACACAGAAGAAGAGCCAAGAGGAAGAACGAAGAGGAGGAGGAAAAGTGACAGTGACAGAGAAAAGGTCATTCAGTGAGAGTGGATTAGTAAGTGTGTGAGAGTGATGGGTGTTATGCTGTAGTTTATGCTGAATGTTTGTGAATGAGTGTGTGTGTGATAGCATGGATGTGTAAGTGTGTGTGTGGAGGGGGTAGCATGGCATAGGGAGGCTGTAATCACATTCCTATCATGCCCAGGTTCCAGCATGTACTGGCTGCCTGGGCATGATAGGAGTGTGATTGCTGTTTATATATATAATTTTGGTGTGTTAACCACACTTTTATTAAAAGTAAGTAACACACCAAAATAGGACAGAAAAATTAAATAACAATATTAATATATATATATATATATAATTGCTAA
This sequence comes from Spea bombifrons, assembly GCF_027358695.1. Lineage (NCBI taxonomy): Eukaryota > Metazoa > Chordata > Amphibia > Anura > Pelobatidae > Spea > Spea bombifrons. The sequence continues at coordinate 51,930,201 of NC_071091.1, forward strand.
CATCAATTGGCTGACTTAGCATGATAGGAGTATGATTGGTAGTTTGGCTTAGTATATAATGATAGGGCTTATGCTGCATTATTGTCAACGTCTGACACTGTGAATGTGTGCCTCTGTATATAGTGATAGGTGTTATGTTGTACCCCCGTCAATGTTTGCCTCAGTATATAGTGATAGGTGTTATGCTGTACCACCTGTCAGTGCATGCCTCAGTAAATAGTGACACATGTTATGCTGTACCACTGTCAATGTTTGCCTCAGTATATAGTGATAGGTGTTATGCTGTACCACCCGTCAGTGCATGCCTCAGTATATAGTGACACATGTTATGCTGTACCACTGTCAATATTTGCCTCAGTATATAGTAATAGGTGTTATGCTGCATCACCGTCAATGCGTGCCTCAGTATATAACGATAACCGTTATGCTGTACTACCGCCAACGCTTGCCTCAGTATATAATGATAACAGTTATGCTGTACCAACGTCAATGTTTGCCTCAGTATATAATGATAACAGTTATGCTGTACCAACGTCAATGTTTGCCTCACTATATAATGATAGCAGTTATGCTGTACCAATGTCAATGTTTGCCTCAGTATATAATGATAGGTGTTATGCTGTACCCCCGTCAATGTCGGCCTCAGTATGTAATGATAACAGTTATGTTGAACCCCCGTCAAGGTCTGCCTCAGTATGTAATGATAACAGTTATGTTGAACCCCGTCAAGGTCTGCCTCTGGTATGTACAAGGTGTCGGTCAGTCTGTGTGGCTTAAGAGAGCTCTTAGGGGAATTATGGTAGGCTGGCCACTGCTGGTAAGGTTCAACACTGTTGCAATTTCCATTTGTAGATAATGTCTCTCACAGCTCTATGAGCTTTTTAACCCTTTCCAGACTGATAGATGTCAATGATTTTATTTCTCATCTGGTCTTTAATATCTGTAGATTGCAGCATCATGTGCTGCTTTTTTACATCTTTTTGCCTACTTCATTTAAAAACAGCATTTATGCAGAATCTCCCACGCATTTGCAAAATGGACAAAAATTAAAGGGACCACACAGCTATCTTATGCATTAAAGTGAGCTCATCTTTGATATGGGTAATTATTTGGATATATGGATTATTTATGGTTATATATACATTATTTGTGTTAATATCAATTAAATTAAAGAAATGAATTCTTATTTGTGATGTTAAGTGGATGTTTTCAAATAAACCTGCAGCAGAATTTTTTACCACCAAAACCTTTGTGTGTGCTGTCTTTATTACAGCTATTTGACGTTTATTAATAGGTGATACATGTAATACTTATTCGCGGTGGCTTTTAATCCACCCAGACGGTTCGCCCAATCACATACAGTCACAGCACACAGCTCAAGCAGAGGCTCGTTCTACTATTTTACCGCTAGGTGGCGCCATGATTCTTGTACGCAGTCGCTGCAGCTCTCCTGGGTTCCTCTTGCCTGCACAGCAAGTGAAACATAAACAGGAAAAGCAAAGTAGAGGGAGGCGGTGCTTTTAAAGCGACACAAGCCCTTGGAGAGCTGCATGCTGTTATAGACCGCTAATTCGCGGGCGTGTCACGTGACCGGGACCTGCTAGGGGGGCTGTTTGAGGAGCCTTGTAGACAGTTTCCACGCAGCTTGACACTTGTCGGGTGGTTTTTCTCTGCAGCTGCCAGCACCACCCTGCGCAGCTCTTCACCTTTAGCTTTCCCGCTCTCAATCTGTCCCTCGCTTCACCGGTTGCTCACCTGGCACAATGTGTGTACTCTGATTTATGTCACGGGTTGAAGTATATGGGTTTCTATTCAAACATCCCCCTATTTTCTGCTGACTTCCCTGTAACGCCCCTCACCATCCTTTACATTGTATTGCGTTGCGTTGCGTTGTGTTGTGTTGTGTTTGCCGACCTTTATTTCCTGTGTACGCTCTTAACCTCTCATGTCTCCAGCCTGGGCTCCGCTCCCCTGTGTTTATCACCGTATCCACCAGCAGTGATTGAGCAAGCATTTCCCCCTCCCTGTGCTCCCTCCTCTCTGCAGGCTGGACTCCCTAACTCAGTCGGTCATGCTGTTGCTGGCCGCTGCCTTCATAGTGGCCTTCGTGCTACTCCTGTACATGGTTTCTCCGCTCATCAGCCCCAAACCTCTGAAACTAGCAGGGGCACATGTGGTGGTGAGTCCCCCCTCTGTGTTTGTTTACTCTGGTGTATATTCCTTGGACTGTCTAGTTTCTGTACCGTATTCAGATGGGAAGCCCATGGTAGAGGTTTAGATACCTGCTTCACACACCCCTCAGCGCTTTGATGGCTTTGATGACCTGACCTAGGTGCTGTAAAGGTCATTTGGCTGTGCTCATCTGGAGATAGCCTTACAATAATGTATTATTAATGATGATTATTACCGCAGGGGTTAAATCCGCTATAATAGTTCAACTAATTAATAAGTAGCTTGATAAAAAACCTGCCTTCTTACTGCCCTTAGTACTGTGTTAAAATGTTGCCACATACACTGTTTACATGTGAAATGCCACTAGAGCTTTTTTGCCCAAACTTGTTCCTGAAGGTGATTGACCCTTACAAAGTTATTGGATGTACTGTACGTATGTCTTTGTTTACACTTTGTGTATGTGTTCATATTAGATACATTTTTATTTTTCTTAGGTGACGGGTGGATCAAGTGGCATTGGCAAATGTATCGCTATTGAATGCTTCAAACAAGGTGCTTTTATAACGCTGGTTGCTCGGGATGAGGTGAGATTTTAAGGCTGTTCTGTGTATTTAAATTGATTGCAGTTTGAAGGGCTGTGTTATGAGAAAATGGAGATAAGAAAAAAATAAAAAAACATACGTCTTTGCTGCCTCTGGGGTCTTGTCTTCAGATGCAATCAAAGGACTGCTCAAGAAATGTTGAGTATTCCTTTAATCATTTTTAGCACGAATTTTTGACTATAAAACAGTTGTAAAAAGAAAATTGTCAGCCTTGTTACATTGGGTAAATAAGTGGTAGTTTTATGTCAACGGTGAAAAGTGAATTTAAAAACTGTTAAATCCAATAATAATTGGTTAATGGGCCACATTTCTGCATTTGTACATAATAGTTGTGACTTCTCGATTACATAAGGCTTTTGTGATACACATACCTTGTGTTGCAAAAGTATTGCCCCCTTTGCATTTTTCCTGCATTACAACCTGGAATTAAAATGGATTTTTATTTGGATTTCATTTAATAGACATACACAAAATAGTCCAAATTGGTGAAATGCGGAAAATAACTTTTAAATAGAACTCTAAAAAATGGGAAAAAAAGTTGTGTGTGTATATGTATTAACCTCCTTTGCTATGAAGTCGCTAAGTAAGATCTGGTGCAACCAATTACCTTCAGAAGTCGCATAATTAGTTAAATATCCCCAACTTTGAACATCCCACGGAGCAACATTAAATCCATTATCGAGAAATGGAAAGAATATTGCACCGTAACAAACCCGGGCCATATGCAAAACTTCACGGACCAGGCAAGGTGGGTGTTAATCAGGGAACCAACAAAGAGACCAACGATAACTCTGAAGGAGCTGCAAAGCTCCACAACAGAGATTGGAGTGTCTGTCCATAGGACCACCTCTAAGTTGTCGCTCCACATACAGAAGAGTAAAGCCATTGCTTAAAGAAAAAACACCTTTGTTGCTTGCCGAAAAGCATGTGGGAGACTCCCCAAGCATATGGAAGAGGGTACCCTGGTCCGATGAGACTAAAATTGAGCTTTTTGGGCATCAAGAAAATCACTGGTGCAGACCTAACACCCCGAGAACATCGTCAGGGACTGAGAAACTGGTCAGAATTGAAGGAATGATGGATGGAGCTAAATACAGAGAAATTATTGGAGGAAACCTATTTGTCTTCCAGAGACTTGAGGGACAAAGGTCTACCTTTCAGTAGGACAATGACCCTAAGCATACTGCTAAAGCAACACTCGTGTAGTTTAAGGAAAAACATTAAAATGTCTTAGAATGCCCTAGTCAAATTGAGAATCTGTGTTATGACTTAAAGATTGCTGTTCACCAGAGGAACCCATCCAACTTAAAGGGGCTGGAGGAGTTTTTCCTGCTAGATGGCTAGATGTGCCAAGCTTATAGAGACGTACCCCAAGATACTTGCTTGCGAATAATTGCTGGAAAAAGTGGGTCTACACAGTATTGTATTGAGACTGTGTGTGTGTGTGTGTGTGGGGGGGGTGAATAGTTAAACAAGCTCAAGTTTCTTTTTGTCTTGTTTCACAATAAAAATATTTTGTATCTTCACAGTGGTCAGCATGTTGTGTAAATTAAATTCCAGGTTTAATGCAACACAATAGGAAAAATGCCAAGGGGGTGAATACTTTTCCAAGGCACTGTATATTTGCCATAGTGAAAAAATTACCACATTATAGGCGATCGTACCGTTGGGTAAAGTGCAGTGGTTTACATTCGATAGTCAAAAATGGCAGATGTGCAGACTTTGCGGTACTAGAGAGGTGATGTAGCTCTTGAGTTTGCCCCGATGTAGCTTGAAATTAGATCTAAAACGGATTCACACCTACACATTGCCTCACTGAGAACTGAATTGCTCTATAACAAGCTTGTTTTATGTTTCCCCACTGGTAGCTATTACCGTATTGGCCCGAATATAGGCCGCACTTTTTTCCCCCACTTTAAGACTTTAAAGTGGGGGTGCGGCCTATATTCGGGGTCTAGCGCCCGACGCCCGGGACATGCAGTCCCGGGCGCCGGGCAGGCAGCGGGGTTAGGATACAGATCCCCCGCGGCGGTGCAGGGGACCCGTATCCTACTCTCTGAAACGCTCAGACAGCCTCCCCTGCCAGCACTTCCCACGGGGGGAGTACCGGCACGGGAGGTTGTCTAAGCGCATCGCACGGACGTGCAGCGGCGATGCGCCGTTGCCGGTGAACGTCCGCACAATGCATTTTAACCCCCCCCCGACTTACCAGGGCAGACTCCCGGGTGTCTTGCAGGGCCAGCGTAAGACACCTACGTAATACGCGTATACAACTTCCGGTGCCGGCACTTCCCGCCGGCACCGGGAGTTGTATACACGATGTGCATAGATGTCCTCCTCCGGCCCCGTAAGACACCCGGGAGTCTACTCTGGTAAGTTGGGGGGGGGGACAGAGTGGCAGCATATCTCGGGGGGGGGGAGAGGACAGAGTGGCAGCATATCTCGGGGAGGGAGGACAGTGGTAGCATATCTCGGGGGGAGCAGTGGCAGCATATCTCGGGGGGGGGGGACAGAGTGGCAGCATGTTTTTTGGTGCTTTTTTAAAGAAAAAAAAAACTTTTTCTTTAAAAAAGCACCAAACTTTTAGGGTGCGGCCTATATACGGGGGCGGCCTATATCCGAGCCAATACGGTATATATGTAATATTTTTGTAAACTGCAAGCATTTAGTTGTAAAGCATATTAATGCTAGAGGCGGAAGCGTTAATGTTAATAACAAACATGCAGACTGAACTTGCTCTCCAGACAACGCATTAGCCTGAATTGGCTCCCTCAATGGGTATATAAATTTCACACCGTTCTTTGGTAGTTTAGATTAGGAATGCGAGTACATCCAGTGGCTTGTTTTGAGACTTTCCTGCTCATTATGCTAGATTTAAACAGTAATTTACAAGTATTTATCACATTGGCTGGAATATGACCCCTTTTTAAAAGTCATACAAATCACACATTTCTAGTAGCTCTTTGGCCATGTCATTGTTGATTGTCAGCTTAATTCCCCATTGTTGGCTTCATTGCCCTGTTTTTGAATTGCTGTTGATAGTGCTGCGCTATCCAATCCAGTGGGAACTCTTTGAGCCCCCCCATAGGGCTTTTCATGTGATTTAGATCAGTGATGGAATAACTTTAAATTTAGTTTGCTTTTCCAGTTCAAGTATGAAAAGGTATTTCTCAGAAGTAGTTAGTTTCTCCCTTATTTACTAATCTCTACACCAAGGTGTGCTTTACCGAACAATAGATCATGTTACTATTGTATTAAATGTTGAACCAAGCTGCTAGTAGAAATAGTAGTAGTTTTGTGGTTTAGAAAAAGTTTACTGCCTATTTAACCGGTGTCCTGCATCACATTTTTTTCTTTTTATCATTAATTTATGTGTGATTATTAACAGCTAATCTGCTGTTCATCCTTTAAACGAGTAGTGGATGTGCTGGCTGGGAAGGTAGCAATACTGAATGAGCTGTATAATGTGGCATTGTTGGTACAGTTGTTTCTGGACTTCACCCTGTGTAAATAACAGCTGTATTGAACTCTGGTTCAGGGGCTTGATTGACAGCCAAAATACATTAGTCTAGCGATGCGCAGATATATATCTGTACCTCATTTCAGCATTTGATTAAAATGTTTACTTATTAATTGCAGAGCAAGTTGGTGCAGGCCAAGAAAGAAATTGAAAAACATGCAATAAATGATAAACAGGTAAGGACACTATTTACACTGTAGTTTCACTGCATCATATTGGTGCTGAGCCTTGTGTTAATGGTGCGAACGAGGGAGATTGATTGCTGTCAATTGTGTCTGTGCGCATTGTATGAATGCCTGGGAGTGGTGCAAGTTGAGTTCAAGACATGAAATCGGATAATATGGCCTCTACTGTCAATCTCAACTTGCACAAGGTTAAAATGTTAAACTAGATACGTGTAAATCGCAAACTATAGGTAGTTTAGGGGAATTCTGCAGAATTGCCACCACCACAGGGTGGGGATCTGTTCAAGCAGGTAATCGGTGACAGTAATAGTTGGACCATGGAAGAGGGCTGCTGCAATTAAGCACTTTAATCTTGTTTAGAAAAATACATGTTAAAGGACTCTGAGTACTTTAAAGCATTCTTCAGCAGGCTTATCAGCAACAGTAAACTGTCCACTTAATGAATATACTATATAATAAATTACATATTGATGACAGCTGCATCAACGCTTTAACATATACACCAATCGGCATAGTAGTACGGAAAGGCAAGAGGTCTGCCTTTGGTGATGTTCGGGTCTAGGATGGAAATTTTTTTATATTTTAACATATTGTTTCCTTCTCATTGCAAGGTTGTGCTGTGTATATCAGTTGATGTTTCTAAAGACTACAGACAAGTAGAAAATGTCATAAAGCAGGTGAGAACCAAAGCTTACATATTGGTTCATGATTACATAGTTGCATAGTGACTGTATTGTTATATTAACTGAACAGCGCATCAGCGAATCTGAACTATTCAGAGTAATGCCAAGTACGGAAACGCAAGTTTTAACTAGGATTCTTACACCTCCCCCTCAAACAATGCGGGATCTCCTCACATGAACTTGGGTGGGTTGGTTTAGTATCTTGGGTAACTGTCTGGTTCTCTTCTGCTGATGTACATCAGTATGTTGGGGCTTTCAGCAACATATACTGAGGGTGAAGTTTATTTCCAAAGGGTAGATACCTGGAATAGATTTCCAGTGGAAGTAGTACAGTCAAGCACAATAAGGCCTTAAAGTTTGAGATGTGCATAAAGATATCCCGAAGAATTAATTAGCAGACATGATTGAGAATGTCAGACCAGGCAGGCCAATTGTTTCTTGTGCAGAAGGCCAGATTTTATTTTCTTAGATGTCTCAACAAATAACTGTACAATTATTATGTATGTCTTCCTGTTATGGTCTGTGTGCTTATACCCCTTATTAAGTTGTTGATTTAAGCAGCATTTTTTTAAGTGTAGGGTGAGACAACTTAGTACAGGGGATTGATTAGATACTACAAGCTGTATTGGAACTTCATACATGGTGAGCGTTTAAACAAATCGAAGGCAGTTACACTGCTTGAAAAACAAGTTACAGATGAATTTCATGAAATCTGGTTTTTAAATGGTCTATGAAAACATCTGGTAATTTTACTTCATTTGTACTGTATTCTGTTAAAACCAATGAAAGAAAACCAATTGCAGCTTCTTGATGTGTTATTTCCTTATTTGGAGGAAAATGCTCCAGTTTGGGAACAGGGTCTAGTCAGTGAGATAATTTATTGTCTGTATCGCTCTTCTTTGTAGGCTCAGGAAAAGCTTGGTCCTGTTGATATGTTGGTGAACTGCGCAGGAACAGCAATAGCTGGAAACTTTGAGGAAATAGAAATTGATCGTTTCGCAGTAAGTTTTTAAGCCTGTTTCAAACAAAGGCGTTGTTGGCAAGTTCAAGCAAATATAATAAATGGTTTAATACATGGGGAGAAAAAAAGGTTTGGGGAATTTGTATTCAATGAGTGCTCCATCTCAGGAATGGGAATGCCTTTTTTGCTCTGTGGGCTCTGCATAAAATACTCTACCCTTTTTGAGCTTGAGAGTTTATAAGTCTAACTACAAAATCATATTAATGCCTATTATTAAATGTACCTAAAGTGAGGCTGTATCAAAGACTTTGGAAGTGCCCTGTACTCTCACGATAAATTGGTACATTAGTGTTCTAATTGTCAATGTTTTGTGCTATTTAAACATGTATATTTAATTAAAAGACGAGGAGTATATAAGAAGAAACACGATTGTTTATTTCAGTGTAAATGAAATAATTAAAACAAAGGGAATAATTCAACAGAAAACTCATGAGTGCAAAGTAACTTAGTCTCGGTTAACTGATGGGGGAATCTCATATTTTTAAGGTCCCTTAATGATGCATTTGTAATCTCTATTATATTAATATCTATTTTCATTTATGCTATTTAATTAGCCAACATGTTTGGAGTTCTGTGTAAAGAAGCTCCCTTTTTGTTTTTGTAAGTTGAATTTCCTACTTGTTTGTTTATCCATTGTATAGCGCTGAGGAATATGATGGCGCTTTATAAAACGATAACAAAAAAGATACACCTTCCAGTGTGACTCCTTCCCTTACTCAGAACCTTCCAATGTATCAAGCTCAAGACTCTTGTGTTTATGCAAATGTAATGGAGATCAGGTATCCAGGCCTGCATCTGTTTTTGCCGTTTACCTCGAGTGTTATTGGTAGCTGTATTTGGCCCAAAACTGTATTTTTCTGTCTGCAGAGACTGATGGAGGTTAATTACTTAGGCAGCGTATATCCCAGCAGAGCAGTCATTTCAACTATGAAGGAACGAAGAATGGGGCGTATAGTATTTATCTCCTCGCAAGCTGGACAACTTGGATTATTTGGCTATACAGCTTACTCTCCAACCAAGTTTGCGCTCCGTGGACTGGCAGAAGCTTTGCAAATGGAGGTAGGATTCAATCTGAAGCTGGTTTTTGTTTTGTTTAGTACTGAATCCATTATTTCTACTGAATATTTAACCCCTTAAGGACAATGGGCAGTCCCAAAACCCATTGAAAACCATGCATTTTGAGAAAGCCAAGGCTGTTCCTAGACCAAATTGCTTCCCGGGCAAGAATGCTCCAACCTCAAATGCAGGTTCCACATGAGTTAGTGGGCATATTTTTTACCTGTTTTAGGCTAGGTTTCCACTTGGTTTTTTTTTGGCTAAAAACGCCAATAGCGCCACCTGGCGTTTTTTTTTAGTGAATAAACGCTGCAGATGTTAGCTGTTCTTCAATAGGAAATCGCACAATGCCATATCCACTTGGCGTTTTTTTGTTTGGCGTTTTTTCAGTCCTCTTTGGCGTTTTTTTGCTTTTTTGGGCTCTGTGGCAGTTTTTCAAAATCGCAGCATGTTGACACTCTGGCGTTTTTTGCAAGGAAATCTTGGCGTTTTTCTCCAATAGAAGTCTATGGGAGAGAAAAAACGCCATGAAAAAGCCATGTGGGTTTTTTGCCTTGGCGTTTTTTATGGCGTTTTTTTCCACAGTTACAATGCAGAGGATGGACCCAGTATCTGTGTCTCCTACGAGAAATAAAGCATGCCTTACAAACCACAGAAAAGAGACAAAAGGCTCCGCCGGGCCGTGTTTAAGTAGAACTCTACCAAGTAAATGCCATTTATCCTAATCCCTTTTAGCTGGGTGAAACTTCTAACTTGTAAAGGCTGGAAAAACTGCCTAAGGTCAAAAAAAGCAATTTCCACAGAAAAGGCTAAAACTGCGCCAGAAAAAAATGCAGTGGCAGTTTTCTTGGCGTTTTTCATCAAGAAAAAAACGCAGGACAAAAACCCAAGTGGAAACCTAGCCTTATGCACACATTGTGATTTCTAGAACACTGCGAGAGCCTTTAAAAGAATGGACATCAGGAGAGGAAAGAGGACCATAGGAATTTAGGGCCAAAAAATCATTGGCTTCATTGAGTAGTAGAGTGCCAGGGAAGTTGTGACTTCATCTGCATCAGTTTAACGTATATACCAAGGTTCTGCAGCAGCTTGACATAGATAACTTGCAGTGTATCAGTCAGATTTACAAATGCCATGGCGCACTGTTATCCTCTAAGTGCAAAAACCATTTTAACCCTTTAAGGTATCTGGTATCCACTGTTTAGATAAATGTGGAGCCAGTAAATGGATCTGATCAGTGTTCTGTATGAGTCTGTCTTGTTGGCTCCATACTGGAACCACACACTTTCTATCCTGAAACTAGAAATTGTAGGTTTGGCCAGAGAAGCTGATATCCAGCAATACGGCTTTACTATAAACTTTATTTACACAGGTTTAGGTATATAGTTACGTGTATGTCTCACCTTTTTTATATAATATTTAGTATGTATTTTTCTCTATATAAATTATTCGTACAGGTGAAGCCTTATAACATTTACGTGACGGTTGCTTATCCTCCTGACACGGACACACCAGGATTTGCTGAAGAAAACAAATCAAAGGTAATGTTTTCGTGTATGGATGGTTGGAAGTTCAGTTTTAGAAAGATTACGTTTCAGGTAGCACTGTGACATCCATGAAGAAATGGCAAACAAGCAGTTGGTAATATGGGGCATGAGAGATCAGGCATATTATGTGTCGCCTTAAAAAAAAAAAAACCAAAAAAAAAAACCTAGTTGCTATACTACTAATGTACACAGTTCTGTATTTGGTGAGCAGATGGAGGCTTTTGGGGGGACATGGGGCACCATACTGATGTCTATCTTATACAGTTTTCTTTTATGAATAATTTTGTCGGTCTGTTTTTATTTTGAAGCCTTTGGAGACCAAACTGATTTCAGAATCATCAAGCCTTTGCCAAGCAGATCAAGTGGCCACAGCGATAGTTAAAGATGCCATAGTAAGTATTTGTGTATTTTACAGAAAACTAACCCAGTTTACCGTTATTATAATTGTATCCTATTGTTACAATTCTTTACTGGGTTGTTACTTGGGCTGACATGGCTATTTGTCCTTCCAGAGTTCAGTAACGTTAAAGTAAAGTTTGGGATAGTTTTATGCCTATCCATGCATGTTTAATTCCCCTTACACTATTAACCTTTACCACTTTTGATGAGACGATTGTTTGTCTACTACCCTATCTCCAATGTAAAAAAGCAGTGTCTGACTTGAAAGCAGCATTTGTTTACTTCCCTGGTGGAGTTGTGACTTTAGTTTTCTGCTCATGCGTGCGCAACAATAGGACTGTATTTTTTTTCTCTTTAGTATTGCATTGTTGTATTTTAATATCTTTGTGCCTTTTTTATAGCAAGGTAACTTCAACAGCTCAATTGGCTCTGATGGCTATATGCTGTCATCTCTGACATGCGGTATGTCTCCGGTCACCACCATCACAGAGGGGCTTCAACAGGTAGGGCGCCTTAATGACAAACCACATTATGATTATATGCATGGGCACTGGTTACTGAAAACTCCTGTCCTAAAGGGCAGTCGGCTGTCACAATGCTACTTAAGAGACTCTGTGTCCTTCTGCAGAGGTCATCGCTGACTGAATAGAGGATAATGATATCTCTCTCCAGACAGCAGTCTTGTCACAGATTTGTAACTCTGCCATACATGTCCAACATTCTTTTGACAGCCTATCTATATTGAGAGAAGACTTTTTATGGTTGTCGCTAGTTAACAGATGTGAATGAAGGGTCAGGTAGAGAGGGTAAATTGTTTTATTTCTCCCTGCTACTGGATTCTGCAATCCACAGGGCCCTAGAACACAAATAACACCATTCCCTTCAAGATATTTAGAGGAAAATGATGTATTGGCTTGGTGCACACAACCTGCATTTTCATTAATCAAAATAACACTGGTTATGCAATAAAGCACACGTGTAATGTGAAATATTGTAGAATCAGGCATTTTCTCATTCTGTCCATTGCCACTAATACAGGTTTAATTAGGCTTAACTATGTCCACCTTTGTAAGAATGGGGGAAGTGGAATACTTTCTGTGTCCCTGGACGTATGCCCATAAAGGCCTCTGTCTCCAGAGGGGTGCATTGTCTTACTCTTGCATGGGTGCTGGTTGGTCTGATTTGCCCCATACATGTAAAAATTCAATGTAATTCCTTAGGCAGCCTAGGTTTCAACCTTTTTTATGGCATAAAATTGACTAATTTTAAGGGCCCTTATTTGTATATGGCTTCTGCTTAAAAATACACATTTTGTTATATTAGTTAAATTTAGGTAGAAGCTAAATTTTTTGTGTTGGTCTTGTTGTATAAAAACAAACTTAATTGACCCCAGCAAGTATTATATTTTTTTATTTCAGGTTGTCACCATGGGCCTTTTCCGCACAATTGCTTTGTTCTACCTGGGAAGTTTTGATAGTATTGTTCGTCGATGCATGATGCAGAAACAAAACTGCCTAAAAGTGGAAAAAACAGACTGATAGCCTTGGGTGCTGAGAACTATTTAAACTGCTTGCAGCTTTGAAAACAAATAACCTAAATATATAATTTTCCCATCACCCAGTTACTCTACACTTTCAGCATCTGTGAAAAAAAATATGAAGTGAGTGTTTCTATGCAAACTGTACTGATAGCACTTTAAAGTATGATTTTGTGTTGGTAAGACAGTAAGTATGGGATAAAAAGATGGATTTGTATACATTTTTTTTTTGTAAATTGTCATTAAAATGCCAATATAACATTTAAAATACACACTTTAATTGTTTATTTTGAGGTTAAAACACTATTTGCATATAAATAAAATATTTTGATGAGGTGCTCCTCACCTGTGTACTCGCCACTAGTCACTCTGCAGCCCAGTACATTACCGCTGCCACAAGTACATTATGACAGTGTCCTGTATTATGCGAACATTTCAAGATCTTCCCCATCAGGGAAGGCTTCCGTTTTGTGTTTATTTCCCCCTATTCTGAAAGGGTAATGTTGTCAAAGATTATAACCAAGGAGAGCTTGAGTCTGATAGAAGCTCCGTATGTAGATGTTATATAGGTATCTTTCAGACAGATGGGAATAGCTGGAGACCAAGTCCCCAGCATGTTCTCTTGTATACCATTAATCCCTCGTCTGATTTCCATTACCAAGGTAAAAAATGGGTGCTTAAAACTGATTCTTGAAGTAGTAAAGTAGCATCCGCAGCAATCTACAAATTGAGTAAATTTATGGTCGCATTTCAAGTTTGTATCATGTAGTTACCTTTAAAAATTGTGTTCTGGGTATTGATGACTGCTCGGTGCCTGTGCCTATTTCTAAATGTTTTGTATGCTACATTTACACCATAAAAGTAGTTCTGAATTCTTCAGTAACAGCAGAGGTAAACACGATGAAATGTGGAGCATAATTACAGCTCTACACTGAAGGAGAGAAAATGTTTTGGAAGGATGCCCAGTAATGCCAAAGGGGCATTCTAGCTACAATGTTAAAGCCTTAACATTTGTGTGCATGTCTTACAGCTGCAGATGACTATACAGTGTATTCCTAGTTTTCTTTATCCAACATGCGCTCAACTAAATAAAAAGTTAGAGTTTATACACTAACTTGCCGTTTTGCAAATTAACTATTTCAGCTCTGTCTGAATGTATTGTGAAAGGCAAAACTAACGTGGCTGTGCAATACTTACAGGAGAAAGTTGACATGGTGGGGCATTCGTTTTCCATAGTAAAGGAATGCTTTCATGTATAAACTGGATTTGTTTTGAGTCACACGACCCTCAACACACAACCTTGTGTAGTATGTGCATCGGTGGACGATATAAATTATACCTGTTATATGCTCTTATTTAAAGCAAATTATATACTACAGTAAAATTTTAAGTTGGAGTTTTTACTAGAGTCAGAACTAATACAGACAATTGGAAATAGCCATAGCTGGCCAAAAAAAAATATATATATATTTTAAAAAAGTTTCAAAATGGTCACGAAGCCCAAAATGTTCCTTCTAGTACTCTAGTGTCTATAAGAACACTTGAACTCTTAGTTAAAAATATAAAAGAGTATGTAGTGATATGTTTTTTTAGAATAATGTTCAATGGCTTTTTTTTTTTTTTTTGACAATATTTTTGACAATATTTTTTTGTAAAAAGTGTAACAAGAGATGTTTCTGTGGATGGAGCTGCCAACAAATAAATGCATGCCAGTCTAGGATAAAGGTAAATTTATATGAAGTATTGACTCCAGGGAATTTCCCTCCACTTTGTTCTAGAACAGTTTAAATTGGAACGTTTTTTTATATTGCATTCTTAATATAATGTGCAAGCATATAGATATACTTCTATTAGAAGTGTTGATTTCAAATTAGAAGGAAGTCCCTGCTGCCATGCCTGAGCTACACAAGGACTTTGTGGTGAAGTGAAGATGATCAGGTTGACCCAATATTATATCGCCTCTCCTGTTTCATTGACTGTCCGAGATCTGTAGGAATTTCAACTGCTATGACATGAAGGCTGTAACTAAAAGAAATGCCCTCTATAACCAGTAAATGTCTTGCACCGCTAACACAATATCTGTCACTATACCGTGTGTATAGGTCAAAATATGGCCACTTTCAATATCCGACTCTTAATAGATTTTTGTGTCTTCGTATTTCTTGTATATAAAATGAAATGCGTTTCATTCCCCAAACGTGCTTTAACTGCTACATCATTTTTCCTAGTAAATTTCTTCCTTGGCTTCTGTGCATTTAAGACTCTTGTGCACCCTTGGTAAATTTCATATACCAAAGAATATTTAAAATAGAGGCAGTGTAGAACTTTATGTGGAGACTGGTTTATATATTTATATTGTAAACATGGTAAAGTAATAAAATCAGTTATAGTGTGAAAACATAAAGTTAAAAAATTAACTAGTGCCTGATGAAGTTCAAATTAGGTCTCCAAATCTTGTATACGACCGATCAGCCTCCATCAGGAACCATTTGCCAACCATAGAATTAAGATGTAGAACACATTCTTTGTTTGCAAAAGTCTGTACTCACTACATTTTGAATAGCATAGGAGAGGATTTAATCATATGCTCAAGATGCTGACACCTTTTATTTGCAACTTTCAATGTTCATCATATTGTGAAATATTCAATATAGCATCTTCATTAGTTAAGCCAGTAACACGTTTTGCCTGTTATTGTCAACCAAGTATCAGGTGTATGTTTTCTTTGCTTTTCTTCTGATGTGAATATTTTTATACAGGTCTATCTAGAATGTGTTTCTGCTTTGCTTCTGTGTCAAACATATTATTTCAAGAGAACCTTATTTTTTAATTCTGGAAAATAAAGGTATATATGACGTGCCTACTTTTTGTTCTGTGTTTTTCTTTGGTTTTTTTTGTTTTATATGACATAAATTGCATATGTTATTTACTTGAGGAACAACTTGGAATAATGTTTGTCAATGCCCCTTAGAATTGTAGAAGCAAGAGCAAAGCTTTACTGTGGTAGAATACCTTACGATTTGCTTGATCTAATAACAATTTTGAATATAATGAAAATAGCACAGATTCTGAACTTCAAAGGCAGCGAGCCCCTTTCTTATGGCTCTGTTTGTAAATGTGTTAATCCTTGGGAGTCTCAAATTAAATAGTGTGTGCAAAAACAGTCTACAAAATAGGTTATTTTCACTTGGGCTGTATTAGCCGTGTAGGAAGTGGAATGAGCGTAAAGTATTGTCTCACAACAGGACAACCTAACCAAGGGCAAACAAAGGTGTATAAAACATTCATAATTTAAATGATGTATACTTCAGAGAACCAGAATTACTTATATAACTTAGGGTTCCCAACTGCACAAATCTTTTGTGTGGTTTTCTTTCAATATATATATATATAATCTGGCACTAACACTCAATCTGTCACCACCCTACTATGTGTCGGTCCTCGGGAGTCCCTCTGCCTCGCCAGGGCCAGAATCTGTCTGGGCACCTTGTATAAGCAGGGCAGACGGGGTGGAGCCACTCACCCCACCTTCGTTCCCTCTGCAACAGGGGCTGTCCCAAGCAGCTGGTGCTATAAATCCCCAGACTGTTTGCTGCTCACTGACAGACTATTCTGAAGCCAAGCATTCAGTAGTTCTTCCTGTGATCCTGCACCCCTGTGTTGATTCCTGGTTTATTGACTTACTCTCTGGATCTGTGATATTGTGTGCCTGCCCCGACCCAATATTGTCTGATCATGGCTTTGTCTCTTCCCTTATTGGACTTTTTGCATTTGTTGGACTTCCAGTGTGTTGCTGCTCCTTGCCATTGGGTTCCAGATCAACCAAGTGGGACTTGCCCTGTCACAGATGTGTCCCGTGACAAATACCTTTGATGTTTAATCTTATTACAAATAAAAGTTATTTATCCCCTTAACGTCCATTGCCGGGTCAGGCACGTCATGCAAAACGGTCACTTAACGACCTATGACGTGCCTGACATGTCATGAGACTTAAACAAGCTTAGAAAGTGATCAACAATCGCTTTCTAAGCTTAAACCGAGATCAACATCATGGGCCATGTCTGGCCCCTCCCCGGGGCGTCAACATCCGCCATACATTGTATGGCGGCGGACTCCCGTCTTAAAAGCTTTTAGGAGGCGATCAACGATCACCTCCTAAACTTAAATGGTGTCGCTGGAATGCCTCGATCAGGAGGCATTCAGCGACACCAAACACTTACCCCAGGACGGGCTGTGACCGCTCCGGAGAGCGGTCACAGCTGCCGGTGATCTTAACCATCCGCAAGACGGCGGCCACCCTGTAAAAAAAAAAATAATAAAGTTGGAAAACTTCACTGGATGGTCTCCAGACCCTCTAGAGAACTGTGGCTCCACTTGCAGGTTGAATACAGGTATTGCATTCAACCATGCGAGTCAATGGAGCCAGGCTTTCTAATCACTATGTGATTAGTAAAATATTTAAAAAAATAAAAAAAAAGCTCAAAAAAACATGGTAACGTTTAAAAATTATTATGCATCAGAGGAACTATCTAGTCCCAGCAAAATGTAAAAAAAAAAAAAGTCCAAAAAGAATAAAATAAAAAAATAAAGTTTATTATGAGCAAGTGCTAAAATTAGCGCTGTATCGTTCCAAAAATCCTGACATGGAAAAATTTAAATAAAAGCATTTCAAATATCCAAGGGGTGTCTAATATAAAAAAAATTAATAGTTTGATGGGGTAAATTGGAGTGGCCGGGCTCAAAGATAGGGCATAGGCACAGACTGACCGAAATGGGGGAAAAAAAAGCGCATTTCCAAAATGTGTCATTTTAACCCCAAACACCAGACAAACCCATACATGTGGGGTATGACTGTACTCGGGAGATGTTCCTGAACACACATTGGGGTGTTGTTTGATAGTGACGTATACCAGGAGCTATACATTCATAAGTACAATTTGTGCAAAAAAAATACTACCACAAAGTGTGGCAAAGGCTGGTGGTGCAATCTGATGCATGGAAAGGGTTAAATACTACCATATTAAGTACCTTGGGGTGTCTAGTTTTCAAAAATATATGGTATGATGGGGTAAATTGAATTAGCCGGCTTCAAAGATGGTCCTATTAGGACATGGGGGCAGAATGACCAGATGTAAAAGTTCCAAGTTAAAAAATGTGCACTTCCTAAATGTGGCGTTTTACCTCCCAAACAACCCGACAAACCCATGCATGGGGGGTATGACTGTGTTCGGGAGATGTTGCTGAACACATATTGGGGTGTTGTTTGAAAGTGTTGTATACCAGGAACTGTAAATCCATACCTGAAGTGCAATTTTAGCGATAAAAAACACAAAATAAATTACTACTAAAAAGTTTAACAAAGACTGGTGGTAGAATTAGTGCACGGAAAGAGTTAAAATTCTAGCATTTGAAATACCTTGGGGTGTCTAGTTTTCAAAAATATATGACTTGATGGGGTAAATTGCGTTGGCCGGCTTCAAAGATACCCAAAATAGCACATGAGGGGAAGAATTACCAGATTTGGAAAAAATGGTTTTGAAATAGCAAAACGTTACTTGTACTTAATGCTCCATAACGTGCAGAAAAAGCAAAAAAAACATAAAAACATTGGGTATTTCTAAACTCAGGACAAATAGTAGAATATATTTAGTAGGTTTTTTCATTAGCTTTTTTGGATGAGTAAAAGATTTTTGGGGTAAAAGTCAGAAAATGTGGGGTTTTTTTTACGTTTTTCATCATATTTTATTATTTTTTTTTATGGGAAATTAGATAATATGATCAAAACAATGGTATCTGAAGAAAGCCTTTCTTGTCCTGAAAAAAACCAACATATAATTTGTGTGGGTTCACTAAATGAGTGAGGAGAAAATTACATCTAAACACGAACACCGCAAAAGTGTTAAAACAGCCTCGGTCCCAATGGTACAAAAGGTAAAACACAGCCTGGTCCTTAAGGGGTTAATATACCAATGGATGGTCTAGCTTGTTGTCTCTTTTTTGCATCTGGTATAGTGATTTTCATGCCTGGTTGGGATTTCTTTATTTCTCTTTATCACAAATATTATTTTAATAAATTAGTGAGGAACAACCCCAATGTATTTATATGTTTCAGATATATCAACATTTTGCACACAAAAAAAGTAAAAAATGAAAAAGAGAACATAAAAGATTGTATATAGTTACATAATTGCAAAGTGTTCGTATGTGTGTATTTATTAATTTATTATTTCTGACTCTGAGCAGAAGTTTGGCTGGGAACTTAAACGGGCAACTGTCTTAAATCTACTCTGGTATGCGTGAAGACAAGTAGATGGCGCCAAACAAACATTTAAAAGGACCTTCACTTCAGAGAAAATACTACTCCTGATGAAGCCTTATACGGCGAAACGCATTGAGTGACTTTTCAAGGACTTTTTATGATATAATTTTATTTTATCTGTACTTTTATTTGTATTACCACTTTTTATGTTATTTTAAATACTTTTTAAAGCTGCAGTTGATATGGATCCAGCTGGCTGCTAATTTAGAATAAATATTTCTTTTAATATACCTTATATGTGAATAGTGGTTGGTTTTTAGACACCACACACACATTGGTATCTCATCATTGGACTCTTCAAAGCAGAAGGATATACAGACGCGACCAGATTATCACCAGAAATTACGAGCATCTTGACACTTATTTAAGTGTAAGTATATTTCCACTTGTTGCGTATCTAGCGCCATATACATAACACACTATTGGATCTTTTTCTGGTTTGTCTTCTCGGTTTATATCCTGGCATATGGACCTCAAGGCCCTTTCTATGACGCACTGAACTACATCAATACACTGTGAGTGGGAAATCTGCGACACGCAGGGCAAAACATACTGTTTTACTCCTACACTATATATATTTTTTCTTTGTTTTATTTTGCATTGAATGGAACACACGAGCGCCCCCTAGTGGACTTTTTTAAATCTACTCTGGAACAGGTTTTACACAAAATACACAATAACACGCCCATTAGAATGCCTGGTTTTGTCCAGGCTTATAGGGAACATACCATAGGTGTACATTATTCGTAGAATTTTTATGCTTATGGCTTAACGGGTTTGGGGGTTGTGAACGGGGGCAGGAGGGTTATACTGGGTATATGTTGTGTTAGGGCAATGGGGTGTAAGGTTTTTCTTTCTTTTTTATTATCTTTTTGATAGATTTTTTTTTATTTTTTGTATTTTTTTATATATACATTAAAAAAAAAAAGGTTAGAGGTCCTCTTAGGGACCTCTTGAACATGTTATTAATGCCAGTGATGTCACAATGACATCACTTAGCTCACTTTATTGTTTATTTGTATTATTTTAGTGATTTAAAAAAAAAAAAATTAATCACTTCCGTGCTGGCTTCTGCTGTCACGAGGGAGTCCAGGCTGTCAAACGACAGCCTGATGTCCCGTGCAACGGCAGGGATGTGTTCCTGCCTCTGCAAGAAGGGCAGGACGTACC
Organism: Spea bombifrons; assembly: GCF_027358695.1. NCBI lineage: Eukaryota > Metazoa > Chordata > Amphibia > Anura > Pelobatidae > Spea > Spea bombifrons. The sequence goes on from NC_071091.1 coordinate 51,950,412, forward strand.
AGTACGTCCATAGGGGATTCTTGGGATGCGTTTTTAGGACGTACCGGTCAATAGGGGACTGAAGGGGTTAAAAAGGGCCTTAAGTAAATGGGGAAAATGTCTATTATCTCACATACTTATTCTTATAATTTTCTTATATATATTGAGATAATCTGCACGTTCTGCATTTACATTGATTGAAGATTGAAGTGACTCACATGTTGTCAAGAATGTTTGAAAATTCACTGTGTGAGAAATGTTGCTGAGTTTGCAGCACCTTTATGGTTGTTCTAGATCACAAATTCAATATTTGTTTACACTTAAGTACATTCTTTCCTTTTTGTATACACTTACATACAGTAACTAATGCTTGTCTCTTCCTCTGTAAATGTTGAGTGGCCAGAGTGAAAAAACCCACAAGTTATTGGACCCATCAATCATAGCCATAATCAGCGACAAGATGCATGAAACAGGGAATTTTCATTAAAAAAAAAGTTTGTACAAATCCAGTATAGTACTTAATACACAGGAATATAAGTATGTGTAGGTACATTACAGCTGTCCTTGATTTTTATAGGTGATGGGATGCACGAGGAGAATAAATATCTTGAAGAAGAATGCATCATGTATATTCGTGATTTTTTTCTTCCCAAGTAACCCACCATTTAACTGGATTATGACCTTGAGAAATGATCTTTGGTGGCCAGATGCATCAGCCTCTTTCATCCTGAAACCTGATGTTCCTCCTCCAGACACACTTGCTGCGTGGGGAGGTTTTAGAATGGCTTGGCAACAAATTCAACCACCCATGTATTTCCTTCTCAGTTTACACCAAGATCAATACGTTTACACACTATCCTTCTCTTTTAACCTAGAGCGTTGGCATCATATAAATGATTACACATTCACACTGATCTCCCCTGCATATAACTCAATATGGACTCAGGAAAAAAGATCAGGTATGGAATGCAGGCAGTCATTTAGGGGAGCTCCCCTTATGCTGCGAACACCCACGTGAGACCTGCGGGTGCTGTGAAATCCAAGTAGTCACACAACCCCTGTGGTGTTCAGTTACAAACTGCCCTTTCCTCCCTCATTGACAAGCTTCAAGCTGCCCGTGCTTGATTCTGCAATTGGAAACACATGTAAGAGTGAATACTAGCCTTGGAATGGATGTTATCACATTTACAGTGTGTGGGATATGTACAAAGAATAGCTTTGGTCCAAAAAGTAGCGATCAGTAGGATCATTCTACTGGTGGCTATAGTGGTTACCCCAATTAGAACCAGGATATCCCCTTTAAGTACAGTGAATTATTTTTGGATATTTACATGAAAATCAATAAATGTCATTTCTAATTTTAAATACTAATGAGTTAGTAATGACAGATGTAGCAGGTATTGAGCTGGACTGATCCTTGAAAAAATGGACGGAAATGATGAAGTATTTTGATTACATAAATAACTACAATTTAGTACAGTCAGACCACTACATCTTTCCTGTTCGAAGACATGACGATATTGCTTGTATGCATTGTAATTGCTTTTGTAAACATCAACAATTCCCAGTGATTTGTGCGCAAACATGTCCATAGCTTTGTAATGCAATACACTGTAGGATTGGTATAGATGTGGAGTGTAGTACATGTTTTAGATCTATACTAATGCTGTTTTGTTAGCATGAAGTGAAAATCTTTCTTTAATATATACTAAGAGTCCTTGTCTTCGGTGACAAAAAAAATTATGCACTTTCAAAAAAAAACTTTCCCAATTATTAAAATTTTGTTCTAACATGGTTTTGGATTCCTTTGATACCTAAATATGTTTTAAGATGGAAATAGTTGTCATGTGTTTATTTGTTAAAATATTTGGAGATTAGCCTGTAATTTTTATTCTGCAAGTTATGAGAAGAACTTAGATGGGATATTACAGCGTAGATGTTCTTGAGTATAGTTAATGAAAGCAGTGATGGAAGAAGTTTTAATGCATTGTGCAGGAGCTTCATTCCTGCTCAGCTCCCGTTGACCTGAATTGAAGTGCTAGACAGTGGAGGTAGAAAAAGAAGAAAAATAATGGGTCTGAAATCAAATTTTCTAAAACTCCGGTAAAAATGCAATTAATCTCCATTACAATTTTATGTTCTACATAAATTAAAGTATGATCAGTTAGAACCTTGATTTCAAGAAATATTGTTATATGGTCAGGCCTCAGAGATCATGGTGGCCCAGGAGAACTTCAGCTCTTCTCCAACTGCCTTCATAATGGGAAACCACACATAAATTCCCTCTATGTATTATTCTCTGCCACTTCTCCAGAAAGACAGCTCCGCTTATCTACCGCCTCCCAGTAAAAAGTAAATATACTAACATTACAAAGGGATAAATATAATTTACAATTTATATGTAATGGAAAAGTTATGTGACAAATTGTTTGTATGTACAATACTCTGCCTCTCAGCATCCTAGCCTGACGGGATAAATAGAAGCGGACGAAAAGTGGAACATGTTACTATGGTCGCTGGAACACAGGGGCAGCTTCCTGTAATTGCACGTGCATAATTATTTACTTTAACAAAAAAATGCTCAAAATATACAATAATAATACAACCTTATTTATTAACAAATTATAACGATAACAATAATATACTTATTTACCAACAAGATAAAGAAAAACTGTAAATGCTCGTTAAACTCATCCGCCAAAATGAAAGCATTATGTGAGCTATAAATTATGAACATTTGTGTAATATTGCCTCAGGCAAACTTCAAATAGAAATTGGACTAGGCCAAATGTGGATGGCAGATTTCATTTTTAAGGCATTATAAAATAGTTTGAGCAAGGCCTTCCAAATGTTTATTATTATTATTATTATTTTATGCACTGGTGTGTGCTGCTGAACTGCGCTGTGGAATATGGCGGTGCTATATAAATCAATAAATAATAATAATAAATTGTTACTTTATGGGAAGCTTGTGAGCAGGGCCTTCTTTTAAGTAATGAGTAGCTTTGTCAGTTTGTCAAACCCTTTGAATTTGCTGCAGCGTTGAATTTACTGCTGAGTGGATTGTTGGCGATATATAAATAAAAGATAATACAAATAATAATAATACTGTATTCCAAATATTTTTGTTAAAAAAAGAAGGCTGTGTATACATTCGTGTGACCTGTAGAGGGCATTGTTTATTTAAATTTCAAACGGCATGCGCACTTCCAGTGCAAGAGAAGGAAATAATTTGGAGTCAGTCCGCCCCAGGAGAAGCAGAAGGCATTCCTGGCTTCACACAGGACAGCAAACAACGGATAGAGCAGCGTCCCGCCTCCTGCCAGCCGCTCTGTTCTACATGGACGTAAGACGAAGCCAGGAGCGGCAATAAAATGAAACTAAATGACACACACCCCCCTCGGCTTCCTTGCCCTTTTGTTTTACAACCTACTTGGTAATAGGTTACTGTGCAGAAATCATTCCTGTCTTGGAGGGTCAGTTGTTTTGTTTTGTTTTTCTTTTCGCCATCGCTTATCAGCATATGTGTAGGTGTAGTGTGTGTGTGTGTGTGTAGGTGTAGTGTGTGTAGGTGTAGTGTGTGTGACCCAGAATTGATGGCAGTGCACACACTGCTGCAGGATCTCAGATCAGAGCACAAGGATTGCAGTTTAGGTTCTCATGCTGTTTCTGGGTGGCCTCACAAGCATTTGCTTTGCAGGGATGCTTGTGTGATGTCTGGACCCTCTTCCCCATGCATCTCATCCCCTGCAAGGATTTAAAGCCGTGGAAAACCAGCTTTCGTGGAAGTTTCATGGATTCAAATGAACGGGGAAGTTCAATGCCAGAGCCTTATTTGGGGAAGCAAGTGAGTATGTGCATGTCAACATGTATACCTATCTAGTTTATGTGTTTCTTCCTTAAAAAAATCCAACAATATCTATGAATGTATCAAAATATCTGTTCATATGTTATCTACATCTTTGTGTGTGTATATATAGATGTTTATACTTGAGCGTATACATATAAATGCGTTATATAATAATATAATATATATAATAATATATTATATATTAAATATATACTGGAATATATATATATATATATATATATATACGTATGTGTATTTTTAAGGTTGCTGTGCTTCATTTGTATGAGTAATGATCTTCATTTGTGTTCTGCCCGTCTGCATTCATAAAGTTGCGAGTGACACCCGTGGAAAGCCGACACGGGTGCGAAGTTTAAATCAACTGTGTTTATTTATATTGCAGCATCAAGAAGGGAATGTCCCTGAAAATCTAATAGCGAGAACACCTTTCCGAGGGAAATTACAGTAAAGCTTGTGTGCTCCAGTGGAAGGAAGAGGAGGAGGAGGAATGCAGATAACGTAGAATGAAAGAGCATCAGTGAACCAGTGCACACAACAACTGAAGTATAACGGTTGAGCTCGTATTTTGGGGGTTCTTTTTCTTGTTATATTTCGGGTCAAGGTGAGCTGGGATTTTTTTGTTTTGATATAATTTTTTTTTTACCAATTTCCTACCAACCATAGCTGGAAACCATGGCTCATCCCAGGAGAGGAGGGTACGACCACCGGGACATAGTTGTTAAATACATTCATTATAAGCTGTCACAGAGGGGCTATGAATGGGAAGATGGAAGTCAGCAGGTTACTGTTGATCTCCAGGATGCTTCTGCTGCTAATAATAACCATTCTAATGGTGAAGAGATGTCTGCCGCCCCTGGTGATTCGCATGGACAACCTCACGTTTCACCCCTGTCTGCTGCTGCTTCTTCCTTAAATAATGTATCCCAAAACTCTCCAACCACACCTGTAGACAATACACCTGCTGCTGAAAGCCACTCTGCATCTGCTGCTTCTACAGTTTCTCCAGCTCAGGGTGAATGGAACGGTCCCCAGAGAAATCGTAATGGTGATTCTGGCCGTAATCAAGCGGAGGATGATAACGATGAGGAAGATGCCCTTTTGCGTCCAGTTCCCCCAGCATTGCTTCAGACGCTGAGCCGAGCAGGTGATGAGTTCTCTCGCCTGTACCAGCAAGATTTTAGACAGATATCAGGGCTTCTTCATCTTACTCCGTCAACAGTTCGCCTCCGCTTTGCTGCTGTGGTAGAGGAGCTCTTCCATGATGGCATCAACTGGGGTCGAATTGTGGCCTTCTTTGAATTTGGAGGTGTCATGTGTGTAGAGAGTGTGAACAGAGAAATGTCTCCGCTGGTGGATTCTATAGTTGGTTGGATGACAGAGTACCTAAACAGACATCTGCAAAACTGGATTCAGGAACAGGGAGGATGGGTATGTGCAATTCGTCCTTATTTTTTATATTTATAAGATTAAAGTGACGTTATCTGTGGATACTGGTATCTACAAGCAATGAGTGACTGTAATTTTCAAAATGTTAAGGGATCTTAAATTTGGCAGAGTTCAAATGCTGTTACTATAGTAACTAAAGCCTGCACACAGTAGCTTTGGAAAATTGGAAACTGAGTAGGTATCAAACTGATATTCAGTGTTATGGTAGAGAAGCTTCTCACAGCATCACCGTGAGACATTATTAATTATTGTTTATCGTTTTATATCTTTGAATGAAAACACAGTTCTTCTTCTATAAGTGTTCGGGGATTTATTTACTTAATAGTAAATTGTGAGTTGCAATGAAGTTAAATATTGCCCCGGACTACGTTAACTATTTACTATAAAGGGTCAATGCTGGTGAGTTTCTCCCACACAGGTGGTCCTGCGTTGTGGATAGTTACCGCAGCAAGATAGAATTCACAACCCAACTCCCCTATAACTCAATTACATTCATAGGTGTATTTATACATAAATATTTTATAATAGATTTTAAATTCACTTTTTTTTTAAGACAAACACACCTGTCGTTTCGTAGGTAGCATTCTTCACATTTTCAGCTTTTTGTGGAAAAACTGTTGGGTATAATACTCAAAGCTTAACTCAGAACCTACGTGCTGGGTAACTTTACATCGATGTCATGTTGTTTTCCACCTGTGTCTAATAGGCACCCCTAAGTGTCATAAAATAAGTGGGAAAGTGAGCGTTATCGGTGAGATTCTGCGGTATGTTTGGCTGAAACGTCTGCCAAACAATCCTTCGTCGTTTATTACACCTCTGATGTGAAGCATTTTTGAAAGATTGGGCTACAAACACATTGGGAAACAAAAATGTTTTTTTCCTGGTCGCATTTTGCCTTTTTTCCCCACTATAAGCGAAGATTTTGATACTGTGTGGGTTTAAACATTTTTTGCATAGCTTTCATGTTAATGATCCGTATCTAGATTAGACCGATTTGCATATGTGGATCTCGGCACATGCTAGAAGCGTGAGAAATGCAGAGGGTTAAAAGGGTTAGGCAAATTATTGAAACATGTGTTTCAATAATTGTACGAGATGATAAACGGACTTTAAAATGCAAAGTCTTTTGCTAGATGGTTTGCTAGATGGTGTTAAAGCAATTTCACTTGCATCGGAAAAGACAAGGCTCCAAACGAATGCATGCTAATGCATATGTAATTATGTAAATTAATGAATATATGTCTATATGAATATATAATCTAGTGATTTGGGCTTTTTTACGCCATCTGCATCTATGCATTTACAAACTTCTATTCGGTCTCATCATTTTATTATACTTCAGACTTTGTTGACGCATTCTGAATAAACTCTGATTGTAATAACTATCATCTAGAAACGCATGCATTTCTTAAGAGACATGGGTATATGCACATAGAGCTATGTTAAAGTCTATAATTAAATCCTATACAGAATCCTTATTGCAATTCAAGCAGTGTGTACACGTTCATACATACAGCTGTTGTGATATGGCTAGCAAAATGTTAACGCCTGTTGACTAATTAAAGTTCAATTCGGTGTCCCTGCGGTCTAATAGTTAATCACATTGCATAGACGCAATCCAGCTCCCCAATTTAACTATACGTTTTTTTTTATAGCAAATCTGTAAGCGGTGTTTTGTATTCCTAGTCGAAGCCAAATATGTGAAGTGTGTCTCGCACAGTAAAGTAAATGATTTGACTCAATGTTATGGTATTCAGTGGCTCTTGAAAATCACATGTTTTTCTTTTCCTTTTTGAAAAGACTGTATATAGTAGATGCAAACACGATTTATCCCTTTGCCACAACTTAACTGAGGTGATTGTTTTGCAGTGGTGTACACACCTGTACATATGACGTTGGTAACACGTTTGGTTTTTGGTAGCGTAGATTAGATATCTGAAGCAAGGCTCATTTGCAATTCTTTCTGTTGACTTATGCATTGTTACCATCTAGCGTCAGATTAAAGAGATATCTGCTGCTGGGATATGTAGCTCTTTTCCCAAAATTCTAAATATCATATTTATTGAATTAAGTATGATAGTTGACCGTCATACTTGACCGTGGGTTTGTAGCGCCTGTCGTAACGAAACATCCACTGAGTTGGTGCTTAAGAGATGTTCATCTGCATCATGCACAGAGTTACATGAGACATCTACATCTCATTGTAACTGTTGTATACTTAGATTTTCAACCTTGTTCTTCTTATATTATATCCAGACTATGTGTAATGACTGTGTTACCTGCTTCGAGGGGGAACTCCCACCCGATTACAATCTGAGAGGATTGGTAGCTGCCTTGAATCTTTCTCACTGTAGAATAAAGGACTTGTTTTAGAAATGGGCTTATAACCCTTCCCAAATTATGGGGGTTGAAACAACAACAGGAACAAACCCCCATGCAACCGACAATTTTATGTTGTTTTTCTGTTTAATGAAAAGCAGAAACCTCCTTTATTTACCTGGTAGACCTAAGAGCAATGTTACTGAAGCTATTATATGCGGACAACAAATAAGACATTCCAAGATACTGAGGGCATTTACAGTATGTAATGTATGTAGATTATTATTTTGTTTACTTTATTGTTATTTCTTTCTTTTGTTTAAAAACCAGATGATTATTCAAAAGCATAACTACATTGAGAAACAAAGTTTATTTACCATTACATATTATAGTTGGACAGTTTGTGAAAAACCTCAATATTTACTATGTATTTTATCATCTTCCTGATTCCAAACTGATTGTATACCACAGGAAGAACCTCATTAGCACATTTCGAAAAACATCTTTAGAAACATCATCTTCTCAGTTCAGTAGCAATGTAAGTCTGTATCATGAAATGTGGTTCGCAAACTGCAGCTTGCTTGCACCTAATTGCAAAATGAGAAATATATAGAAGAGCAAGTGGAAATACTTATTGTTAATCAAACCAAAAATCCTGGAAAATATGCATGCTTAGGAACTTCCCAGCAAAGGCTGCTTGAAGTGCTCCCTCCTTAGCTCAGTATAGAAGGCAGAGAAGAGTTGGGCTAGCCCCATTTCTATAAGAGCAAGAGAGTGACAAGGACCAAACACTGCTTTCCAACCTGGAGATTGAAGCCTTTAACCCCGAGTCCCCAAGAATTGTCGCTTTGCCTGGAAGACTCTGGGTGAAACCTGGCAAGTTCCCAGGTGTGAGAGTATGCTATCGTGAGAGATGTAACTCTCACAGCCCTTAGTGAACAACATTAGGATCAAAGGTAGATGCTCTCCACCATATGAAACCTCATTATGTCTCCCTGGATGTTGGTGCAAATGTCAATTCTGGGATGAAAGGCCAAACCAGGATCAAACTTCTCAAAAATAGGACATTTTGCTTACGTCCCCAAAGTTGGGACTTTGGACAAGCAGTGTGCCACTCAAGTATTAAAATATTCAGTAGTTTATTTCAAGAGAAGGGCTTGTGACATCTCTCAGCTGTAACACGTGGAATTCTGTCAGCTGCTATGTTCTTTTCCCTCAGGTCAAACCGGTAAATATGTACCTAACATATGGAAAGTGAGAAGGTTGCATTTGTTGTTTTCAGAGAATACTAAAACGTTAGGTCTAATACCACTGCTTTACAAGGAAGAAACCATGGATTTCCTATATTCTGGGTAATTCTTTGTTAGCTTTCTCTGTAGCCTTGTCATTGGCAGAAAATGAGTCAAATTGATTAAAAGTGCTGTTTTCAAAATGATAAACAGATGTGAAAGTGGCTGCCGTTAATGGGCTAGATAACATGATCAGCGCTCATTTGATTGAACACGATTCCACAGTTGAGTCAATATTACCTGATAGACCAAAACAAGATTATTGTAGAATACAATAAAAAAGCAGACACAATGTGATAGCTCAAGGCTTTTATCTTGAAATCAACAACATGAAACCTCATCAACACTGAACCACGAGCTAAAAGCAATGAGCTTTTCAACATGAAACAGAATTGCTTTGTGTTATAAGCCTGCATTATAACTTTTATGGAACGAAGAGCTGGTTTCTTTTAGGTACAATAAGGTTTGGGGAGTATAGAAGAGTCTACATTATTTTAAAGAAGACAGGCAAGAGCGCAGTGCCCCCCTAGCATAAATTACAGTTTTTGTCTGCATTAGCCGGATCAACGGTGTTCTGGTTTGAATTCGCCAAGCTATATTGTTTGTTCAAATGTGCTATCTTATGCTCATTAAATATATCTTGCCTGGAAAGCACCACCACCTGTTTAATTTTGAAAGATAATTGTACATCTCTTCTATTTAACCCTTTCAATCAGGAGAGCTAAAACAGGACCATGAGACTGCAGCTTCTCCTGCACGTAGTTGCTTTTTTTTTTTTTTTTGTATTTTTTTTTAGTAGGCTTAACTAAGCCTAAGCTACTAAGCTAGGCCTATAAAGGAGCATGTCCATTTCAACCTTTATCTTCTCTTTGTTGGTTCCTTCTATGTGAACCAGATTCCAAATCCCTAGACAAAGGGGATGCAATGATTTTAACTTTCTTAGTCAACAGAATAGGTAGCAATGATGATGGATATTCAGGAAAAGCCCATCGTCCTAATGGTAATTTGTTACAGAAGTAGTTTGGAAGCACAGCCCAGGCATTAACTGTCTCAAGGCAAGAACTTTGGGGTGGGGGGCATGAACTACAGTATGAAACCAGTGCTTACAAAAAAAAGTAACTTACCTTGTTCTCAAATTAGTTTCACCTGTTTTCTGTAATTAAATAAGGTGTTAGTATGGAAAAGCACCTTTTATGTTGGAAAGACTGGCACATTTCATTGTTATTATTATTTGTTTTATATAGCGCGATCATATTCCTGATGTATGAACTATGTTTCTGCAAGTCTATATGTTTTGTTTATCTATTATACAGCTTATGTAATATGATGGTGCCATATGAATCGGTAGATAATATTTCATGCATGCTTTTACTTGTATACATTTTAAACTAATTTGGGGGAAAAAATTAAATTTTTATTTTTTTAATTATGTATGTGCAGCCTAGCTTTGAATTGCTAATGGCGATTAAAGTGCATATGATGCCTGGAGTGTCGCTTTAAAAATAGCTGCTGATTGTAGAGAATATTTGATGTTACTGTGAAAATTCAATGATTCCCAGAAATGTTGTTGGTGCATATTAATCCCTGGAGAATTGGTGAGATGCCAGGCTCAGATCATGTGTGGATTATGTATTTTTTTTTTACTGCTAGCATGATTGTGGAACCAAATCTTATGGCTGCAATGTTCTAGGTAGGATCACTTGATTCTAAAAAAAAATGTTATAAAGAAAAATGGATCTCGCAGTACTAGACCAAGAAAAAATAGAATCTTTAGTCGATGTTGATACTTTAATTAAAAAAAGCTAAATGATTTTGAAAATTCAAGTATTTACTGCATGCCTTAGTGATTACTATCCTATCATCTTATATTATTGTAATAGATTGATACTTTTAACTGGAATCATTCTTGTTTTATCTAACAGAGGGTTTGGGAAGCATAGTATTTGACCATATCTACCAAACTCCTAATGTAGCTACCAGTTACATAAGAATGTGTTAATATCCGCCTGTCTCTCAGTCTTCACCACATGGTATCTTCTGATAAAACACCTCCTGAGTCACTATCGGCAGTAAATCTCTAGATATACAGTATGTTGCTAATACAAAGTCAGCAAGATATTGTCAACCAATGTACATTTCAGTTTTCTGCCTGACCAAAATGTTCCATACAGGTTCCACTTGAATTCATCAAAATTCATTATATGACCATTTATTTATAAATAATATTTAGATGTATTTATTGATATCTGTAGGCACCCCCAGTAAAGCTGATAAGGCCAATCTGGCAAATATTTACTTTTAGTTAATGAAGTGTGTGTGATCACTTGGCCATTCTTGGCTATCAGCTTGTATAGATTTTAATGGTGGATTCCATTGTGTTTTTAGATGCACGCAGATCTGTTTCAAAGCATTCTATCCCTTTATTTCATGAAAGCGTCAATGTCAATGTAATAGGAGAATAAGATGTGAGTCGTGCGACTAAACATGGTGATGAGCAATAGAATGATTGTGAAGAGTGAAAACACAGACTCAATATTAATGACTCAGTGACTCCTGTGTTGAGGGCTGCTGTCACTCAATTACTTTCTGGTTTTTCTCTTGCTGCCGATTGAATTATGTTAGAAAGCACAACTTGGCCACAAAGGGCAAGTTTTAGTCATATCTGATTCACTGAGCTGAGGTCACTGAACCATAGCAAGTCAATTGGTTTAACCTTTTGCTTCTGACACAATGAAGAGTGTGGCTATGTCATATCCAGTAAACTGTATGGAGGGTATTTAACCATTTTACGTGGTTACGTACGCCTCGGTAAAATATCTCAGACCTGTGTCTGACTTTAGTCATTTTCAATCTGTGCATGTTACACCATTAACATTTTATATCTCTATCAAATCTTATTCGTTCATGTGATATATAGGACAGATTTCCTTTGGTAATTAGTTTATTACAAATGCACAGGATAAACACATGTTGTTGCAAAGAAAAGGACCAATGGGAATCACAGAATGGCTGCACATAAGGAAGCAAGCAATGGGATTCATTGTGAGCATTCCTGGCAGTGTGGATGTCATCCTAAAAGTTGATACAATGAGTGGATGTGTAGAAAGTGGTAATGATGTCACAGGGATACATTAATTGCTTGTAACACATCTAAAGTCTGTGCCTGGACCGCTTTTCCTTCATCTGGGAACAAAAATTGTTTGCAGGTGACTTCCCGTGTCTCAAAATTACACAGACAAATAAAAGGTTTATGATTAGCTACATGTAATTCTGTGTATAATGTTAATATAGTCCCTGTAAGTCACCCTTACAGACTGCTAAGGTACGGGGGAGGGAATGTTTTTCTGGAAAGGATAGACAAATCTTATCGTCATTTTCTGTTTTCCTGGTCTTGCCTGGTTTCACATACATGAAATATTTATTGTTTTTTTTCTTTTAATCTACAAAACATGTTATCGAAGTCAGTTCTGCCTGCTCTGTTAGAGAGCATTAGGTAACAGATGGATACTTTTTTTCCACTAAACCATTCCTATAAATTTTTGTTTTCCATGGCGAAATTTTGGTCAGAGGACTATCTAGTTTTACAGAGCACTGGGCATGCAATGTTCCTGAGTATTTATCATCTAAGAGGCTTAAGTTCCTTATGAATTTAATATACTTTAATAATCTAGGGATTGGAGGAAAACCAAGTGATGATTGTAGATCAAGATATGTCACATGAAAGGCGAGCAAGAAACATTAATTAAAATAAAAGCAAAGCATGTGGCTGTTTAGATCTTCCTCATTAAAAGCTAAATGCAAAGTACGGCCTCTCTCTGTGCCAAGACTTCAACGTGAGTATTTAGGATTAGACAAATGCTGGAATAACATCTTGAGCCTGGGAAGATTTCCACTGTGGACCATATGAGACAGGAAAACTATAGATAACTGCCCAAAAACAAAAGATCTGTTGCTGAGATTTAAATTTGGGAAAGGTGGCCAAGAACAAGAAGATTGTACAGCATGATATGGATGTTATTTTGGATTTTTACTGCTGCTGGTTTGCATGACAATATGCCATCACATCTACACTAAATATTTCACTTTACCGTTCAGAAGTGTATTTTAGTTATTTCTCAGCAAAAACTATGCCCAGGAATAGAGGTCTTAATCGGGTGAGATACAGGGGAATGTGGCATAGTAATGCATTTATTGTCAAGCCTCACAATCCTCATTCTACCCTTAAAATATGTTCCATTATTAAGAGAGCAATAATAAATTAATGTGAACCAGAAGTTGATGGTGGCTCCCTGATGCACTGCTGCTCTTTGGGCAATTACAAGGAAGATCTTTGATCTCCCAATCAGCCCATTTACAATGGCCTAGCCAGGACAGGCTCCATATTACCTTGTACCTGGCACTGCATGTCCTTCTGAGGCAGGGTGAAGTGAAGACCAGAATGGAGAAAAGGTCTGGAGGTTATTCTGGGAGGCAGCTTGGGGCCCTGGGTCCACACACTGCATCTAGACATAGAATACCAACACCTATTCCGTGTACTGTTTATTTTAATCAGTAAACATTGTTACATGTTATTTTTGATGGACTCAATTGGGAAGTATTGGATTTGTAATAGTGACAGATCTGCGTTGAACCATAAAATACGTACCATGACAATTGTTTATGAAAGTACATTTCCACCTCATTTAAATCCCCTTATTTGCATTTGGCCCCACTAGCATGTTTTGGAAAATATTTTACGCTTACTATTGTTGACGGTGTCTCTTTGTTTCCCATGACTGAGAAACACTCATCAGGTAACAAGGCATTTCCTTTAGAGCATTTTGCAGTGCAGCAGGATAACATATGTGAAACCACAGTCTTCGCATACGGTTTTGTTCTAAGCCAGTAAGGGCACCTGGAAGATGCTAAAGCATTCACAGTACAAACTGCTCTGGTTAGCCGTACCACCTATGTGGATTGCTGCCATGTTTCCATGGATATGACTTTCACACTAGAAGAACATTAAGTCAAACTCTTGATTTGTTGAGGCACAGAGGAGAAAGTATATTGAGAAACACAATACCCCATGCTGTGCTCCGATGATTCTAGAGCTCTGCAGAGGAGTTTGTCTTAATATCAAAAGAAAAAGGGAAACCTGTAAGACAAAAACATGAATTATTGTTTTGCAGATGAAATATGTTTGCCAATCCCCAGTCATCAAGACTAGTTTGATTAATGTGGAATTGGTGTACTGAGCTTAGCAATGCCAGAGCTGGCCTTAGAGTCTCTGCCTCCAAGGCAAACTATGTCTTTATTGTCCCTTTCCTGCATGCGTTTGCTTTCCGACATGGTGGCAGCTCGGTAGTCTTATTACAAAACATATAAGAACATGAACTATCCTGCAGTAGATAAAAGATGTTAGTTATGGTGCTTTCAGTAAGACATGATCCTTTTAGTTTGGGAGAACCACTTAGAGCTTTTTGTGCCAAATAGAAACTGAGTCCATTTCCTCAAGTACAGCTCTCTGTCCATCTGAAAACCCTGAATATTGCACCTGCAGAGGCATAAATCACTGACGATCTGTAAGATACTAAGTATTCTGCTTTACAGAAAGTCTTTTGCACGTAATAAAATGACATTTCCCAGCGTTATCATGCATTCATAACTATGACTATAATGCAAGTTGGTGTTTCTAATGTACCATATGGAACTTTGAGGGATAATTGACCGGTCTGTAGTCAGGGGTTGTAGAGCCAAACATTTTAAAAGGTTGCATATGGACATAAGGGGCACTTTTGTTGTAGAAAGTGTAATTGTAACTGAGCTGTAGCTGCAAGAAAGAGAGATTTAGAGAGAGAATAATTAACTTTATTCAGACAAGTTCACTTATAGACACACTTTGTGTTGTCTCTAGGCATGTTATTGTGACCTTAATGGATGGAGAACATTGCTAATCTCATATCCACCAAACATTCGGAGCTCAGAAAAATGGGGGCATCAGGAGAGGAAAAAGAGGGAGTATGGTAACAAAAGTGAGACTGTCCCTACTGAAGTTACTTGGTTGGTAACGACTTGGTGAATCCCCCTTGTTGTGCAGACTTCGTTTTTACAGAGACATAATGTTGGCTATATATTGTTTCTGTTCTGTGGGGAACCAGCAATGTATATGCCAGTGTACTAACTGCTTACTGAAACTAGCAGAGAAACCAGATAAATGTTTAGTTGAAGTCATTAAAAAGTAACCAAAAAAAAAACTGCAAGACGTGAAAGTTATTTTGTTACTTTGGTACAGTTAAGTGTAATTTTCCACTGCTTATATATGTGTATAAACACACATTTTAAAACAAAACCCTTTCAGCCAAGTTCTAAATGTCACTTTTCAGGATCTTCAGTACAGTCCTTTTGGACAATGAGACACAGGAACACCAATTGTGCAGCAAACTGTTTTATTACTAGTGCACATGAGAAACCCCAAAACAAAATCATAGAAATAAAGCCTAGCTCCCAACTCGAGCTCTCTCTCTGGCTGTATCTTGCTAGCCCATATGGATCAGCCTAAACACCCACTACTTTCAACCATCCTGGGCAGGTATACCACACTTGGCTCAGGGATCTTCAGAGCCTCTCCTTGCCTTTGTAGCACAGGGGAACTTCTGGACCTCTCTTCTCCAACAGTCTCCCTGATTGTGAGGCTTCCAGGGGTTTAAATGTCAAGCACCTGTACCTCATGCGGGCTTTATAGGAATTTCGGACTGGATCCTACAATCATCGAGTCCCTTGAAAAATCTGGCATGGTTTTCTGGGGATGGAAATAGGTTCATAGATAAGTATATCAAATTACTAAAATATGGTACAATTTTACACAGACTATTAATGAAACTAGATAATGCTGATTATGATGCTGTAACATTTTTTTCTTTAGTTACTGTACATCGTATGAATGAATTACACCTTATTGTGAAATCCCGAAGTAATATCTGTCTCATGAAATATGTCAGAATGGCAAGTTTGCTAAAAAGTGTGTCTAAGATGAGCTACATTTCTATAAATGTCATTTCCAAAAATGATTGTGTTTCCAGTATCTTTGCTATGTCCTGTATTTTGGAATAACCCTAATATTTACAGTGGTTAACTAGTTGCAGTTTTATATTTAGGTTTTTTTCCAAACCAGCCTGTCATTTTTGCTTATATTTCTTATGAAACACATAGAAGAATTTTAATCAAAAGTAGCGCATTGTTTGAGTCTGGGGTTAAATATTTACTTACTGATTTAAAATTATATAACACAATCAAACCATTTATTGAAATGTGTATATTCTACAATTATTTTAACCCATTTGTGTGCCTTTAAATATATCATCTATCAATCTATCTGTCCCCTACCATTCAAACATTTAGGGTCACTTACCTGTTTTCATGGTAAACAAGAACATTTCTAGCTTTACTAACATAATTACATTTTTTTTTATGATTAGTCATTTAAATTTAAATTTAGATTACCAAATACAATATACCATTTGAACCAGGGCCACCTTTAATATTGATTGGACACTGGACAAGCTTTTGCCTGAACTCCCCCCGACTCGCTTCCTGGCATGCAGTCACTCTGACACAACCCCCCCCCGCCGCCACATAAATGCTTAGTCCTTCACGCATACTCATTAATTCACTCATTCACACATACTCATTCATACTCTCTCCCGCACACTGTTACCTTAATTGCAGATTTCACTGTGGTGCTCTCACACAGTGCAAGCAACTTCTCTTTTACTGCCCAATGGAAGCAAGAATGCAACAAGGTCATGTAACATGACCCTGTCGCGTTCCTGCTTCCCCTGAACAACATAGGTAAGCTGTGGGTACTTGCAAAAGTGGCAGGCTCGGTTGCAGGTGAGACCCATGCGACCGTGATTGTGACAGGCTCAAGGGGCAGCTGCTATGTCCCCCCAGGAATGACAGCCTTGATTGGAACAGTAGTGATGATTGCTGGTTAAAATTCCTCTGCATGCCTATGAAGATGTTCCATTAAATATGAGTCGTTTCCAGTACAGACACAGTACACTGTATTTCTGATCATTTAATATTAATGGACACAAATTCTAAATGACCCCAACAAGACTGTTTTATGAAAGATATTGGTATGTCTCTGGATAGCTACCATATTTGTTTGATTCTAAGATGACCCTGATCATAAGAACCCCCAAAATTTTAATATTAATTTAGGATAAAAGAAAAAGCCTGAATATAAGACTACCCTGTAAGAAAAATGTTTTACTAATTCACATGTAAACATTTTTTTCATATTTAATAAAAACTATGATTGAGAAAAATGCATTTTGTTTTTATTTCCTTTTATTTGCCAACCTGATATTCAGTTTAACCCCCTATATGCCACTCTGCCTCCCTGATATTCTTTTTAACCCCCTATATGCCACTCTGCCTCCAGAAAGCCCTCATACCCCCCATATGCCGCTCTTACCCTCCCCGACTTACCAGTGCTTCCCCGGTGGCAGCCTGGGAAGACTAAGATCCACATCCCCCACAGCGCTGCAGTAGACCCTTCTGTCCGGCGGCCAGTGGAGGGAGGTGTGTGCAATGCACGCAGAAAACCCCGCTGCTTCTGCCGGTACTTCCCCCGGGGCTTCTATGAATGAGCACTGAATAGTCATGTGACACAGGATCTCCGTCATAAAAGCGCCGGCAGAAGTGGCGGCAGCAGCAGAGGTTGTCTGTGCGCATTGCACACACCTCCACTGGCTGCCGGAGAGGAGGGTCCCCTGCAGCGCTGTGGGGGATGTGGATCTTGGTCTTTTAGTCAGACCTCTATTTGAGGTCTGATTAGAAGACGACCTCTTATATAAGACAATGTTTATTTTTCAGAGCATTTGCTCTTAAAATAACCTTGTCTTTTAATCAAGCAACTACGGTAATTAAAATATTTTACCTAAAATGACAACAATGTTTTGGTTTTTTTTGCAGTATGTGGTAATACCTTTGTATTGGATTAACATTTAATGTTAGCTCTTAAAATTTCAAGAGGATCAAGCTTCCATTAAGTAAAAAGCACTACAAAACAAAAAGTAATAATACAAATAATTGACTTTTTCATGTTTTCTGGTGTTTACCCTCTTTATAACAAAGGGTTTTTCATACTGCAAGTACATGTGTTAGGCCCAACCTTCCCCTTTTCTTTAATTAATGTTCTCAAACCAGTTGTGTAGTGTTTTTTTTTTTCAGGACAAATAGAAATTTCTTTTCAAACCATATTTATTCATATGATTCAATATTTATTAGCTCATAAAGAGCTGCAAAAATTGAAGATGTCTGAGGAGAGTCTAGAAGTTCCGGCCCTTCTGGGAAGGAAGGGCTCCAGATCCCCTTACGGGGAGTGCAGTAGAGGACTGCATTGGGAAACTTGCGGGCGGTCTTTCGGGTGTGGCAGGCGGTCAGCCACTGTACCTGCGGGTCCCGATAATCCTGCGCATTACCGCAAGGCTGCCTTTGTGTTGCTCCCTCACATGATTTTACGTCACTTCCCGTGACTTTGCTGCATTCCTGGGCGGAACAAGAGAAGAGACGCTGTGAGCGAGCGACGTGAAGGCAGCCTTGCGAGAGTGTGTGGGAAATCTGCAGTTCAGGTAAGGGGGTGGACATGATTGACCACACATTTGGCGGGAGCGGGCGGGATTGGACACATGTGGCGGGAGCAGGCGGGAGTGGAACACACATGTTGCGGGAGCGGGCGGGAGTGGAACACACACATTGCGGGAACGGGATTTAGAGTGCAGCCTCAGAAGAAGATTGGGAACCTTGTCTGTGGCCGTAAACCCACTGGAGCACTTTGTCACTTTTTTGTTTTTTTCACAGTGGAAGACGAGCACGGTATCCTACACTTTAAAACAAAATCTTTGGTGGACCTTGATAGATCTAGCAACCTTAATGTAAAGTAGTTGGTTGCTTTACCTCAAGTTAATCGCATACATACATGTATATACATACAAACACATCTTGATTAATTTAATAAATGGCAAACAAAGAAAAATTGAATAAGTAATGCAGTCTACCAAGAACAATTGTCAAAATGATATGGTGCATCAATGGATAACAATAGCAGCTTTTAAATTCAAATTAAAGCAGCAACTGTCCATATCAGATTAGTACATTTCACTTCATGTTCTGTTAAAAATCAACTGTACGGACCATAAATCAGCAACATGTCAAACAATAGGTCTTTCTTTAGGCCCACTTCAACTCTTATTGGCTAGCATCGCATTTATGTCAATGACTGTCACAAAGTGTAATATGTTCCTAGAACAGAACTGTACAGTAAGCAGTGCCTAAAAAATCATTCTAGCATTACACAGAAAGAGCTGGCTTGAAAAGATCTTTACAAGGCTTGGTTTGACCAAGAGACCAACATACAGTATCTCATATAGGCAAGACAGTTAAGGATTAAATTAATACATGTGAAAATTATATATAAACAGTATATATGTATATATGTATGTATATATAGTAGTGTGTGTACTGTAGTGTTAGGGTGTGTGTATGTGTAGTGCTAGTGTGAGTGTATGTGTGTGTACATTTGTGTAGTGTATAGCAATTCATATTTAACAATTAACTTGATTTCATGTATTTAGCAGCTTATTGAATGGATTAATGTTTTCACTAATTCATTTAAATCATTTTTTATTAAATTATTGACTTATACTTTATTTTAAATGTTTTCTATTTATTACATATAGTCTGTGAAATGTTTTTATTATCCTTTATATTAAGACATATTTCTTATTTTTGATATATAAACGTTATGGTGGGGACAAGAAAGATGATGAAAAACCTCTCAACTTAAAGTTAAGAATTAAGAAAGTATTGCCAAACACTACAAACACACAAACATCCACCAGGCAAACCTAAAGACTTGTTTTTCCCAAAGAAACACTGGGTATATGCAGATCAGTTTAACAAACAACACTCCTAGATCCAAATCAAACCGTGTCAAGTGCAACTGATCAAAATGGGTAACTATACATAAGCAAAGGAATATCTTCTTTATGATCGCAAGTTTGCTCATGACCACAATATATTGCAATTATTATTGCCTTAAACCTTCCATTGGTTCCCTGAGACCAATGGGTCCCAAAACATCTGCTAAAGTTTTCAATATGGTAGCACCACCCCTGGTTTAGAATTATTCTTTTCTTATATCCTAGCAATATTTCATCCTTGCTCCTGGTCTGGCATTGTACAACCTTAGTGCTTTATCTATACCAGGCTGAAGTCATTCCCCCTAGAGTCATATGTGTAAGAGCCGGTGATGATGCAATGAAGTCCCAGCGCAAGTCTAAAAATTATTCAAGTCCGCAGATTAAAAAAAGGAAGACTTTTATAAGCTATAGTAATATCAGTAGTCAGCGACTGTAATAAGGTGCCGATGCGGTTCTGAATGCCTGTTTCATTGTTTGAGAATGTTTAACCCTTGTAATTGCAGGCAAGTCTTTTGTGGCAACATAATACTGCATCATAGTACACAATTGGCGTATTTTTTACGCATTCACTAAAGGAAGACTAAATGGGAAATTGTGTAAAAATTCATAAATCATAAAAGTTCTACAAACTTTAACAACCATGCTCATGTTGGCAATACCTCTCCCTGAGTGTATTATATTTACCTGCTCATGGCCCAAGCCCACTCACCCACCATCAGAAGCAAGCCTTTGCATGACTGGCAAAGCAAATGGTTCATAGTATGATATTATTCACAGTATCGTGGTAGTGTGTTTGTTTCCCGGAAGGTAGCACCTCCAGGTGTACTTAACATGCATTTGCACCCTTTTAGTCATGTCTACCCTACCAGTAGGATTTACAAGTGAGCCCATGTCATTCCTTAAAAAAAAAGTATGAGCAGGGCAAAAGCATCCTTAGCAACCTTCCTGTGTTTCGAACAGTTAATTGGAACTGATTTTTTAATCCTTTTGTGTAAAATAATGAGTGGAGTGGGTTTTCTGATATATATGGAGAATTGAATCATAAGTCAACGTGGGTACCTGCTTTAGGGCTGACACAGATACGAGGGTCACATAAACTGCTGGGCTTATGGAAAAGCTTATTTAACGCTAATGGAAAATGTATAAATTTTGACTAAAGATTCCAAACATTTTTTGGACCAATACAACAATATCCACCTTCCTTATTTACACGTAGAATGTTTCAAAATAATTAAGGTGGTTTTATAAGTTGACTTTTGCCAACAAAGCATTCCTACACATTTGTCAAAGATTCCTCTCTTTACTTGTTCTTTAGATCAGCCCGGTACAATAAACATATTGAAGGTTATTTTGAGCCAAGTATCAAAAGTCGATTAAGGAGACCATCCCATAAAAGAATAAACACAAGTCGTATAATTATAAGTAACACGTAAAATGGTTCCATAGATGTCATGATTGATATCTGCAAATTTGAAATATTATGTACGCTACAAAAATATTATCAAAGGGTATCGAATGTCTTTTTAGCCTAACATTATAAACATTATTAATTTTGTGTAGACATCTGTGCTTAGAAATACATGCATGTAACTGCTCAAGTTAAATGTCTTGATGGCAATGACAATGCATCATCCAAACAAACTTTGCATTCATTAGTAGATATTAAAACTGTCTAAACACTGTTAACACTTAATTCCCATATTTTTATGATTTGTTTAGTAACATGTATGTCCTTGCATTATCAATCTTGTGCTCCAAATGTAAAATTTACCAGCCTGCAACAGACAGCCTGTTCTTGATTGGCTGTGGATTTTGCATCACGGTAAATGTTTTAGATCGAGTGCAGAAGTCCAGAGAGGACGGCTATTCTATATGCATCTAAAAGAATGAAAATTAAAAATAAATTATAAGACTTACATTTTAAATGCTGGGCAGTTTGCTGCTGATTTATTCACTACTATATATATATATATATATTATATATATATATATATATATATATATATTTATAATATGATATAAGAACGTCTAACAGTTTCACGGTATCCCTAAATGCCTTGGTTATTTTGGCAGCTTGCATATGCTGCATTTTGAAAACCTGCAGTGAGTAAACAGAAACAGGTTATATGCAAACACCGTTTGTATAACATGTAAGAGTGTTAACTAAGAGTTTAGAAAATTAAGCCTTGGGTTGGTTTAGGATGATGGCATTAACGCTAGAAAAAGTTGGATTTCTTCAAATTGACTAATGCTGGCCTACTGACTTTTGCTGATTTTGTTAGCAACATGAGAAGGAAGTGTCATGGTTGAATTGCGGCAAAAAAGGTTTTAAGAATGTTATGCTTCATTTGTGCTTATTTTAGTGTATTTTCAACTTTGTTTATTTCCTGGGAGAAAAGGTGCTCCTCTAGGGAAAAATCCGTACCACCGGTCGTGACACGATACACCAGTCAGGGACTGGGCATAGTTTATATAGCCACTAATCTACTCACAGATTCACAGAGGTTAGGGATTAGGGAAGTAAAACTTAAACTACACTAGCCAGTGAGTCAAGCTGAATACACATATAAATGGAAACTAGGGTGAAAATACAAAATATCCCAATATTTTAATATGAAATTGCAGACCCAATAAGTTTCCTAAAATAGGGGTCCAGCTAGCGTAAGGTCCTCCTTTTGGGATCTGCCAAGAATAAATGCTAAACTTGGTAAGGGCCACCACTTTGTGTAATGAGATGAATATAAAAGTCTGATTCACAATTATTACAGTGTTCTCCAACTTAAAATATCAAGGGCTTTTCTAGGGAAAAGCTTGGATGGACAGAGATAAGTGAATTATATACTTCAGAAGGCCTTTTTATCGAGTTGGGGCCAACAGTTGGACAACAATAATGATGACGATGTATCGGACGTTGTTTTTTCCTGAGATTGGCTGGGATGCTTGCTTGTTGTAAAATACATGATCATTAAACACATAAACGTAAAATTTGACAGGAGATAAGAACCATTCGTCCTATCTTGCCTGTTTTTTGTACTGGATAGACTTATACCTTAAGCAGTCCTTTTGTTGGGCTGCTGTCTCGGTTAAGTTAAAGTTTCCTTACATATGTCCTCTCATCCACTACTTTTAGATTATGAACCCTTGTGTTGTAACATTTTTCTCCCTTTGAAATAAAGTTCCCTCCTGTACTTTGATAAATCCCTCTATGGATTCAAATCTTTCTGTCATAATCCTCTCTGTCTTCTTGCCTTCAAGCTATACATATTGAGATCCTTTAGTCTTTCATGATAATTTTTTACCCTGAAAACCATTGATGTTAGTAGCCCTTCTCTGAACACTCTTCAAAAAGTCAATATCTTTCTGGAGATGGGGTCTCCAGAGTTGTACACAATACTTTAGGTGAGGTCAGACCAGAGATCTGTAAAGTGGCAGAAGCACCTCCTGTTACTAACGCCTCTCGTTATACAACCCAGCACCCTGCTTGCTTTTTCCGAAGCTTTATTGCATTACGTCAGGAAAGTGGCATCGGTGAGAATCAGTTGCACGGGTTATATTTTTATTGCATCACTTTGGGAACTTCTTGGAACATTAAAAAAAAACGTGCTTAAATTGAGCCAGTGATGTAATTATTGTTGCTAGGTGTGCAGCTTTTCCATGGGGACTGCCAGCTCTGACTTGTGGTGAAAATCATTTCATTCTCTCAGTCTCTTTCATTGGCTTTACATAGCAAATGCTACCTTGGCATAGATCATTTCATATAAATGAATTAATATGGAGACTTTTTCATCACGTTATACTTTATTTTTGTTCATCTGTAAGGAGCAGTCATTTGGGATTCTGAAACTATAATACAAGATTATAAATTCCATTCCAGCCTCTTGTTCTCTTTAGGGAAATACAGAGTGCTATTGAGAGAATGAAAGAGAAAGGAAAAAGTCGGTGACAATGGTGTACAAAAGAGACACACACAGACATGGAAGGCACATAGACAGCTGAAAGTACAATAAGTCAGTGTCTAGCTATCTATCAGAATTCCAGATGCTAGTGTGAGTTTCACTCCCTGAAAACGGTGTGTGATATCATAAAGAATTATATTCCTTACCTTTCCATCTCAAGACTGCTAACTGAATGTGTAATGCTTGGAACCATGAAGGGCTTTACCATCAATAGCACGGAGACTAGTATGCTCCAGTAGGTCAATATTCTTATATATAACATGGTGCGCTTGTACATATACTCGACTGTCTTTTTCAATGTAATACTATAGTTCCTGCAGGGAATGGAGCTGCTCATTATTTTAACATGTAATTTTAGAGCAGGTTCTGCATTCAGTGATCCGGACCGCCTGTCTGTGTAATAAATGTAAAATATGTTACTCAAGACAGTGTTTTCAGATTTTAGTTATGTTGCTTAGAAACTATAGCTAGAAACTGAAGCCGGAGGGATGAGACTGACAAAGTCTGTCAATCTGTCTTTCACAAACTATAATAAAACTGCTGACCCACGCATACTAATTATGAGGATCCATAGCATATGTTACTATCCGTGCAAGGATAAAGATAGCTACGCGTACACATCCTCACTGTACACATTCAGGAAAAATAATTGGTGGCAATAGTGTCATGAAGCATGATCTTTATGAATGAGTTGGAACTGACTTTTATACCTTGATAAACAAACATACTACGATGTGCTACTCACTTGTACTTATTTATATTATATATATATATATATATATATATTATATAAATAAGATGTGCATCGGAAGTAGGAAATTGGCACTGTGGATTTGAGAGCTAACATTGGTATATTTGTTCGCGGAAAAGGATTCATTAAATGGGAAAATGGGCAGATTACTGTAAATATATTTTGTACCTGACTTCATAAAAAAAAGTAAACTGAAACAAGGAAGGCTTGTAGTATAGTGAAGGGACCTGAATGCTAACCCCCCAAAGCTGCAGCCCCCTCCCTTAATGTGCCTTACAGATTTTATCACTAAAGACATATATGGAAAATTACCCAGAGTTTAGACGGTGTTTCCATATAAATGTTTGCAATAGCAGCATCGGTCCTAGCCTCTGCACTCTGTGGCTGGGATAATGAATTGTTTGTGGATCTTTCCCTCACCTGGCATCCTGTTTGTTTTCTTTTCCCATCTATTTTAAAGCGGAAAGTTTAAGAAGGGACTAAATGTGCAAGACTATCTTAACCAATAAGGATGCAGTTGTGTGGGGAGGCAGCGCCGCTGTAACCTGATCCGGACTCAGTCTGTAATTAAATTAAATGGCCAATAACTTTCTGTAAGCTCTTACAGAACAACCTCAGAAATAGCTCATTTGGAATAGGTTACGAAACCAAGCTAAAAGCAGACACTGTACCTTACCGAGTAACTTTGTGACGCGCAGTTATTTATCCATGTGTAACAAAAACATTGTACCAGACCCCAGCATTCTGCATAGATTGACTCACGTAATACAACTCACATTTATATATTTGTTGAAATTGTTTGTTGTTTCATGAGTGTGTCATTTTTGTAGTCCTCTTAAATATAGCAGCGCTGCTTTTGGATTTTTGTTTTGGATTAGAACCCTTGCCAACATCTTCTCTGCCTCCTCTCACCTGCAATTTTTGGTTTTGTAAATGATTTCACTAGACTTGTGCATTTGTTTTCTTTATTTTTAACCGAAATTGCCTGTTTTGTGGGTTTGTACAAATCAACGATAACGAGGTTGATCTCCGATGAAACTGACGAAAACAAACTACAAAAGTGTTGAAATCTGAAATCTGCCGCCATTACAAGTTGTCTTGGCACTTGATGAGGCAAAGTGGGAGATACTGTGATGGCTGATGCTGAGATTAATGCTCACTACTCACCTACCATACTGCAAGTAAATAGTGTATTTTACTGCCGAAAATGTACTGTTGTAGGGTGGATTAGAGAAGCTGTAGTGACTACTGTAGTGTATTACAGGGACTGCAGCAAACATTTTTTTTAAAGAGTTAAGATAATTATCACAGCTGCTATTTACGCTACCGTGTTTCCCCGATAGTAAGACACCCCCGATAGTAAGACGTATCGGGGGTTTCAGAGGGGTCGGCTAATATAAGCCGTACCCCGAAAGTAAGACATATGTCTTACTTTCGGGGAAACACGGGGGATTTGCCGGGTCCGCCACTCTAAGGGGCCGGGAAGTCCCCACCAAGGCCGGCCTTACGTGTCTGCGGCCGCACAGGATTTAAATAAAAACATCGGGGTTTTTTTTTAACTTTATTTAACATCCTCCATGTTAAATAAAGTTTTTTTAACTTTATTTAACATGGAGGATGTTAAATAAAGTTGAAAAAAACCCCCGATGTTTTTATTTAAACCCTGTGCGGCCGCAGACCCCTAAGGCCGGCCCTGGTGGGGGCTTCCCGGCCTCTTAGAGCAGGGCGCCACACTCCAGGGGGCGCGACGGGGGGCGGTCCGCACCGGGTGCCGCTCATCAGGGGCTGCCAACTTGCGGCACCCGGCACTCCTCCAGAGACGGACAGTAATGTCCGCCGCTGGAGGAGCAGGCTCGCAAGGGAGCGGTATCGGAGGTCATTAACAGACCTCCGGCTCCCTTGAGTGATTTTAAGCCGGGTTCAACCCGGCTTAAAAT